>NC_082683.1:167902341-168216144 GCF_949987515.2 Delphinus delphis | reverse complement strand
ACTAATTTACACTCCCACCGGCAATGTATGAGAGTGTCTGTTTCCCCACAGTCCTGCCAACAGTAAATACCTTTGCATAATTGGAGCTTGGGATTGAAAAATAAGTATCATGATCTAGTAAGGTGAGCCAAGAGTAAATGTCTTCCATTTGGATCTATCTTTCTTTGTAAAATACTTCTTTCCAAGCAATGGCATTCCTTAAAACTCTGTGCTAAAATTAAGACTTTAAAACCAGACCTTCAAATCACTGTATTACAAAGCATTAACTGAAAATTTTCAGAACTAATGAAGCATTTTCAACCACAGTTTGTATTACATGGTGCTTTTCATATCATCAATAAATAAAATAAAACTATTTTTAATGTTATTGATTTTTTATTTATCTTAACCCTTCTAAAATTCTATTTTTTGCAGGTTATATATGCACACAGGTATATGTGTGTATATTTGTAATAAACATACTATTAGTGTATCATAATATTGTGTAATTTTTGAGTAAAAACTTTTGTATCAGAGGGTTGCCCAATACATTTTTGCTGATGGGACCTGGGACAAAAACATTTTAAAGACCACTGACTGGTCCATATAATCAGGTACTCATAAAATAAATAAAACTTAAAATTAACAAGCATTTAAAACATGTAACATTTTCCTGTTTAACCTCTTTCCCCTGGCAACACAATTCTGGCTGGGAATCTGAGCCAATCTATTACTTATGATCTGTAAGGTCCCATCCAGTGTGCACTTTAAGTGTTGGTAGACTTCCAGAAGAAAAATATTTTTTCTCTCCTCAGAGAGGATTATAATGAAAAGTCTACAGCCTTCACTCTGCCCTAAGATTACAAGTAGCGTAGAAAAAAAGAAAGCTGACCCTCTTCATCTGAATGATTCTACTCACGAGGAGGATGGAGAGGTTTGATGACCTTTCTGTGTAAAGACTTCATGCATTGATCCCACAGCAGGCATTTCTCTGAAATGATAAAGAAGTCTTCCAACAGCTGCTCTTGGAGGTTGTGTCTCCGGCCAGGGCTTCCTTCCCAGCAGCAAACGCTTCCCCTCCTGGTGTTACCAAGTCCAAGCTCATACTGCTCACTGCATGATGGGCCAATAAATCGAGACATGAGTTGTTGGGGCCAGGAATAGAGACTTCATTCGGAAAGCCAGCAGACCAAGAAGATGGTGGACTACTGTCCCAAAGAACCAACTTACCCTAGTTAGAATTCAAGCAACTTTTATACTAAAAGGGGAGGGGGTGTGCTTGGTTGTTGCAAACTTCTTGGTGTCAGAATCCTTTGTTCTTCTAGCTGTCCAGTAAGTAAGTCACGATGTTTCTGTAAACCTCCAACAAGGCACACATTATTCTCTGTTCTGAAACTTTCTATCTCTATATGAATGGAAAAGTGTTATACCTTTAAAAGTCGGTGCCTTGAGAATGGGCTATCCGGTATATTTCAGGTTTTAAGCAGCATTCTTATATTGTAGCAAAAGCAATAGAATACAAAGGTTAAGGTGAAAAAAACAGATCCAATATGGAGTCAGATTTGTTCTTCCCTATTTCACTGGCAGCAGCTCCTGACCACAGCTCCTATCAGAAACTAGTGTTTCTTCCTTGAACACCTTATGGATTCCTCAAGTCCTAGATGCCTAAGGGCAACCTCTGAGGCACAGCTTAGAGAACAGACCACTAAAAGCAGTTTTTTATAGTCATAACTATTTAAAAATATTTTTCCTGATTTGCAAACTTGGAAAACACAGAAAAGGGTAAAGAAAAAATTAATAGTAACCATAATGGAAAAAAATTTACCTTACCATAATACTGCAATATTGCTATTAACATTTTATCATGATTCCTTCCAGTCTTTTCTCAGTATAAAATATAGTATTTTGTATAATGGGATTATATAGCATATACAGTTTGGCCTTCTAATTTTTGCTCTCTGTGAAATGCCATGAATATTTCCCATGCCATTAAAAGCACTTTCAAAATAACTTTTTAATAACTACTTAATAGATCATTGTATAGTTGAATCTTATTTAACTAACCCACCTGTGTTGGATGTTTGTGTCATATTCAATGTTATACTCTAATTGCATCTAAGGAACATCCTGGTACAATGAATCTTTGCTAACAATCTTAAGTTCAAATTTCAGGTTGAGTCCTTAAGATGAATTCTTGAAAATAGCCATGCTGTACTGATAGCTCTTGAGCCACAGTCACTGTATACGTTTCCAACAAGAGTCCTGTCTCACCACATCCACATTAATTAACTGCATATTCATGGATTTTGAATAAATAATGCTAATTTGATAGGGAAAAATGGTAACTTGACGCTACTATAATTTATATTTCTTTAATCACCAGTTAGATTGAAAAGTTTTTGTATATATTTCTTAAAGAATTTTGTATAACAAAAGTAATACAAACTCAGCATTGGAAATATCAAAATAGAAGAGTATAAATAAAAATCATTGGTAATCGCACAGCTAAGAGCTCGTACATATTAATATTGCTTTTTATTCTTCATATTTTATTCCAATCAGAATTTTTTGTATATATATTTTGTGTATATCTGGATCATATAATATATATAATTTAGAAGTCTGTTTTTCATTTACAACATTTTTCCTGTCTCAAAAATAATTTGAAAATGTAACTTTAAAGAATTACATAACTTCAGTGTATAATCATTTACTTAAGCATTACCATTTTGTTAAACATCTAGTTATAAACTCTTATTACAAATAACAGTATTTTCTTGTTTTTAATTGGCATTTATTTGATTACAAATAAAATTGAATTTCAAAATGCTTATTGGCTGCTGTACTTCTGCTTCTATCAGTTTATACCCTTTCCCTCATTTTCTAAATGGAATTAATAGGTTTTTTAAAACTAATTTGTAACAGCTTTTTAGATTTTAAAGATATTGCCTCCTTCTCAGTTATACTCAGTTATACTTATAATAAGTAATTTTCCCATTTTGGTTGTTTGACTTTTATTTGTAGTTATTTGACATGCAAAAGCTCTATATTTTTATTTGGTCAAATCTATTCATACTTTTATTTGAGCCTTTGTTTATTGCTTTCATGCATTCAGAAAAGTCTTCTTCAATTCAAGCTCAGTTAAATATTCAACAGTGTTCTTCTATTGGAGGGGGGTTAGTAGTTTTATATTTTACATTGAACTATTTAATTTATGTAGAAACTGTTTCAGAATATAGTAACTTTTTTTCAAATAACCAACTTTCCAGGTTTTTCTTTAGTTTGAGAACCTTGTTTCATACAGGGAAGTCATTATACATGGTGGAACTAATATAAGCATAATTACTCTTGAAAAACACCTTCTACAGCACCCAAAATATTATATGCAGATGGATAGTCTCTCTATAAGTTCAACACACAGCAACTATCTTCTCCAGTGTTGGAACAATTGGTATTTTTTAGTGTATGGCACAATTTGAATATATTAGTTCAGGTTAGAGTTCTTTAAGCTCTAGAATAACATGCAATGTGAGAAATTCTCTTACTATGGGAAGCTCAAAGGACCTGAGACTGAAGAAACACAAGATTCCTGTGTCTCTTTCATGGTCACTCACTCTAGAGCATGTGGTCAAAGAATGGAATGGAAGACACATGGAGAATCACCTGTTCTACATAAATTGTACACCCTCTCCAGTTCAGTCTATGTCTTTCTCTCTTTCTCTCCCTCCAATGTAAGTTAAAGCTGTGTATGATGTGTTGCTACTGTGTCTTCCCAGAAACCTGTTTCCATCCCTGTAGCTGTGGGCTAGCCTAAGCCTCATGGTATCATACTTTTCTACCCTCTTTTGCTTTTCCTGAGTTGGACCTCACTCTCCCCTTTCTCAAAGGTGAACCCTAGTGGTCCCTAAAATTATCCTCCAAACCATAAAGTTCTATGATGGAATCCATGACCTCCCTAAGTGTCACTGTCAGGTATCTGGAGCACTGTCCAGAGGAAATATCATGCAAGCCACATATTCAATTTTAAATTTCCTACTAGGCACATTTTTTTTAATAAAAAGAAATGTAAAATTAATTTAAATAATATATCTTATTTAACCCAGTCATCTCAACATGTAAGCAACATAAAAATAATTAATGAAAAAAAATAATTAATGAGATATTCTACAACCTTTCAAAATCACTAAGTCCTCAAAATCTGGTGTGTATATGACACTTGCAGCGCATCTCAATTTGGATTAGCAATGTTTCAAGTGCTCAAGAGCTGCATGTGGCTAACGGCGACTGTACTGAGCAATGCGGATCTAAAGGGCTTGCTAACAGTCCTAAATTCATCATGAAACTCATCATCAGCTGTATGTTTCATGTAAGGGTTCTGGATAGTCTATAGTTTTCAAGCCACATTGAAAAGCTAACTCCTCAAAGACCCATGCTACACCATTTAGAAAGTAAGTCAGAGTAAGAATGAGTGGTTGCTTCTTTCTTTTTCTCATCTCCTCTTCTATGCAATCCATTTCTTTTCTCTGCATCCACATACTTTACATTCCATGCTTTCCACCATCCTATCACTTTGTGTTGGTAACAAGCAGCCCTGGATCAAGGGAAATGAATGAATGACTAAGACTCAAGGAAGAGAGTTCTCAGTGACAAACATGTGTCAGAAATAATAAGACCTCTTCTTTCCTCGGTGGCTTACAATCTACTTCTCCCAATATGTACTCTTTTCTCCATGAGGATAACAGATATAATTTTATTTTTAACTGATATTCGTAAAAATCTGCATTTTCTGATTGTTACTTAAGTTTGTAAGCATTGGTAAATGCAGAATATATACTTTTAATTGTGGCTTTTTTTTTTAAGGAGCATGCAAATGTGTTTGCTAGCATTGTTTTAAAGTGAACAGAAAGCTCTCAGTAAACTTTTACATTACTCTGCAACATGTTTTGTTAGAAAAGCCTGTGGTAGTATCTAAAATTATGTAAATCATCAGTTTTTAATCTGGCAGGAAGTAGATAGTGGCCCATTAAACTTTCGTAATTAAATTTTCCCTGTACTCCCCCGTAGAACCATTATCTGAGTTTTCTAATTAACACAAGAGGAGGGAGTCAATTCAGATTGATGGGATCTAGAGCCATCCCCTTTCATTTTAATGACCTTTAATAAACTTTTATTACTATTGATATTGATAATTATAATACACCCTTTAATTCTGCAATGTGATTCTAAGGACCTTTTCAAAAATTACAAAATTCACCTTTAAAGCTAGAGTAGGCAGAATTATTATATTCCCAGATGCTGAGCATTTAAGGCAGTGACTTTAAGCAAGCTGGAGGATAGATAGGCATCGTGTTGATGGCTTTTTCTTTCCTCTACCCATAGTGCAGGACCTCAGTCCTTACACAGCTTCTGATTTTCAGAGCACAGCTCTCCTCCAAGACTGGCAATCAGGCTGAACTGGAAGGTATTTCATGATAAACAATCCACAGGGAACAAGGTGGAATTTACTAAATTTGTTTTATTTTCAATTGGAAAGACATTGAGAGCAGGAGGCTAGATTCCCAAGAGGATAAGTCATTAGGCAAGCTAGGCTGGTTTCCCAGAATGATTTCATGCCATTTTGCCAGAGCTTTATATAATTCTACATCCTCTCAGAACTGCCATTCCTGTCATTGGAACTGATGCTTCCGGGTGAGAATATGAATTTGCCGATATGAACACATAAGCACTGAGAAGAACACTTACATCTTTTCGCTTGCTTTGGAAACTGGAGTATTGGGAGGATAAGTTACAGGGATCATGTGTGTAGTAAAGGATGGAGCTAGGATTTAGCTAATGCTGTTGCCCATCAAGCGATACTGTCTGCAGAATCATAATAGGTGACTTATGTTGGACTCTAGTGCCTTGGTTAATGAAATCAAAAGTTGTGAAGTTGTAATCAACCAAACTCATGCTACTTAAGGGAGACTGACTACAATAGTCTCATAATCTCCTCATCTATAAAGTGGAAACTAAAATATATTTTATACCATAAAAACATTGTGGAGATTAAATGAGATAAGGTATATAACATACGTAGCATAGTGCCTGGTTCAACAAATATTCCTTCTCATTTTAATTATAAATATTGTTGTCATAGTACCTCACTTGTTCTTTTTTTTTTTTTTTTCTATTTCACCTCATTTCTTCTTTTCAAATTTCAGGTGTTTGCTGTTCCAATATATGGGAAAAAAGTATATATCAAAAATAAAAGTCTAGACTTCCCTGAGAGAAGAGGCGGCAAGGATCTGCTCAAGATTACAAATATATGATGCAATCATTGGATGCAAAGATTTAGAATCTAGCTGTTGCAGTAATCTAATGATGAGGTTGTACTAACTTGTTCTTGTATGACAGCAGAAAGAGTAGAGAAGAAAGAAAAATCTCAGAGACTCTTAAATAGCAATAATCACAACTATAAATTTTCAGGAAATTTAATTTAATATAATTTTCAGGAAAAATAGACATGCTTTAAACTTATTGTGGAAAAGCTCCATTTCATGACGTGTTGGACTAACTGGGACCAAACATACCCTCCCACTAGTTGTTTCTAGTGAAACAACAAGAAAAGTCTGTGTGTGGGGTGGGTGAAAGGGGGAGAATATATAAAGCAATATATTGGGAGAGTGCAGAACTATGGTTCATTAGAGAAGGGAAACAAATGAAGTCAGCCATATGACTGCCCTGATTTTCTGTCTGGAGGAACTTCCAGACCATGCAGCAGTGAGGAGATCCCAGAGAGAGCTTGGCAACTCACTCGGTTGAGAAGACGCAGATCCGAGTTTCAGAAGATTTAGGTGGTTAGAGAGGAGAGAGCTGTGTGGAGAAACAGCTTCAGAAGATATCTGTAGTGAGTCTGTTGTTGAATACTAAACTATACATGTATAAAGTAAAAGTCCCTGAGGCCAGGCAAACAATTCAAGAATTGTATGCTGAAGTTCTTAGAACTCATGCAGGGCTGAGAGACACCTTCACTGGAGACTCCAAAGAGGTTACACTTTAGTAGTGATGCTAAACCAGTCTTAGAATGAAGGATACTCTAGATTGGAGATTGACAGAGAATGGTCCAAGAGCCAAATCCAGTCCAGTCCACAGCCTTTTATTGTATGGGCCCCCAGCTAAGAGTGCTTTTTTTGTTCTTAAAGGGTTTTAAGATAAAGAAGGTGAAGAACGAGGAGAAGAAGGAGGAAGAGAGGAGGATATAGAATACATACCATCGATTGGATGTGATCTGAAATGGTTAAAATACTTACCACCTAGTCTTCATAGGAAAAGTTCGAAGACCCTGCTCTAGAACTACCTTAAAAAGTCTGAAAGGTAACCCTTGAAACAATCAAACTGATGCTCAGTTCATTTAACTTCTAGCCACAACAAAGTCCAACATACCTTAAATAGATACAATAAAATCCAGCACTTAACAGTGTAAAACTCACAATCCTCAGCATCCAATAAAAAAAATTATTAGATGCACAAAAGAAGCAGGAAAATGCTACCCATAACCAGAAGAAAAATCACTCAACAGAAACTGACTCAGAAATGACAGAGATGATGGAATGAACAGACGAGGATTTTAAGCATCTATTATAAATGTGCTCAAGGATTTAAAAGAGAGCATTAACATAAAGAGGAGAGAATTAAGGGATATACAAAGGAAAAAAATAGAACTTCTAGAGATGAAAAATACAATATCCTAAATGAGAAATTTACTATATGGGATTCATAGTAGATTAGATTCTGCAGAAGAAAAGACCGGTAGATTTGTGTACATAACAATAGAGGTTATCCAAACTGAAGTGCAAAAGAAAAACGTCTGAAAAAATGAGCGAAGTTTCAGTGGCTTATAGAACAATATAAAATGGATTAATATATGTATAATTAGAATCCCAGAAAAGAAGGATGGAGAGAAAAATAGGTAAAGACATATGGTTAAAACCTTCCAAATTTGACAAGAACTATATAAACTTACTGATTCAAGAACCGCAATAAATCCCAAATGGGTTAAATACAAAGAAATTATTCCAAGATAAATCATAAGCAAATTGCTAAAAATTCACAATAAAGAGCAAATATTAACACACTCAGAAAAAAGACCCATTACATATAGAATAACTAAAATAGGAATGACAGTGAACCTCTTATCTCAAACTATGCAGCCATATTCTGAAGAAGAAGAAAAAAAAGACCCTACAACTGTCAACCTAGAAGTTTATATTCACTGAAAATATCTCAAAAATGAAAATTTATGCCAGCAATAAACAATTGGAATTTGAAATTTTTAAAAATGCCATTTACAATAGCACCAAAAAAATAAGTATTTAATACGTAGGTAAGTATTTTGTTAGGTAAGTCTAACAAAATATTTTCAGGATATACATGCAGAAAATAACAAACTTTGATTAAAGAACTCAAAGAAAATATAAATAAATGAAGGGATATTCTGTGGATTCATGGATTGGTAGACTTAATATTGTCATGATGTCATTTCTGCCCCACTTGACCTCTAGATTCAATGCAACACCCATCAAAATCCAGCAAGCTATTTTGTAAATACCAAAAAAAATGATTATAAAGTTTATACATAAAGGCAGAAGTCCTAGAATAGCCAATACAACATTGAAGAACAAATTTGGAGGAGTTACATGACCTGATTTCTAGCTATCAAGTTATGAAAAGACATGGATGAATTTTAAATGCATATTTCTCAGTTAAAGAAGCCAATCTCAAAAGTCTGAATACTATGATTCTGATTATATTCTGAAAAGTCAAAGCTATGGAGACAATGAAAAGATCATTGGTTGCCAGGGATTTGGCAGTAGAGGAGGGAGGGTGGGATAGATAAAGCATAGGGAAGTTTTTTAGAATGGTAAAACTATTCTGTATAACACTATAATTGTGGATACATGATGTTATGCAATTTTCAAAAGCCACTGAACTTTACAGCTCAAAGCGTGAACATAACATAGAAAAAAAATTTTAAACCACTTAGGAGGTTGGGAGAATACCAGGATAGAATGGAGAATAACAAAGCCAGCCGTATTACAAACGTATGAAACAATCTCACTGAAAAGGGTAGAAGGAAATGTGCTGACCTCAGCAACTTTAGACATAAGCATAGTTTTTAAAACTAAAATCAGGGACTTCCCTGGTGGCACAGTGGTTAAGAGTCTACCTGTCAATGCGGGGGGACACGGGTTCGAGCCCTGGTCTGGGAAGATCCCGCATGCCGTGGAGCAACTAAGCCCGCGAGCCACAACTACTGAGCCTGCGCTCTAGAGCCTGCAAGCCACAACTACTGAGCCTGCGTGCCACAACTACTGAAGCCCACGCACCTAGAGCCCGTGCTCCGTAACAAGAGAAGCCACTGCAATGAGAAGCCCGTGCACCGCAACGAAGAGTATCCCCCACTCGCCGCAACTAGAGAAAGCCTGCCTGCAGCAACGAAGACCCAACACAGTCAAAAAGAAATTAATTAATTAATTAAAAAAAAAACTAAAAAGAAATTGTACAGAAGGACTCTACCCTAGTTGATAAAGTTATACCTTACTGTTGGAGTGGGAGTTTACAGAACAGTAGGAAGAGGAGTCTAGAATAATCCATGTGGTAATGGAATAGAGTTAGAGATATCAGCAAGAACTATTTTAGCTTAATATAGATACAAATCTTTACATATAGAAATACTCATAGGTATGTATTTCATGAGAAATACTCATAGGTATGTATACATAGGTCAATATACACACACTAGTTCGCTTGCTCTGTCAGCTGAGAGGGCTTAGAAGCAATGATGTTGCCATAGCGAAAAGCATATTTAGTGTCCAGATCTTGATTTCTAATACCACTCTCCAATGAAAGGAACCAGGTTTCCTTTGGTGAAATGGCTGATTCTAGGACTGGAGCAGAGATATACCAGGATGAGCCTGGAGCATGTTGTAGTGCCAGAAAATAAGGCGGTGTTTGAAACAAATAAACCAATTTCACAGTGATGGGGGTGTGTCAAAGGGACAGAGGAGCATGATTTGAGCAAAAAAATAAATAACTAGTGTTGTCTTAAATCCATCAATATATACACTATTCAAAAAATAGAGGAGGAACTCTTTCTAAGCCATTTTTTTCAGACAGTTTTATTTTGAAACCAAAACCAGATAAAGATACTACCAGGAAAAAAAAAAAAAAAGAAAGAAAGAAACCTATAGACCAAATCACTCATGAGTATAGACACAAAAATTCTTAACAAAATATTATTAAATCAAATCAAACAATATGTAAAAGGGATGGGTGTGGTGGATCTGCATGACATCAACTTAGTTAAGTTGGAACTACATTTTCCAGAATTCTTACCCTACCATAATTTTAAGTTAGCATTGCCTTGAAGAGACATTTTCCATGAAATTTGGAAGGGAAGTGAGGCTGCGACCTTTTCACTTTTACGTGTGAAAGGTCGATATGAGCACACTCGGCACCACTGCGGTGCACACGTATTATAGCTGATCTGCTAGCTCACCTTACTGGGACCTCAGCTGCCTTAGCCCCCGCTAGATCACCTCTTATAACATTTCTGAGTCCAGGGCCAGAATATGTAGCTCCAGAAGCAGCAGCTGAGCCTGAAACTTCCCCAGGTCCCTCCAGGTTTCTTTCTTCAGGTTCTTTCAAACTATGGTCTGCATGCACAGCTCCTGGGGTAGTGGACAAACCCATGACTCTTCCAACTGGTACTGAATTTGTTTCTTCAGGTTCTCCAACACTTGGGTCAGTTTCCGCACCTTTAAAAATAGGAGTAATAGCCATATATAACATATTTTTTAATGTTATCTTATTTTACATTTAATTTTTATTTTATGTTGGAGTATAGTTGATTTACAATCTTGTGTTAGTTTTGGGTGTACAGCAAAGTGATTCAGTTATACATGTACCTATATCCATTCTTTTCAGATTCTTTTCCCATATAGGTCATTACAGAGGATTGAGTAGAGTTCCCTGTGCTATACAGTAGGTTCTTGTTGATTATCTATTTTATATATAGTAGTGTATCTAGGGTAACCCCCAAACTCCTAATTTATCCCTCTCCTTCACCTTTCCCCTTTGGTAATGATGTTTGTTTGTTTGTTTGTTTTTACGGTATGCAGGCCTCTCACTGTGGCCTCTCCCGTTGCGGAGCACAAGGCTCCGGATGCGCAGGCTCAGCGGCCATGGCTCACGGGCCCAGCCGCTCCGTGGCACGTGGGATCTTCCCGGAATGGGGCAGGAATCCGTGTCCCCTGCATCGTCAGGCGGACTCTCAACCACTGAGCCACCAGGGAAGCCCATGATGTTTGTTTTTAAAGTCTGTGAGTCTGTTTCTGTTTTGTAAATAAGTTCATTTGTATCATTTTTAAAGATTCCACATATGTGATATCATATATTTGTCTTTGTCTGACTTACTTCACTTAGTATGATAATCTCTAGGCCCATCCATGTTGCTGCAAATAGCATTATTTCATTCTTTTTTATGGCTGAGTAATATTCTCATACATAAAATATTTAACTGGCCCCCATAATGACATAAGGTCAAATTCCTATAATAAATCCCATATTCTAGATGATTTAGAGGGCTTCTTTTCCTCTGATCAAACCCTGACTGATAACAATAATACATCATGACTGAGTGGAATTTATCCCAGGAATGCAAGCTTTGTTCAATATTTAAAAATCTGTCAATGTAACTCACCATATAAATAGATAAATGTGAAACCATAATTATCTCAATAAATACAGAAAGAACTTCGATAAAATTTATCACCACTTTATGATAAAAATTATCATCACACTAGTTATAAAAGGAACTCTCTCAACTTGATAAACAGTATCTACGAAAACTGTATAGCTAGCATCATATTTAATGGTAAAAGACTGAATGCTTTTTCCGTATTAGGAAGAAAGCAAGGATGTTGCATTTTACTACTTCTATTTAACATTGCACTGGAAGTCCTAGCCAGTGTAATCAAGCAAGAGAAAGATTTTTTTTAAAGCATGTGATCTGGAAAAGGAAGTGAAAACAGTCTTTACTCATTGATGACATGATCATGTAAATAGAAAGTCATAAGGAACATACAAAACAGATCCTAGAACTAATGAGCAAACTTAGCAAAGTTGCAGAATGTAAGATCAATAAATAAAAATCAGTTTTAGAGTGGCATCAAAACATGAAATATATACAGATGAATTTAATAAATTATGTATAAGATTTATACACTGAAAATTCTCTCAGATTAGTGCTAAGTTTAAAAAGATCTAAGTAATTGGAGAGACTTCCTATGTGAATTGATTGGAAGATTCAATAGTGTGAAGAATAGTCCCTAAATTAATCTATAGATCTAAGGCAATCTCAATCAAAATCTCAGCAGGACTTTATAGAAATTGACAAGCTAAGTCTAAAATTTATGATGAAAATGAAAAGGACCTAAAATAGCTATGGCAATTTTGAAAATAAAAGAGCAAACCTGGAGGAACAGCTCTACTCTGATTTCAAGACTTACTATAAAGCTGAGGTAATTATGACAGTGTGGTATTCAGGTAAGGTTGGGTGAAAAAAAATAGAGTCCAGAAATAGGTCCACACATATACAGGTAATTGATGTGTAACAAAGGTTCCAAGATAATTCAATGGGAAATGAATAGTCTTTTCAAAAAATGGTGCTGCCCGTCCATGTGAAAAAAATTGACATCAATCTGTACTTCACCATACACTGAAATTCACTTGAAATGGATCATATACCTAGACATAAAATGTCTAGAAGAAAACATAGGAGAAAAGGTTTTTTTTTTAACCTTGCAGTAAGGCAAATTCTTCACTAGGATACAAAAACAGAAACAAAAGAAAAAAAGAATAGAACAGATTTCATCAAAATAAAAAACATCTGCTGTTCAACTACACCATTAAAAAAAGGAAAGCCTCTAACTGGAAGAAAATATTCTGACAAAAGACTTGAATCCAGATTTTATATTAGTCCTCCATCTGAGAAATTACTGGTATCCAGAATTTATGAGAAGTCTTACAACAGTTCAACAATAAGGATGTATTTTTCCCTGGAGCCTTCAGAGGGAGCACAGCCCTGCTGACATGCAGATTTTGGACCTCTAGCCTCCAGGAGTATAAGAGAACAAATCACTAGGTTTTTAAAGCCAGCTAGTAGTGTGGAAATGAATAACAGATTCTAAAATTTATCAGATAATGCAAAGGATCAATATTAGTCATAACAATCTTGAAAAAAGAGAATGTAATTGGAGAACTGACATCACCAAAAGGTTTATAAATCTGTAGAAATTAAGACAGTGTGGTATTTCTATAAGAACAAACTGGAAAAAGGAAGACGGTAAAGCCCAGGAACAGATTTACATGTAGAAGGACAGGTAACATTCTGTGCAGTGGGGAAAGGACAGTCAGATGGACAATCATATAGAAAAAAATCTTGACTGTCCACCTCAAAGAAAACACAAAATTAACTCCAGATGGACTTCCTAAATGTAAAAGGCAAAACAATAAATCTAGAATTTAACATAGAAAATGTTTGCAGGACCTGAGGATAGGCAAAGACCTCTTAAACAGAATACAGAAAGCAACAGCCATGAAGAAAAAATTGAAAAAAATAAGCCTTGTTGATTTTAAGAACTTCTACTTACGTGGTACCTATATCTGGCAAATTACTTAAGTCCAGAATGTAAAAGTATCCTTACAAATCAGCAAGGAAAGTGTAACCATCCCCATAACAAAAGATTCAAACGAGGCATTTCAGAGTATATCCAATGGCCAATAAACATAGGAAAAGGTGTTCAACATTGTTAGTCATCAGAGAAATGCAAAGTAAACCCCACTGAGACACTACCTCATACACTCCAGAGTGATTAATTTTAAAAACAAACAAACAAAAGAAAATAGTACTAAGAGTTAGCAAGAAAGTAGAGAAACAAGCTCTCAGACACTGCTAATGAGAATATAAATTGGCACTATAACATAGAAAAACTGTTTGGCTGTATCCACCAAAGCTGAACATACATACACCCAGTGACTGATTCCACTTTTAGCTACACACCCATCAGAAAAATGTACATACATTCACCAAAAGACATGTTCATAGCAGCTCTTTCCATAATAGCCCCCAAATGGAAATTACCCAAATGTCCACCAATAACAGTACAAATAAATTAATTATGGTCCACTCATAAGATAGAATATGACACACCAATGAAAATGAAAGACTGCTACACATAAAACATGGATTGAAAAAAGGAGACTAAAGGGAAGGGGCTGATTCTTGAACCCATGTTAAGGATAAAGTTCATGCTGATCTCACATAGAATTAGAAAACTAGGAAAAAAAACAGGTGAATCTCACAAACATGATGTCAAGCAAAAGAAGCAAGATGCCAAAAATTATACACTGTTTGATTCCATTTGTATGAAGTCCATGAAAGGCAAAATATCATGAAAAAGTAAGATTTATGACTATCTTTGGGGTGGATAATGATTGGCAAAGGTCCAAAGATGGCTTCTCATGCTGGTTACTCTATCTCTTGTAGGTGATAGGCAAGTATATTCACTTCCCAAAACATTCGTTAAGCTGCCACCTAGGAAGAATTCACTTTTCTGAACATATTTTATATTTTAATTAATTTTTTAGCTTTTATTATAATATTATTTTAAAGTGTATCACAAATTCATTAGAACAAGAGGAATGGGACAGAAGAATGGGGAAATATTAAAGAGAAATTTTAAACTTTTAGCTCAATATAATTGTCATCTCATTTTTAATGAGGAAAACTAAGTACTGCCAAGAAGCAGTCCCAAATGTCCAAGATACTTTGAAAACTCTTCAGGGTAGACTCATGGATTTGAAATCTAAAGCATTGTAGAAATGTTTCTTTTATTTTTTGACTAAAAAAGGAAATACATTAAGCCAGGTTAGAACAACCAAAGAAGAAATCTAGTTACTTTTTTGTCATCTATAAACTTCATGAAGTCATCTGCTCCCTGAAATTGGAAAAAGATTTTAGTGAGATGACTATCTATCATAATGATCTGTTTGGTTCTATCTCTGTATTAGTTTCCTATTGCTGTTACAACAAATTCCTTCAAATGTAATGACCTAAAACAACACAATTTTATTATTATATCGAGCTCAGAAGTCTCATTGGGCTAGAATCAAATTGTCAACAGGTCAGCTTTCCTTCCAGAGGCTCTGGGGGAAAATCCATTTTCTTACCTTTCCAGCTTCTCGAGGCCCATATTCATTGGCTTGTGGGCCTCTTTCATATTCAAAACTAGTAACCCCATCATTTTGATCTCTGCTTCCATTCTACATCTCATCCTCTGATTCTCCTACCTCCTTCTTCCCCTTATAAGGATACTTGTTGTTACATTGCATCCATGATGATAATGAGGGATCATCTCCCCATCTCACAATCCTTAATTGCATCTTCAATGTCCCTTTTGCCATGGAAGAAAACCTATCCACAGATTCTGGGGATTAGGGTGTGGACATCCTTGGGAACCATTATTCTGCTTATCATAGTGTCCGTAGTCACATTTTCACTGCATTCAAAGAGCTTTGGAATCATTTCACCCAATTCGACTTAATCATTCCTATTATTTGGTCTCCCCCCTTTTTTGAGTGTGTCTAAGCTAGAAGAAAATAATTAATGCAAATATACAGTAATGTAGACCTAAAGTATGCTGAATGTAATAAATTCATTACATTTATTCAACTGCATTCACTATAAGAACTCAACTTTGCATTTTATGTTGCATGGGCGAACATAAGAAGACTGTGTATGTGAGTGAGTCTCCATCTTTACTCAATGAAAAACATAAAAATGTTAATTTTAAAATATAAATTTATTCTCTGCATTATTAATGGATTCTATTTTGATTCCTCCAAATGTTTACATGTGGATAAAGACACAGAAATTGGCCTAAAATAATATTACCTATGAAATTGAAATAGAAACAGGAAGTCAGTTCTTCAATGTCCTCTATTTAACCTTTGCATGATGTACGTTTCTGCTTTGGATTTTGTGTCTAAGGCCAAAGTGTTAAAATTTTATTTATTCCAATATATTCTTTATGAAATACTCGATCTTTCGTATATGATTCTAATATCTTCTCCTTAGAAGAACGTCCCAAATAATTGCAATGATAAAGAGTGAGTAAAAGATTTTTGCTATTGCTTCCACCAAATCCATGTCTATCATGCTAACCTCTGAGCACAGCACCTGTGCCCGCCCACTCACTGAAAGTTCCTAAGGAGAATTGCTTCTGCTTTCATAGCAAAAGTACACTTGAGAAGTCCCATCCCTCACAGGGGTTACTGGAGGAAAAACTGACCAACTGAGAAAATCATACTAATTCTTCCTAACAAGCACTCCACCTAGAACAGTCCTTAATAATACCCTCCTTAAAAACGTAGGGCTTCTTCCTCATTTTTCGGGATGTCCTTTCAAATCCTTTTGAAAGTCATGTCTCTTGAAGGAAGAAGAAATATGTGCAAACTTATTATGCAATTTCCCCCCTTAGTATAATTTCAACAGGTATGTGGGCCCATTTTCATTTCACACGATACTCACCTTCTTGCTTCTTTCGATAATTGCCTGTTTCTACAATGATTTTACTTCTATTTCTGTTGATGGCTTTCAGACATAATGGGTTGATGCCTTCTGTAATGGGCTCAATGGTTATAAACCTCAGTAAAGCAGAGATTTGTGTGCCGTGTGCTGAAAGTGAGAGTTAATTGCTTTTATAATTATGATACAATGAGAAATACATTTTTTAAAAATTGTTGGTACCCTGGGTTAAAGTGTTCCATAAAAGAGAGGAAATGCTTTTCCAAGGCCAGCGATGAGTTTCTTCGCTCTTTTTCAGCATCATATCCAGATTTCTCAGCATATCTCTTCAGGAGGTGGGTCCTGCCCATTGATAGAGCCTCATCTCTCTACAGTATACCCATATTATTGCACTCTCCTGGGGCTGGGGACAGGGAGGCTGGCTTTTTCCACATCTTTACCTCTTCACATGCTGTCCCTTTTGCCTCTGCTTCTCTGGATAGCAGTCTCCCACTTTATAGTACAGTAAGCCCACTACATATGAACTTTCAAGTTGCGAACTTTCAAAGATGCGAAAATGCGTTCGCATGTCCAATCACGTAAGTTAGTTCACGTGTCTGGCATACATTGTCACATGCGCGCATCCTCTCCAAGAGGTTGTGCTTTTGTGTACTTTGCTGTACAGTACTTATACAGAGTACAGTAGTACGGTATTTCAAGCCCAGGATGTCCGAAGCAAGCATAAAAGGGGTGATGTAGCCAGTAGTGTCCTGTACTTTTTAAGGTACTGTTCTGTAAGATTAAAAATGTTTTCTTTATTTTTTTGTGTTTGTGTGTGTGTTTGTTATATATTATTTGTGTGAAAAGTATTATAAAGCTATTACAGTACAGTACAATATAGCTGATTGTGTTAGTTGGGGACCTAGGCTAACTTTGTTGGACTTAGGAATGTGCTTTCGGAAGGGAAGCCATTCGTATGTAGGGGACTTACTGAATTAACCCCTTCACCAAGCTCTTCCTGATAGGCTCATGAAAGCATAGCTCCCTGACTTTTAACTTCAGAACGCCCTGTGCATACTCGTGTCACTTGTCACATAATCCTGGGATGGTCTCTTTACCTCTCTGGTCACTGCTTTAGACACTGGGCTTCTGGAGCAGTGTTTTTGTTGTTGTTGTTGTTGTTGTTTTGCGGTACGCGGGCCTCTCACTGCTGTGGCCTCTCCCGTTGCGGATCACAGGCTCCGGACGCGCAGGCTCCGCGGCCATGGCTCACGGGCCCAGCCGCGCCGCGGCATGTGGGATCTTCCCGGACCAGGGGACGAACCCGTGTCCCCTGCATCAGCAGGCGGACTCTCAACCACTGCGCCACCAGGGAAGCCCTGGAGCAGTGTTTTTAAACCCCGTTATCACAGAGCCCGCAGAAGGTCACAGTCGTGTTTGTTGAGTGAAGCAAGCAAGCGAAACATCAAGAACGTGACAAAATCAAGTGTATTTATTTAGTGTTTTAGTAGACTCTATTTCCTGCAACTTGTCTCCTCCAGGGAGATGAATTGCCAGAGACTGAACTTACAGGTTCCTGCTGTTCGTGTTTAGCCATCTTCATGCATCATGGCTGATTGGACACACAGAAACTCTCAATTAGTCTTGTTTTGCCACGGTGCACACAGCTCTATCCAGAAATGATAACAAAAACACCACACAGATGCCTGATATTGTAGAGGGAGAAGTACCATATCTGACCCTGTAATCTCAACCTAGGTAAGACTGTTACGATTTGAAGGACTCTAAACCTGATATATATCAGTTGGGAATACTCCCTTAGCTGCTGTTCGAGGAGGCTAGGTCTCTGAGCGCTGATCACTTGTAATCGCGCTTCAGCAGGTGGAAACTAGGAAGGGGTATCCCAGCTATGGTGGCCAGAAGTTAAAGGGCCAAAATGGAAACCTCAAGACAAAGTCCTTCAGAAATAACTAGGCTGAACTCTTCATTAGCATCAATCAAAAACCCTAGAAAATCCTGTTCACTATAGCGCTGAGTTATCCATTTGTGATGCCTTGGTAAGTTCACGTCTAGCCCTGAAGGAAATTTAAAATCCAACAAACAAAAACAAGAATTTTGCTTTACACACCTCTTCTACTCCCCACCCCAGAACTTCACTCTTGCTTAGCTAAACCCATTTCTCTCTGTCACAGAAGAAAGGGAGCTGGTTTTGTGTTACCTAAGGACATACGCGAAATTTTATTATTGAGAAGAAATTGGAGCTCAGAGTAGGCAGAATAACCTAAAATACATAACAGTTGGCACTGAATCTCATGCCAACGGCATGATGCCACTTGGTAACATACCAGATATGAGAAAGGGGGTCAACCTCTGCTAAGGCAAAGGCTCAAGGCTTACTTGATATAATGTGTTGACCATATAGTGTCTAAAGGGCATGATCCAGAGAAAAACAAACATGGAAGCAGAGTAAGAGGCCACTGCCATTAAGTGACTCTCAGGACCCACAGTGAGTTCCCACTGACGCATTTAATTTGAGGTGAGTGGAAGTCCTAGGAAAGATTTGTGAATTAAGAATTAAATGTAGAAATAGTGGTAAACGTCAGGGTAGACATTTGATTGACTCTCCTACAATATTTCCACTGAGAACAAAATTTATGTAAGATGGAGTTGGAGGGGTTTTGAAAATTATCTAATCTGTGAGAGGCACACACTGGGGCTTACCATGGGGACCCAAGGAAACATACAGATACACAAATGAGGAAGTTTTGCAAGATCCATAAATAGGGACAAATATCTTTAGTCCAGGGTGTTTAAAAGAAAAATCTTATTGAATTAAAAATCAAATGCTATTATTTGACACTTTGGATATTTACTAATGCTTGAAAATACATTTTGTAAGCAATATCAAAAGTGCTATGAAAATACTATTTAAAGTCACTTATAACTAATATATCTTCATTTATATACATGTTTTTTTCATTTTGTCCCTCTAAATTTGAGTTTAAGTCATTAGTTAAATCAATAGCAGACAAAAGATAGTGGATAATAGAAAGAATGCTTTGTATTTCCATCACCTTCCTTTCAAGAGCCTAGGCATTTTTGTCATTACAGCCGATGCATAGATGTGAAATTGTTTTTACGGAGTTATTGATGACTGTATCTACACAGAGCCTAAGTCAAATTATAGTGTATTATGGAAGCAATAGCTTCCTTCCATTTTTTTGCATTATTGTACTCTAAGAGTCACCTAAGCCCATTACAAAACTGCCATGAATATTGTGTCTAGACTATAAGTCATCTAGGTTTTAACCAGATTAAGTCTCCACTACATGACTCAGATTTAGTATCTTCTGAGCATAGCAATGTAATCTGCAACCACGGAATTATTATAAGAAAAAAACTATAACACAGTGCCTCATCCACAATGCGCATTCAATAAATATTTGTTGAACTGAAGGTATGGCCTCGACCTACTACAAATCTTTCCTATTTTACTCTTATAAATGAATTAAGAGCTACCAATCTATAACACTTTTATCATGTCATCAGCCTTGATGTATGAAATGATATTCCTGAGGAGAATTTGGAACTCACATTAGACAGAATAGGATAGACTAACACACATCTTCTGAAAGAACAATGCATGCTTTTAATCCAGACCAGCAGGTAATCAGTTTCTTCGTGATAATCAATACAAGTTAGACATTCTTCTTAAAACCGACGTCACTGGCAAGGATTACTCCAAGAATATTCACAAATAGGCTAAAGAATAAACATTTTTAAACAATAAGGTAAAGAGTGAATTCCATTAGTGTTTAGAAAATATATCATACGTTGAAAGGAGAAACGATCATGTATTTTGGAAGTCTAAACAATAAGTTCTCCTTTCTCTAAATGTCTAAAGTTTTACTTGGCGAGAGTCTCGGACTAATCAAACCAGTGGTATGTTTTGTACCATGAGCATCTAAGGGAATCAACTTCCATCCATGAACGCTTAGCATAAGATAGACCTAACTATTTAATTTAAAAGTGCAGAAATAAATGCTCAGCTACGATTCATCTCCACTAAAAAGATAAAGAAAGAAGGGAGGAAATGGATTTCAATAAAAGAATAAAGAAAAATAGGTTAGGCAGCTTGAGTTTCTAGATGGATCGTTCTATCTAGTGTAATTACTTAAAAGGCACTTTTAAGAAACACTTTTCTGGCAGAATTTAAAAACAAAATCTGTTCTGTCTCTGCGGGACTACAACAAGGGGGTCTTGTCTTAAGGTAAGGATGAGAACAAACTTTATTTTTGTAATAATGAAAGTTTTGTAAGTGGGAACGGAGTTTGAGTTCAGATTTGTGATTAATGTTCTCCACAATCAATTAATCAGTTAGGTTATATAATTAAATTCTCATGGTTTTTAAGAAGGCCAAGATCACAAATGCATCTCTATTTTTAACTGTTTATATTTAATTCTATGGATATAAACATACAACCATAAGTTCCTGAAATAATCGAGGGGACTCAGTCAGAAAGGAAGGATTATATTTGGAAAGCCTTGGTTGTTTTGTTTGTTTGTTTTTTTCTGAAATAAGCACTCCTCTTTGTGAATTTTTTTTCATTTTTAAAAATTCCCATAGGAACTAGGATCTTTCGTCTCAAACTCACTAGCAGAGAGTACAGAATAGGTTTTTCTCAAGAGATTCCCGGTGAATTTTCCAAATTCTAATGGTCAGAACATTGACCAGTCTCAATTACACTCTGAAGAAGTCAAGATATTTTCTGTTAAGCAAGTATCCAACCCCACTGAGTAACTGGTCTGCAGAAGTGCATGAAGAGTTAAATGCAAAGCACCAGAATGAAAGTTGAGCGGTAAAAGCAGTGTTTTACTTCTATCCCATTTGGGACCTCCTGAGGGAAGAAACTAGTGAGCTCTGCAGACTTGAGGGGAAATAAAAAAAAGAAATTGTCCCAATGCTATTCAGTAATCAATTGAGAAAAAAAAAAAAATCAGTCAGTACCAGGTAATAAAATATGGAATTAGGGTAGAGCATTTGCCTGAGGATATATCCTGTAGTAAACGGTGTTTTTCATGATTTATAAGGGTTTTTAAAGAAGCTTGCGGAATGCCACAGGAGAAATGAAGACTTCGGCAAGCTTTACATTGTTCGGCAAGTGCTCTCATAATCCTTGTTTATGTTTGAAGGTAGGGGGTGGGGAAGAAATTGTCCAGTGAGGTGGAACGGTTATTGACCAGATTGATCATGGGAACAAATCTGCCGGTGGTAACCTTGTTTAATGATATGTTGCTGGGCTCAGCACCTTGCTGAGGCTGTGATTCTTCACCGGCTGGGGCCGCATGATGGATCGCGGCAGGAAGCTGATGGTGCAATCACTCACCGGCCGTCACCACCACCGCACCTCCTGACACCGGTCCCCCCGGTCTCCGCGGAACGTGGCGGCCGGGCTGCCCCGCCCACTGGGAGACACCAGGGCCCAGCAGACGAGCGCACGGGGCGGGGGGCGGTTCTCGCCTCCCGGCACCTTTCTTTGTAGGGCACGTCTTTTAAGTTTGGGTTTGTGATTTTATTTTTTTCCAAAATTTGAGCCCCCTTACAGCTTAGGCTTCTGAATACCCATCCTCATATCCACAGCTCATTAGGATTTATTTTATTTTACTTTATTTTTTAAATTTATTTTATTTAAGTGTATTTGATTTACAATGTTGTGTTAGTTTCCTCTGTACAGCAAAGTGATTCAGTTATACGTGTATTTATATATACATTCTTTTTCATATTCTTTTCCATGATGGTTTATCACAGGATATTGAATAGAGTTCCCTGTGCTCTGCAGTAGGACCTTATTGTTCATAAGGGTTTATTTTAATGCGGCCAAACAGAAGACCAAGCGAGGCCCATAGATCTGAAAAGACGTTCCCCTAAAGATAAATTCAGGGAGTGTAATTATTTTATACAAAAAGATAAAATCATATTTTATCATATTTTTCTACTTTTAATAAATTCATTAGTGCAGTAAAATTATACTAAAGTTATTTGGCATGGTGTTACTTGGACCTATGTTGTTAGGCTAGGAACTCTGTAAGCGCAGGATCTTTCTTCTCTTTTTATACCCAGCATCTCACATGTAATTGTTTGCTTAAAAAAAAAAAAGACACGTGGTTGGTGTGAGAAAAAACCAAGTAGTGTAAATGAATACTTCTATGCTGTGACTCCTTCACTCAACCGATCTATAATAATTCCCTATTGCTTATCACATTAAACCTAAACTGGTCTCTCCTGTTCGAGGTGACCCCAAACACCAAGCTTCACTCCTGTACTCTCCAACATGATTGCTTTGGTTTAGTCAGGGCCGATTCATTGCTCTTATTATTTGTCCTCATTCCTGACATTATGCTTGCTTGTTCTTTTCCCCTACTTGGAGTCTTCTCTTTTTTGCCTCCACTTACCAGCTTTTCTAGAGCCAGCCTGTGCCACCTCTTACAAGAAGTACTCTTTGATTACTCCAGCCTTTATTTACCCCTTATATTAGATCTTGGTTTTCTACCTCTGCATTTTCCACTCCCTACTTCTTAAGTCTCACATAATGTTTGGCAAGGATTGTGGTTCCAAGGATGGTTCCAAGGATGCAAACTTCAGGTCTAAAGTTGGGACTGGAGACCTGGGAACTTAATTAGTGCATCGAATTGCCTTGGTGGCAAATTTGGTTCAGGAATTGGCATACAAAATTTATTAAGGTTTTGCTAAAATTCTGGGACAAAGATGTTCTCTTTTCTTCCTGCACAAACAAGCATGTAGGTCTAGGAGCTTCTGATAAACATCTTGGGACTGAGCAAGCTATGCTTAGGACGAAGCTGATACTGCTGAAGATAAGATGAAGAGGAAGAAATAAACAAGACATTTGGTGAATCACTGAGATGCTCAGGCCCTTCTGATGCCAGCCCAGAGACTACTCAGTTTTGTAAATTGAGTATTCTCTTTTGAGTGTCAGCCAGTTTCTCAAGGATTCTGTTACTTGCAACTAAGAACACTGCCATCTTCTTGGAACTCAGTTTACACTTATGATAAATACACATTGCTTGCTTTGGCTTTCCTATTTTTTGAATGAGCAACCAACCTCTCTTTCACAAAGTCGAAAGCTTCTTGAGGGTCCAACAGACTGCTTTGATTCTTCTGTTTCTCTTCTTGACAGCTTGCACTGTGCTGGTGCAGAGGTGATGCTCAATGCTGGCTCATGGTTTAATTCCTCAATGACTAACCCATCCTTTCTTTAGGCCATGGGGCCACATGTTTTACAGTTTGTTGGCTCCATTGGTGGGGGTGCTCCACTGGACTGCAGTACAGAAGTCACTGTCATCCCCTGTATCAAGAAGGAGCTTTATAGACACAAGATGTGGTTCAGAGCTTCCAAGCAGATTTTCACCATACTTCTATTCAGCAAACATCTATTGGCCAAATCTAAGTTACATTACCTGTTCTCCCATGGGCATCTCAGTCTTGATTGATCAGCTAAGGTGTTTCTCCAAAATGTCACTTGTTATTTTTGGCACACAACCACCACTGTCCAGACGATTTTTTTTTTCTCCACTGTGTCTGCTGGTCTCCCACCTCCTTTGTGATCCAGGGTGGGAAGTGATAAATACAAGAGAACCAGGCTTGTTACAGACCTTCAAAAACTGCAGCTGGTCAGTCAGAGCCTTTAGGGCTACTTATATTATCATTAAAAACAACCGGGCTTCCCTGGTGGCGCAGTGGTTGAGAGTCCGCCTGCCGATGCAGGGGACACGGGTTCGTGCCCCGGTCCGGGAAGATCCCACATGCCGCGGAGCGGCTGGGCCCGTGAGCCATGGCCGCTGAGCCTGCGCATCTGGAGCCTGTGCTCCGCAACGGGAGAGACCACAACACTGAGAGGCCCGCGTACCGCAAAAAAAAAAAAAAAAAAAACAACCAAAGAGCTACCCCATTTGGATCTAACTATTTAACGCACTTGTGCTTTATGCTATTAAAACTAATATAGGAAAGTTTATGCATTAGATATATAGGAAAGTTTATACGTTATACATAGAGGAAAGTTTGTACATTATCTCAACTTTAAAGACTTCAACTTAAGCAAATTCTATAGGGTGTCTATAAACTTAATTTAGACAGAAGTTCCGAATGTCTAAGACTTTCTAATTAGTCTCATTTCCTGTATAGGAAATATCTTCTGATATAAACATATTTAAGGTATAAACTATTTCCAGAAAATACATTTCTGAAAAAGACTAAAACATCTTGCTATGCTCCAAGATAGAGTCTTCAAACTTTATTATGCATAATAATTACCTGTATGCCCATTAAAGTACCGATTCCTGGGCCCTGCCCTTGAAGAATTGGATCCAGTAGGGCTGGAGTGGGACTCCAGGTGATGAGAGGTGAGATGGTGCTGGCACTGCTGGTCCACAGTCCACACTTTGAGTAGCGCTGCTCTGCACAGTAATCTGCCTCAGAATAGCTGCAAGTTTACATTTTATCAGTTTTTCTGCCATTCTCGGTTATTATTGAGGCAAGTAGGTTGCAATTATGCAATTGGAAAATCACATTGCCACCTACATGCCTTTGGTTTTTTTCAGTTTCTCTACACAATTTAGAACTGTAGCTCTATTCATTTTTCTAAGTTACTTTTTAGCTAAAAAGTAAATTACAAGACTAATAGTCTGAGTTCATACATTGAGTTGAATTGATACCTGTAAGCTGATTTGGTTACATGTTTGTCTTCTTACACAGGCACTTGAGTCCTATCTATTTTGTACTCCCTATAGAGTATAGAATTATATTGCTGTCACTTGAGAAATACTCTGTGTATATTATTATTAATACTCCTACTAATAAAACACCATGCCAGTCTACCCCAAAAAGTTACATTGACAAGCTATGTGCACAATACCTTACAGGAAGAAGAAAGCTAGCCTTAGAAGCCATGAAGAATGAAAAGCTATAAGATATTCAACCATAAAATGGCTGCACTGAGATCTACTGGGGGTTTGGAGGATGGAGAAAGGTGAGAATTATGGCTTTCCAATTGAGATCTCGCTTGTGGTTTGGTTTCCTTCCTAACTCAGCTCACTTTGCGATGTATTTTTAAAGGCACTGTCCTAGCTTTCAACCATAAATTGATAACGGGGTTCTGCAGCCCTCAAGAAGCAAAATTTCAAACAAAAAAAATGGTAGGACATTGTTCATGCTAATCAAAAACACTTTTAAGCTCTAGCTTTTTATATTTTTTTGTATTCTTTTTTCTCCTTCCCTTTCACCAATGTGATGCTACAGTGTTATTCTTTGGAGAATGCCTCTGTGTGTGTATGTGTTTAGAGAGAAATAAATCTATAGATGTTTTTATTCACTGAACAATATCCCCTATCATTTAGAAGTAAACCCTCTCCACATCTTTTCTTTCTGAGATGGTCTCACCCCAAGCAGCTGCAGAGACCATGAAAACATTCCCATGCTACAGCCTCTGGCTCTTTGGCTAACTCACCTAGTGGCCACATTGGCAGCTTCAGGTCTGTTTTTGAGTATAAAAGGCAAAAGGAGGTTAACTTGCCCCTTGTGTGGTGTCTCATTTTGGTTTAGCAGTCAATTTGGGTGTCTGTGTCTATCCTTGAATAACATTGTCCAAAAACCGGTGTAAAAAGGACAAACACCTACTCAGACCTAATGCCAATCAAAGTTTCTTTCACCCTCTCACAAAGTTTCTGTTTCATTTAACCATAATCATCTTTCAATCTGCATCCATTTTTTTTGTAAGTCATAAACATAATTCAGTACAAAACCGAAACTCACTGGTAATTCAAGAAAACGGTAGGTTTCTCTCCATGTGTACATAAAAATTATTTCTTTTGGAATAAGAACCTTAATACAGTGATATTGTAACGTAAGGAAGAGGACACTTTTCACCTTATAATAATAAATGACATGCTAAAGGAGCATTCTGTATCATGAACACTTTATAACTACTGGTCTTGCATGATAGTTAACATAAAATAAAATGGGCAGAATCAACTATGAATCTAATATACAGCCTAATGCTAATTGTAAAATAAATTAGTGTACATTTTAAACGTGTTTCTTTGTATTTTAGCATCTTAAAATGGACTGTTCTAATAGCTACAATATTTAAAGGTCATCCAAAAAATACTTAAAGTCTTGGGGGAGTTGTTTTTTAACATTGCTCCAAATGAAACTAATGCAAAACTTTTTTTAAAGATGGTGGTTGACATTGTTTGTATTCACATGTGATATATCCACAAATACAGCATTGTGCTCATTTAATAATATCCATTAATTTTCTAGTCATTGTAAATTTACTAGAAAACATTTAAGATTTTATGCCCCTTTTCATCCCAGTTCTTATAAAAAAGAGAAAATGGCAATATAAATTACCTTTTATCAATCTAGCTTCATAAATATTCTTCTATAAACATCTTCCCCAAAGGATTGATTATTTGGGCCATCAGATTTTTAAACTGTTGTATTATACCAGATGGTTGCTATAATAGGAAGTAAACAAAAATGTTTTCTAGAAAGGTATTTATCAGCTAAAATGTTTAATCCATATATATAATATGGATTTATAGATATCATTTGCCAGTTTAAGAAAAATTCACAAAGCATAAATTGATGCTTGGTAACATAATTTAGTTGGCAAATTTTAGAAGAAATTTAATGTTGTTTGCTACAATTATAAAATTCAGATGTTTTGATGTAAAAGAATACTCTGGTGTCAAAAAAAGTGGAAACATTTTAAAGGCTGTTTTATTTTCCACTCCTGTTCTCTCAGTTTAATCAGTCTATCAGGCTGTATGTAAAAAGCACAGGAAAAAATATTAAAGCATTGCAGTGGGTGCATGAACATCTGTGGATATCACTGAAAGCCACTTAATAATCCCAATGAAAGAAGTTTTACATTTTAAAATCTGAGACCTCTTTACGCAAATCATTTTGCCTTTAGCCATTTCGAAAAGAATTGAAGGACCTAGAGGATTTTACAGTTTTACATAGCACTGGTGAGATGGTTGTCAACGTTTATCTTACATTCATTAGTTAAGATCTTGACTGATCATAGCAAAAGCAAACTCAAAAACCTGGTCCCCAGCTAAAGTGAAGTACAGCCAGAGTCTATAATGCTAAAAATTTCTGCTTTACCTTATATTCTCTATATTTAGTGTATTATTGAATGGCATACAATAACACAATTCATTATCTAGTAAAGTGATTCATGATAAGTACACTTTTTAACCTTATTGTATAGACATTAAGCTCAGTATTAGGTGGTTGTGTACTTAAGCCATTGGGGTTATAAAACAAACACATTTTGAAGTTTTTTCTATTTGCAAAAAATAACTTTACATACTTAGCATAATTAGGGGGGAATTAGGTGCTATACTCGATAACATGTCAACTTTAAATGAAGTCTATGGTGTTATGATTAGCTGTTTTGTTTTGTTTCACCTTTCCCCAGCATAAAGTTTATGCTAAAATAAGGCTTCAAGCTATAACTTTTAGAAAATATGACCTTTCTATTATACACAAGAAACTAAAATTTAAAACTCCCTAAACAGCCAATCCCTGCAAAGAATTTCCTTTTCCCTACAGGTAGTATGAAATGGAGCCCAAATGACAGGACCCCATCTGAGTCTCCCCAGCTCCCCCAGTCTGCACAAACCCACTCTATCAATCATTGCAGGATAACGCATAGTGGTTGCACCTGTGACAGGAAATGATTGAGTGCTGAACACAGGGCCTGCTTCGCCTGTCGCTTTGTGCATTTGTATTTCTCCAGGGCCAGTTTGAGAATTTTCAGAACTTGGGGGTGGGGAAGGAGGGATTCCCATTGTATTCTGAGAAAAGAATAATGCACTTTGATTATGAAGATGTAACACAAAAGAGAAATTAGGCAGCAAAATGCCCTGGTCCGCTCAGGTGTAGGAGAGCATCGGAGCAGCCCAGGAGGCAATATTATTAAGCTGTAATTTAGTTTAGATAAGCAGAGGCTGCTGATGAGACCATACTTTTGGAGATGTCTCACTCACCCAGTTGCAGAACAGACATGTGTTCCTTTATGACCACATAAAAGAAAAAGAACAAAAAGTCAAGCCTCACCTATAGTCCAGAAAGACTGTATAATCTAACTTAGTTCAGGATAGCAGGGAAAAAATTCTTCTTTCGTCTTTTAAACTCTTCCTGCACTTTTTTGGAAACCTCCGATGTAATGTCACAGTCCAGTTATTTAAATGGTTTGAGTGCTATCATCTGTTAAGAAATTGAAATTAAAGTATATACAGTTTGAATAATTTCCTGCTAATTCAGCCATTTATTGAAAATATTTGTGGAAAAAACAAATGTTAAAGTGCCTCTTTTACAGCATTCAATATTTTATTTGAGTTGATCCTTCAGTGTAGAACCACATGTGTTTTTCTGTTATAGAATAAAAGATTGATAATATATTTTATTGTGTACGTTGCTCACATAATTCGAGTTTGAGCTTCTGAAATGAGTAAATGGATACTTTTGTTAAAATAATACTATTACCTATTTTTAAAAATCCTGGAGGGCAGGGAATAAACAGTGAAAAACTCACTACACGTTGAAAACTCTCCCCACCAAAGAGGAGGGAAAACAGTAACAATAAACACAACAAATCTGGGTATGTAAACTCAGTTTCTCAGGTTAGAATTCACATTTTTGCCTGAATCGCCATGCTCTGTGCTACAGGACCTCGCCACAAGCTAAGACTTCTAAAAATATTTGTGTCAGAGAGTAGACGGTTTGCCGGGTGCCCTTTTATTTTTCTTATTCAGTATTATTACCTTCCACCTTCCTTAAATAGAGGCAAATACAATTACAGAGAAATGAAATGACCGCAGCGTTGACAGGGCTGGCTTGTTCTAGGACAATCGGATTTTACTGGATAACGTACAGGCAAACACACGCGTCCCGTTTATTTCATTGTTTCCACTGCGGAGAATCTTTTTCACCGCTCTCCACGCCTTTGTTGACCCAAAGCCAGCGAAGTTGTGTGGCCATAAATAGATCGGGGCAGCAGATTAAGAAAAGGGGGGGGGGGAACCTGACTTTCTCTGGGTGTCTGCGGATCGGATGGATCACTGCAAAGGGCGTAGTGGTTGACGGGGGTGGAATAAAGTAAGCTGCGTGGCACTTTGGCTCAGTGAAACCCAATTCCTTCGCCCCAGAGCTGTAGTGGCCAGATGTGCGCGACTCTCTAGACCCGAAGCCTTTTTCGTCAGCCACGGGTCCTCGCCAAACCGATGAAACAGGGTGGGAGGTCTGGCGGGTCCGAAATGGGGAAGAAATGCGCACTGATCAACGAGCCGGTGGGGCTCGGGGAACCGCCTAGAGTGTTGGGGCCGCTCCCCCTCGAGCCCCGCTGGTTCCGGCGGCGGGTGGCTCCTTCCTCCCCATCCCGTCGCGCACTTTCTCCGGCAGGGGGCCCGGGCCGAGCCCAGGTCCTCCGCGCGCTCGGCGGCCGGGGCCCCTCCCCCGCTGCCCAAAGCGCGCCAGCTTCCGTGCGCCCCAACTGGGGGTGTCTCCTCCATCACCCCACCCCAAACCCCCGCCAGCTTCGCTGCGGGAGTTGGTTTGCGGCGAGGGGAAAGTTCGCTTCTCCCGCTACTGGGGCCTGCAGAGGCCAGGGCGCCGCGGGATGGGGGAGTGGGGGGAAAGAGGTCTTGCGGCCGCCGCTCGGACGCGCACCCACCCCTCCTTCCGGGGGCTCCCCGTTCTCGGCGAAGCGGGGACCCCGGGAGGTCCCCCAGGCCGCGCCCCCACCGGGACACGGAAGGCGAAGGCGTCTTGGGACGGCGCCCGGCCCGGGGCCCTCCACTGTCCCACCGCATCCTCTCCCCGCGTGGCGTCCGCCACCTCCGACAGCCTCCCGGGGTCCCTCCTCAGCACCCCTTGTAGTGTAACTGACCAGGAGCCTCACGCTAATTGCAGAGTTCAACAGAAATCACTAGGCTCACAGAAATCTCGCCTTCCTCCCACGAATCAGCTAGAAAGGGAGGCCGGGGAAACAAAAGACGTAAAGGAAGATTAAGCTACTTCTCAGCCGGCGCTGAACTTGGAGGTGGAGAGGCGGCGCGGGGCGCGCGGAGAAGGCGGCCGCGAGCAGGGCTTCCGAACGAAGCCCGAGCAGGGGGAGGTGGGGAGCGAGGGAGGAAGCAAGACAAACATCTGGGGATTGGACCATATGCTGAAGCTTTGTTTTGTCCTTCAAAGTTCGACTGCCCTTGAAGTGATTTGTCAGGCGGCCCACTGGTGACAGGGAGGCTGTTCGGCGTGGAGCGGGGGGGAGGGGAGGGGAGGGGGGTGAGGAGAGGAGAGGGCGGGAAAGGAGGGGAGGAAAGAGGGAGAAGCCGAGGAGAGGGGGAGCGAAGTGACCCCACTGCCCGAGGAAAAGGAGAATCCAGCGTCCGCGGAGGTGCGGAGCCAGAGACGGGGGAAGCGGTGGGTTCCAACAAGACAACGGAAAAGACGCAGGAGGCAAACAGAAGTCAGGGGGAAGGAAAGAAGCCGAGTAGAAAGAAAGAAAAAGTGGGAGGGTGGGGGAAGTGAGAAGGAGAAAAGAGGAAACAGACTGGGAGGTAAATTGAAGTCAGTAATTGAGGTGTCTTTAAAAAGGGTGCAAATCTATTTTAGGAAAAGTGGCTTTGAGCTACCCCCCTTTTTTCTGTCTTTTTTGCCCGCCAACCGCTGAACTGATTAGACTGTAATTAAGGCCATAAAGCCCTCAGATTATCCACCTGTTTATTCACTAAAGTCGGGGTCTCATCAAGCAAATTAGCTGCTTCCAGGCTACACATTGGGCCTCGAGCTTGCCTGATTAATGAAGTTTATTGGGAGCTGTTAAAAGCATTAACTGGAGAAAATCTCAGCAATTCGTCATATTTAAGGGATGGAAATTAAATCTTACTATGCAAATGAGAAAAAAATTTTAAGCGTCTTTAGGGGTTACTATCAGCATATTATTTTTTTCTTGAAGATTCTATTCAGGAAATGGGCTTTAGAACAGGAAACCTTGTTTGGACTTAAGTTATCAAAAATATTCAGTCCCACTTTATTTGGCATTATGATGAAGAGTAAAAAAGAAAAAGTAAGACTACTCAGGTTCCCAATGCAAAGAAATTTTGAAGACGTCCAATCATAAAGCGAACCCTCAGAAGCAACCGAATTTTTAAATTAAAATTAATGTACCCACCTACAGGATGAGATTTGGGTGTATTCCTACAAGGGGCTTAATGTTCGATTTGGGAGAGGGTCTGTGATGAAATCCAAAGCTAACCGAGAGAGGAGGGGAGTTATGTAAGTGCCCTAAACAAGGAGCAAATGTAGAGTGACCTGAAAAAGCACCACAAATATATGAATATACTTATAAATTGGCCGTAGAAAATGTTTCTGTACCCAGTGTTTGTCATCATAACCACTGTGGCTCTTGGTGTGATTAAGAAATTTAAAAAGAGAAGTGGGAGAAGTATAACCGAGTGGAAAGAGGAGGTGTAGTGCAAATGGAGACCATAATCCAGAATTTGTAAAGTACGAATTGACTTTAGGTGCTGCTTGGTGATATTGCCACACAAATGTTTCTTAATGGTTGCAGTTATAGAAGTGAAGAGAGTGATTTCAAGATATTAGTTATTCTTGAAAAGGGGGAAATCTTTTCTCCAAGAGTAAGAAAAGTCCACGTCTAGATATCTTCTGTTTCAACAAAATATGGAAAATAAACATGTGTAATGAGTAAATATTTTAGTCAATGAAAAGCTTATGGTAATGCAGTCTTTCAAGATTTATTTTTAAATCTCTTCTATTATGTTTTCTAGAGGCATTTTAAGTGCACTTTGAAATGTTTACTTAACTAGTATGTTATATATTTAAGGACAATGTTGTATGTTTTATAATTTCAGTGAAATATATATTAGAGTATATGAAATCTAAACACTATATGAGACAAAATGGACAGGCGTAGCTGATGGAAAATTCGATAGCTTTTAAGAATATTTATCTCACCATAATAGTCACCTTTTACTGATTCAATTCTAAAATAATGGATAGATTTTTATAGTTATTCTTACTAATATTGTCATTCAAAATTGATCTTCTAGATTATTCTAACATTTTTATTTTAAAAACTTAAAGTGTTGAGATTAATTTCTCTCACCTTAATGAAGTTATTTACAGTTGTCTAAGGAAAGTAACAGTAATCACTTATATTAATTTCTCCTTTAAAGGTCCAAAAAATTCCAATTTATGTATCCCTCCCCTTTGGTGAATATAATATAGCTTTGTGAAGAAAAATGTAAATTTGAAGTCTAGAAAATTCAATAACAACACAAAAAACATAGATAACCTTGAAAATCATCTTTGTCAGTCTTAATCTTTAAAAAGCTTTAAATTATTTGTTTACTGTCTCTTCCAAATTTCAATACATTCTAAATCTGAACCACAAAAATTCCCTTTTGTTTCCATCAATTCTATGTATCACATTATTTGGCTTATAATATGATGATTTTGTAACAGATGAACTGTAAACCTTTTTATTTAATATTGGAAATAAAATAATCATTTAAGAGAGTTTTGAATAAGGACTAAAAATTCTTGATAAATGCATCTGATATTGTCCACTGAATTATTTAAAATGCATGTTATACTTATATTCTAATTATTAAAGAATTATTCAGTAAAAAAGCACATAGGTAAATTTAATTCATTATTGTTTATGTAAATACAGATTTAAGTAAGTAGACTTGTTTCTCCTATAATTTTAAAGTAACTGGAAGAAAAACAATTATCCTTTGTTCTGAAAATTGGCCATTTATTAGGACTTGACTTAATATCTGACTTAAACACATACACGAGAGAAGAGAGACAAGTAAATTGTCTCAGGATATTTAAAAATACATTTGTTATAAACAAAATTTAGGAAATATTTTATGTCTCACATTTTTAATATTAAAACATCTTAAAATCATATTATACTGATCTTAGAATCATGGTATGATGTGTTTAACAGTTCATTTAAAATATGGATTTTTTGTACAAAGATAATTTGCCTTTAGAGGGTACAGTCATACAGAGTGGGCTTCTGAGCTACTAACTAATGGATGTCAATTATTGTCATTTGTATTTCTGGTCTCTAGAGTGGTATGGATAAAGAAGGTCAAAATGGTCCCTGATGAAAGGAAACTTTTAAAAACGTTTGGAAAAGTTAATGAATTAGATTTCCCCTGCACTTGACGATATTAGGATTGGGAGATCAAGATTCCCATCAGCCAAATCAAGAATGTTCACAGTTGACAGGAAAACTCAAAGTTTCTTTTTACCCCCACCAGAGAAATGCCCTCCCGTCGCTAGAGGTGGTAATTCATAGAAATGATTATACTAGCTTAAAGAGTATGTTTCGTAAGCAATAAACTTTAAGTACACTGAACCGAATTTTTGTTGTATTTATTTCATGAAGCTCTTCCTAAGTGCTTGCAAATGCTTTTGGTAAAATATCCCTTTCACTTTATGAAACATGTTTTCTGCTGTGAATAAAATTACAGTCTTAATAAACCACAGCTATTGTTTTCTTCTCTTTGCAACAATAATGAAAGTTCAATGAAATGAACAAAGCTAGAAAAGATGTACAACACTCCCTTTTTTTCTTTAACTGCCTTTAAATGATTTATGAAATAGAAATCCTGCTTCAGTTTGCCTTTAATAACTAGTACTTCCTTCACCAATAAGTCTCTATCTTCTTAAATATTCCAAATATTAAGATATAAAAGAAGCTCTCTCCATTTGCTCTTTAAGACCTACTGCGTTTTTAGCAAAGCCTCCAAAAAGTGGAAAGTGTTTTGATGCATCGTTAACCTGATCGATTGGTTTAAAAATATATCTTTATTTGTTTTTAATAGAATAGTATTTGGAATAAAGAAATATGGTATACACCTTTAAAGAGAAGCCAGCATGTCCGTAATATTCACCAAATACATTTAAAAGGCTATATTTCATATTTTGGGTTCTTAGAACTGATAGCTTCTCTGTAGAGACACTGACTTAAATGTTAAAATTCAGTTTAAAACTGTGTTTTAGTCACTTTAATACTGTCGAATTCTTAATGGAAAAATAGGTACATGAGGATAATAAAGTTGATAATATTTTCATTCTCAACTATGCAAATATTGCTCAAATGAAATATGTTTCATTATTTTATATTTCCAGGGCAACCTTTTCAGTCTGGAAAGGTCAGTACTGGGGTTTTATTTCTATACATGATATGACCTAATTCTTTCATGTGCTGCAGAAATCCAGAAGCGGGTAGAGGGTGCCTCTTCCTTTTTTTCTTTTTCTTTTTTCTTTGATGTAAGTCTAAATTGCAACAGCTAAAATGCCTTCCCATAATTGTAATGAGATCAGTGGGTTTTAAGTATGGAATGAATCAATTATTGTAAGCAGAACCCCTGTGTAAATCAACCTCAGGATTATAAAATGAATCTTTGACAAGTATTCAAGGTATCAGCGTTGTCTCAATAATGAGGATTAAGTTCTTACTAACAAGTGAAAGCAAAAGTTGTATTCACTTACTAAGGAATATATGCATATTCATTAAAAGAAGTCAGATGAATGAGGCTTTATAAAAATGAGGAGGCATCTAGAAGCACCACTAAAGGTAAAAATCCATGATAAATGTGTCTAGTTTATGTTAAAAAAAAAATCCCCAAATCGTATTTCACGAAATGGCAATACATTTGTGATTGAGAAATAACTATGTTAGCAATGAAAAATAATAAGGTAGTCTTTTATATTTTTATTTTAATCAAACTTTAAAAATAAAAAAAAAATCAAGGATTGTCTTAAAAGAAATCAAGACTGCTCGTCAGTTTTAGTAATTCTTAGAATTTGGTATTTTTCAACTGGGAAGAACAATAGAATGTAAAGTTTTAAAAGGACTGAAGACAGAGAAAAACCCTCTTTTCTGATAGAGAGTCTAACAGGGTAGGGAGATTGGGTTTACATAAGATAAGTTCCCTTGTGCATGTCCTAGATGATTCCCTGCTTTTCTTTCTTCTCCTTTCCTTTCAGATAACTGTCTTCTGTTAATTCCCTGTAACTAGTTGTTTAGTAACTACACAATTTACTATTGTAAATGGCAAGTCGGAAGCATAAACTACAGCGGCATGTTTATGTGTGCTTACCAATTTACTACCGTACTTGAATGCTTATGCTTCTGATAGGATAGGGTTTATGTGCTTTTTAAAAAAAATGTTATGAATCATCAAAACAAGAAATGTTTTCTCCTGGTTTATCCTGTCCCAATTACACACTTCTTGAAATTAGCTAGGTTCTGCATCACACAGAATCAGAAATGAATTAAACCAGTAAATATTAAACGTGATTCTTAATATACATAAAGCTGTAACATCAGTGTTCTTTGATTATATTTACATATTGTTCCTTATATTTCTATTTAAGCATTTCAGGCATTATACACAGAAATTAAAAGCATGATTCTTTAAAAACATGGAATAAAGTCTTACAAGAAATTAATTCAATATTCACAACACTTCATAACTCAGTGAAAGGATAAATGTATATTTTAAGAACTTTTATTTATTTGGGCCATAGTATATACAAATAAAAATATAGTACTCTGCTTAATTTTTGCCAGTTAAAATTAAATTAAATATGCTAAATCTAATTGTGCTTATTTCTCTAATGAGAAAATGAGGAATTTTGGCATACATGTAGATATTTGTGAGAAAATAACACCTATGTAATAATAAAAATATAATACTTAAATAGTATTTTCCCACCACAATTTTTATCAAAAATAAACTATTTTAATAATCTTAATTTTTCATTTTTCTGTATTTATTTCAAATATATTCCTATTGTTCTGGCATATATGTGTATCATTTTTTATTTTAAGACTAAGACATCTATTATTGATGTACATGTATAAACGTAAACTGTATCTCCAAATGAATACAAAACTCACAAGAGTGAACTGAAAGAGGATACTTACATAGAAACTGTAAAGGTATGCCTGAAACAGCTAAAATCAATGTCTACGAATTCATTTTCAAAGGCAAGTTTTTAAGTCGTGTGCTGGACTTGAAAAGAGAAATGATTTTGGAATAGTGAACATTTACAGATAAAAAGATAACGCTGTCTGCTGTGCAATGAAGGAATTTAAATTTACAGTGAGAGTCTGACATCTGGTGGTGAGACAGAGGAGTATCAGAAAAAAAGGGGGCTGTAGTAAAGCACCTCCTGGCTTTTACACAATCAAACTCCACTAAAAATTATAAGAAATTCTTTTATTTTTTCTATATTTTAGACATTTTCATAACATTTTTGCCTCCTCCTAATGAATCCTCTCTTATATTTACATTTCCTAAATATTGCTTGTGTTAAAGATGTATTTTCAATAGAGTGAAAATATTGGTAGGCAGTTATTTTTTTAAATAATAATAAATATTCGCTTAGAAATAGTTTGACTTATTAAATTAATTCATAGAAAGCTAGTTTTATGTTACATTTTTGGGATCAAAATGAACCTTCCCTAAATCTTCCCAATAAACAAATTAAAAATTCAGAAAGAAATTTAAAGTTATTTTTAACAAAGAGCAAGAATGGCAACAAAAAGACTTTAAACGTTCAATTGAAAGATAATCTTTATTTACAATAGCCAGGACACGGAACCAACATAAATGTCTATCGGCAGATGAATGGATAAAGAAGATGTGGCACATATATACAATGGAATATTAGCCATAAAAAGAAACAAAATTGAGTTATTTGTAGTGAGGTGGATGGACCTAGATAGAGTCTGTTATACAGAGTGAAGTAAGTAAGAAAGAGAAAAACAAATACTGTATGCTAACACATATATATGGAATCTTAAAAAAAAAAATGGTCATGAAGAACCTAGGGGCAAGATGGGAATAAAGACGCAGACCTACTAGAGAATGGACAGGATATGGGCAGGGGGAAGGGTAAGGTGGGACGAAGTGAGAGAGTGGCATGGACATATATACACTACCAAACGTAAAATAGACAGCTAGTGGGAAGCAGCTGCATAGCACAGGGAGATCAGCTTGGTGTTCTGGGATGACCTAGAGGGGTGGGATAGGGAGGGTGGGAGGGAGGCTCAAGAGGGAGGGGATATGGTGATATATGTATATGTATAGCTGATTCACTTTGTTGTACAGCAGAAACTAACAGTATTGTGAAGCAATTATACTCCAATAAAGAACTATTAAAAAATAATAATGCATAGAACAAAACTATTGATAATATACTCCTAGCCCATAATACTATTTTTATTAAAATTATCCAAAAGAATCACAAAATTGGTACAGCAAACCATGTTCTAGGACTAACAACCTATTACAATGTAATATGTTTGTTATACAAAATTAATCCTGCTTAAATTTTGCAGTAAGTAAATTACAATAACAGCTAAAAATAAAACTAGTAATATTAATGTTTCATAAAGTAGATTTTTCTAAGTTATTTTATCTTATAATTTTAACATGTCCTTCAAATAATTTTTAAATGTATTGCTAAACCCGAATAACAAGCTTTGGTTTTTTTTACCCTTAAACATCAAAATACAAAACTAGAAATTAATACAGAATTGGCATCTTCTGGTGCGTATTCAAAGTGACATGAAGTAGCCAGAGAGGAAAGCTTTTGCATGATTTATGTTCCTAAAAGATTTAACCAAACAGTGTGAAAAATGTTCATAGTTAAAAAGAAAAAAACATATCTTGGTAATTGCCTCCAATTAATTGCCTCCAATCTCCATTTTGCTCAGCGTATGTAGGCAAAGTATTAGGACTGCACTGGTTGTTTCTGGTGTGGCTCTTTGATGTCTTCATCTAAGAGGCTGTGTGACACTCAGAACAGAGAATGCCACTGATCTCCGAAAAGATTCCGTCGTTGTAGCATTTCATAAATCCTTCTGTAGTGGCAGATAAGCGATAGTATCCTAAGATCAACATCTGTTTCTTCCTCATTTCTCCACAGCTTTAAATTGAATTAATGTATGGGGTGGGTGGTCATACTGGCTTGGTTATTGGTCTTCCTCATTGATGCCCTTTATATCATGCAGGAGATTGAATTCATCGTTTATTGTGAATCTGCTGAGTAAACTTTCAGGAGAACTTTTCGAATACTCAGGAACACTCAGCAGTGTGAATGGGAGGCATTCTCCTGTACCACTGTAATCAAAGACGTAAAAACACTTCTATTAATTTATCCGTGAAAGGTTGATATTCCCACAAATTGATGAGAATCTTGAAAGAATGTTTTAAAAGTAAGAATCAATTTTACCATTTACATAGACATTGCTCTGTAAAGCCCAGGTAATTTTAGGAATGCTAAATAACAGAAGCCATAGTGTTTTTTTTCCCCCTTTGGAGATACTTATTCTTACATTAAATAGTTATTGATGCAGTTACATTATGTATGAAAACTCTCTCTCCAAGTGCTTTGAAGATAGGATATCTTTCTTAACAGAGACTTGTGAATAAGGAATGCAAAGAAATTTCAAAGCATTTTAGAATAAAAACAACTCTGTGTATCCACTAATGAATGTTGGTGTTCATTTCTCCCGTAAAAATACTCAAGTTTTTTCAGGGCTCTTTGAATGGGAAGCCCGTGTTCTGCCCTCATCACACCCTGTCTCCCCATGCTATGAACTCTCTGCTGTTTTCATAGCTCTGAGAAAAAGGATGATATCAATTTTTTTTCTGGCTTTTGATTTCTCAGTGCCTGTCACATGGTAGGATTTCAATGATTTTTTTAAATGAATAAATAATTAATGAATGAATGCAAAAGTGCTTTTCTTTTTTTTCCTCCAGTATCAGTAATTTTCGCCTAAAAGAGAACATAAAATTCCAATACGCATCTATCCATGCTTGAGAGAAAACAGCAAGATAAATTATTACAACACACACAGTCACATTATGTGTGAAGGCTTTGAAAATTCTTTTCTTTGGACAATAAAAAGAAAAAGAAAGAAAGAGACGAGAACCTTTACAATTAAGCAATCCTTGGGGTCCATGTTATAGAAGTAGGTACATGAAATAGACAACGTTTTAGCTGCTAATATCTGCATTGATAATGTTTATACAGTGAGATGCCATCTGTTATATGAACATTTGCACACATTAATGGGCCCTGAGCTTACAATGATATATTTTACATGCAGAAGCATGTCAGAAATTTGTAACAGATCAAATGTGTGGGTCCGTAATAGGCACTCCATTATCATGTTAATCATAATCTGAGCATTTGGTTTTCTGATGATTTTACTATAAAATTATATATTTTTAGAGCCCTCTTAATTTCCACATCTTTCCTGATTGCTGCTGACCACATTATTTTTTCCGTCTGATTATATCCTGTAATATATACTCTCTATGCTTCTCATTTGCTATCAACAACCCTATAAATATAACTATTCACTAATGACAGAATTGTCTTTCCCAAATGGTTGCAAGTTCCCCAGATCAGGGTGTGTGTCTCCCCTCTTTGGTATCCACGTACTTCGCAGAACCAGGGTTTTCAGAGATAATGTTAACTTTTGAAGGGCCAGTTCTAAATATGTCCTGGATATTTGTTTTTATAGAAATGCTACTAAAATATAAACAGATTCTATGAAACATAAAATGTTTCCTTGTTAGCTGGTTCAACTAATGTTATCTGGAGCCAACCCCACTCTGTACATTAGCCTATTTTTTCCCCCATGGTGTTAATCACCTTCTAAAATTAACTTACTTGGTTGTTTTTTAAAACTTTTTTATTATCTATCTCCCTCACTAGAATCTAAGCTGCATGGTGACAGGGACCTTTCTGCCTTATTCATAGCTCTATCCTCCATGGCTAGAACTATCTCTGTCTATAGCAGGTGCTTAGTAATTGTTAATTTTCCCCTAGACACTCCATTTGGAATTGACAACTTGCTAGGATTTGATTCATAGTGTTAGAAGGGAATTTAGAGTTCATTTAACCTCATTCTATAATACCTCTGAGAGGTACCCATGTGACTTCTGCTTGTATTTTCATGACAGGAGGCTCATCATATATGAGCCATTGTTGGAAAGCTCTTGTTTTTAAAAAGAACTTTCTTGTAATGACTTGAAACCTGTCTTGTCTTTGAATAAAATATTACTGACACTGTCCATTCACTCCGTAAGGTGAGCCAGACAGGAACAATTCCTGTTTTCATGTCCTAGTCAAATGGGAGAGACAGATAACTAAACATATTATGTTTACAACACATGTTAAGCATAATGCTTGAATAAGAACTACAAGATCAAAAAGAACCAAAGTAAAATCAGGTTTAGAGAGAGGCAGCCCCAGGTTCTGCTGTCTCAAACAGATGTACAATGTAACACCCTCCTGCATCCCTCCACAAGATGTACATTACACAGAAACACTTCTGAAACCGGATGAATGGGTTTTTTCTAACTATGATAACATAGTAAGTATGGCTGCAACAGAGTCACAAGACAAGAGAAAAATCTACCAAAAAAGAGCACACTACATTTGGTTTACTTATATGTAAGACTGAACGTTACCATCATCTGCTGGAATTTCATTTTCTTCTAATTATTTTTGTCTCTTGAAAAATTAAATTGGCTTTCCAAATACAGTTTCATATTTTTCCTAATAAAATAATGTGTGATCCTCATAAAGCAATCTTCTGTTTCTAAAACTTGCTTATTTCTGATATGCACTTTTCATTTCCTATTGCAAAGGTTTTTTTTATAAACATTTAGATCACTAAGCAAATGAGTAGCTTCTTAAACTAAATAATGCATGTCATCAGCCATATCATGCAAAGTTGTTGATCAAAAAAATTTGAATGGAGATGCTTAGATGTTATGATATATACTTATAACTAGATTTAATCTGTTCGCAGGGTGAAAATTAACTGCTCTTACAAGGGTTTGCTTTTAAAACTTTTCTCCCAAGTTTGTTGCTTACCTTCAATCTTAATATTTTTATTTTCAAAGTGCCTGCCACTTCTTATCACTCATACTGAAACATACCACTCTCTTCATAGTCTCTTGACACAAACTCATGCTCTTTTATTATTATTATTATTCTCTTCCATTCTCTCACTTTCTGAACTTAGTTTGATCCTTGATATGGAATCCAAGTGGTCCTGGAATTGCATGGAAAGAAAGAATGAGTTCCTTAACTCCAAGGAACTTACAGATTTGGTCATTCCACAGATTTTAGACAGCAAAATTAACACAAAAGAAAGAAGAAAAAAAATAAAAAAAACAAGCCACACAGAAACGTCTTTAATGGTTATGGCAGGTTGTGTTTTCCAAAGATGGCCATCAAAATCTCTCTCGACCCATATGCTATTCTAGAATCTTGTCACTCCCCCATCAAGAGATGGAGTATAATTCTCTTTCCCTTGATTCTGGGAAGGCTTGTGGCTCTCTTGCAAAAATAAAATACAATGAAGCAAAAATTAAGCTGTGTGACTTCTGGGGCGAGATCATAAAAGGCAATGTAACTCCCATTCGGTTTGCTTCTCTCTAGAAAACTTCAGGCCTTGTGAGCAGCCTGATTACCCTGAGGCTGCCATGTTGTGAGGAAGCACAAACTACCCATGAGCAGAGGTCACATGGAGAGGCCCTTGGACCATATGAAGAGATCCCCTAGCTGACTGCTGCTCCAGCCCCACCCCTGCCACTGTTCCAGCTCCAGCCACCATCTGACTGCGATCAGAGTCCCACAGCCAGCTCAACCCTTCCCAAATTCCTGACCCATGGAAATCATGAGGAATAATAAAATGAATGTCATTGTATTAAGACACTAAATTTGGGAGTCATTTGTTATGTAGCAATAGATAACTACAATGGCTTTCAGAAACTTGGTGCTGAAATTAAGGTAGTGAAGAATAATCTTGTTCTATGCACAGCTTGAAAAGCAGTGAAGGCTGAGATTCAGAATTCTTTGGTCCTCTAGAAGGGTCTCCCAGCTGTTGATATTTGTTCTTTGATAGTACCTAAAATTATGCTTTATCATGATGTGTTAAATGTTATTGAATTTTATAAAATATATATCACATTAGTATAATTTCTTTAAAAAACAGTATCCACCTTTCTATTAAATATATCAAGAGATTTTATTATTATGCCCTGTAATGGTAGGTAGCCAAATGGAGGCCTTATAAACTCTTTTATATGTATTACTCAACAAATATGGTAACTCTTGGCATAAAACGGCATATATCCGTTAAGATTACTTCATCAACGAATGATAGAAATCCTCAGCTTACATTGATGTAAGCAAGAAAGAAATTTATTATCTCAAGAAGTCAGGGATCTTCCATGATGGCTTGGGCTCTGCTTCTTTGAGTCTCTTGGGTCAGCCTCACCTGTGGGTGGGCTTCACCCTTACACTGGTAACAAGATGGCTGCAGCAGTTCCGTGCAACACATCCAGACACAGCAATGGCCTGGAAAGAACAGTCTGTTCCAATGAATTCTTATTTTGAATGAAAAACTCTTTAGCATTTAAAATCCATTCATTCAATAATTATTTATTCAACACTTGATAAATGCCTGCCAACAGTCTAAGTGCTTGAAATGCAGCTATCAGCAAACTAGTAGACCTCCACTTATATGTCACTGGACGTCACTGGGTCACATGGCACCTTGTACCCATTCAATGGAAAGAGTTATAAGACCACAATGATTGATTGGAAGCCAATCCAAGATATTTCAGGAAAAACGATCCCTCTTCCCTAAATCATGTAGGAGAGGCATAATCACTTGAACAGATTGGGGCGTTTCTAGCAAGGATCCAGTGGGGGAAAAGGATATTCAGTAGATCACTTAGCAGTGTCTGTAAACAGAATGTATAAGAATATATTGTTATTCAGTTTATGAAGATTATCTAATAACGTAGATATGTCTTGTTACATAATGTTAGGTTAAGTTACCAGGATTTTTAAAAGGTACATATAAAATGATCACAACTATATATGTTTAAATCTTGGCATATTCAAAAGGGCCAAATAGCAATACTAAAATGCCAGTAATATATTGCCTGTTTACTTTTTGTGATAGAGCTATTTGTGTATTTGTATATCCTGTTTCTACTTTTGCCACTAAATTTTCTTTAATGAGCTTTTTCTTCTTTAAATAGTTCTTTAAATGAAAAATAATTTCTTGTCAACTGTGTCCAGCTACATTATCTACTGCCTAATCTAAATCAAATAAAACAAATTTATGGAGCCTGAAGTTTCCTAGTCTCAGATCATAGCAATGACATCTTTTTTTTTTTTTCCAGTACTTCCAGCTCAACCAAGAACAAGCAATTTTAAATAAAGAAAAAGAACTCCCTTGCCAAGAATCTTCAGATCAATGATCAGGAATATATGCTATTTTAGAGTTTAAATATTTGTCAAAGATTAAGATGATTATAAATTCACTAAATATATACTCTTACAGCTATACTAGGTTTTGGTTAATGTTAACATATCTTATGTTTAAATTAATTAATGATTTACCAGAAAATCTGCTTTATAGTATAAAGAGAAATAGAAACCTTTCCTCCAAGCATCCAGATGCCTGGAGCCTACTAAGGTCAAACCCCAAAATAAATCATATAGTTCACTCATCTCTCCTTCTCCTTACTCTTTGGTTTCAGTTTTCATGGGGACTGATGTTTGAGGGGCTAATTATGACCACGTAGGCTGTTGGGAGACACACATTCTCTTGGGAAGAAAAGCTATGAGGTTGAAAAGCAGCAGGGCTTCTTTCTCCCACTGCAATCAGGATAGTCCACAAAATGCACTCAGTAAGAAGTGTTTGCTAGCTTAAAAAAAAAATGAGTATCGTAATTTCTCAGTTGCACTAACACGCCTATGCTCATCAGCAGGGTTCAGTTGAAGATTTAGAAGAAGTAGTTTGGGGAGATGAAACATTCAGTAATTTGCCTTTTAAAGGTGACTACCTATAAAGCAAATCTTCATGGCTAATGTAAATTGATAACCTCTTGCCTCCATCTAAAGAACAGAAGCCTGTCTCTAGCCGTAGAGATGTGTTAACTGTTGGCCTCTCAAAACTGCAAGAACATGGTGAGCACTGCTCTTCCCTATCAGTGTGACATCTAAACAGCTCAGAGCTGATAGGATTCTTCATCAATCACCTTGATCACAATGGCTGTATGGACAGGGAATTTAAGAGAGCTGATCTGCTCTGTCACTTTGGGCTACCTTGTTCTTTTTTTCTTTCTTACTTTTCTTTAGGCCATCTCATCCATCAACTGAACTGCACAACAATTGAGACCTAAAACTAAAAACACATATAATGACACTTAGTTAAATGATTGGGCACTGCTAAACCCACAGGGAATCAGAGTAACCCTCCAGTTTGATTTAAAGAATCAGTCCACCAGTTGTGAGGTACTCACGCAAACAAATGAGTATTTGGCATTACGCATCCTGTACCTAATAGTCTCTGGTATTGCAAAGACTTTAAATATCCAATGTAATAGAATACATTTTCCAAATAAAATCAAAGAGATCAGATTTGTGGTTACCAGAGGCAGGGGGTGGGGGGAGTGAGAATCGGGTGAAGGTAGTTAAAAGGTACAAACTTCCAGTTGTAAGATAAATTAGTACTAGCGATGTAATGTACAACATACTAAATGAAATTAACACTATGATACACTTTTTATGAAAGTTGTTAAGAGGGTAAATTCTAAGAGTTCTCATGACAAGGAAAAATATTTTTTTCTATTTGTTTAATTTTGTCTGTACATGAGATGATGGATGTTCACTAAACTTACTGTGGTCATCATTTCATGATGTGTGTAAGTCAAATCATTACACTGTACACCTTAAACTTACACAGTGCTGTACGTCAGTTATATCTCAGTAAAACTGGGAGAAAAAAATTAAATCACCGGATGTCAACATCTTTGAATGAATACTATTCTGAATAAATCAAAAAGGACATTGTTAGAAAAGACAAAAATGAATACCAAATATAATAGTTCTGGTAAATGAGTTTCACGTGCAGGAGTTTGTAGCTTATAAGTTCAAGTATAAGCGGTGGGTAGATGTGTCAGCCCGGGATGTAGTGATGCATCGTGAGAAACACAAGGAGCACAGCTTTAGCTCTCCCCAGGGACAGCCAGGGAATCTCTGAAGCCTCTGATACCTTGGAGGTCACATCTCCCTCTGAATTTAAAGGTACCTTATTTTGTCTTTTACATCCGTGAATATGATTAAACTCCTGCTGTTGTGCTAAATTTCCAAGATTGTAAAAAGTCAGGGGAATTAAAAAGGTCACTGCAGCATTTCATTTCACCAGCAGACTAATGTTATAGGAGGACATAGGAAATTGCTTGAAAAGAGAACCTGTATCCAAATTCTGGAAAACCTGAGTGGGAAAACCTAGGTGGGAAAGAGAAGATTCTTTTAGGTGTGTAAGGACAATGTGAGACTCCTTACCAGAATGTCTTAGTCAAGAAAATTAAAATGTCATTTTAATAGTAAAAAGAGGCTAGCATCTGGTCACTTAACATGAAAATTTGCCAGGAGTTAGTTGCAATATCCATTTTTCTGTGGACCCCTGGACTTGTTTATAAATTTAGAATATTGCTTTTATACCTTAGAGCTACAAATTAACTACACAACATAACCCTTTCTGTTTTAGTACAATACCACTATTTTACACAACTAGGAGTAAAATGTTAGATGTAAATATAAAATTAAGAAATAGCTTCCCAGGCTTCCCTGGTGGTGCAGTGGTTGAGAGTCCGCCTGCCGATGCAGGGGACGCGGGTTCGAGCCCCGGTCCGGGAAGATCCCACATGCCGCGGAGCGGCTGGGCCCGTGAGCCATGGCTGCTGGGCCTGCGCGTCCGGAGCCTGTGCTCCGCAACGGGAGAGGCCACAACAGTGAGAGGCCCGTGTACGGCAAAAAAAAAAAAAAAAAAAAAAAGAAAAGAAATAGTGAAATCAACAAAGATAGAACATATACATGAATGACCAAATCTGCATTCATTCAGGACAAAATGTAAAACAATTTGCTTACATCTATAAGATGAAAAAATACTCATGTTGGCCTAAAATAAAAATAATTGCAATGCATGTTAATGCATATGTGCTTTGAAATCTGTTGACTCCTATGAGCAATATGATATTTTGTGATAGTTGAAAATTCAAGTTGTTTCAAAGACAGCTCTTAAGCAGATCCATCCAAAAGGACTGCCTCAAGTTTATCCCAATTTAGTGTCTGCACAACATGAGTTATCAACATGGAGCATCTTCAAAATAAGTTAATATTCGTGATGTTTCTGAGGTGCACATCAAAGAAATTATTTCAGTAAGCCCAGACTCTTGCATCTTCCCATACATAGAGAAACACTAAATTCCTTAACTTGAGATGTGGCCTCCTGGGCTTGAAGCCCTCAAAATTCCTGATAACTCTCAACTTTTAGGTTGTGAATATATATATATATATTTTTTTTTTTTTTTTTTTTGCGGTACGTGGGCCTTTCACTGTTGCGGCCTCTCCCGTCACGGAACACAGGCTCCAGACACACAGGCTCAGCGGCCATGTCTCACGGGTCCAGCCGCTCCGCGGCATGTGGGATCTTCCCGGACTGGGACACGAACCCGTGTCCCCTGCAGCAGCAGGCAGACTCTCAACCACTGCGCCACCAGGGAAGCCCGGTTGTGAATATTTTTAAGTCTACAGGTATAAAGCAGACACTTCCAAAGCAGAACAAAAGACAAATCTCAACATTTGGAACACTGACACCGGTGGCGGACACTCTCAGAAAGATCCATCTGAGGAGCTGTTAGAACGTTGTCACCCTTTTTTCCACAAGATTGTGAAATGGACATTGACAGTGGGGAATTGTCACAGGCAAGAGCTAAATCGGACTCCACGTTGGATCTGTTTCTTTGACTTTAACCTTTGCTTTTCGTTGATTTTGCTATTATAATCATACGTAATGGCCTGCCTCAGGGAACACTGCCCACCTGTGAATGGTTGCAAGAAAAAAGAAACCAACACATCCCCTCACTGAGGCTGGTCATTCCCGAAGATGTTTTGCAAGACTGACGGCCCTTTTACTTATTACTTCCTCACTGCCTCTCCCTCTCTGACTCTATAAAAGAAACTGGCATCCAGACCCAGATAAGATGGGTTTTCAGAGGCACTAGTCTGCCATCTTCTCAGTTTACCACATTTCTGAATAAAGTCGTATTCCTTGCCTCAAAAAAAAAAAAAAAATATATATATATATATATATTCGTGATGTTTGATTATATAAAACGTTTAAAAATCTTATAATTCTTTAATATTTGAATTTTGGATAGGATGTTTTTTTAGATTCTCCCAGGGTAAATAGTGTGCTTTATTAGTAAACATTTATTAAATTCATAAAATATGTCAGACAAATGCTTTATAAAAATCATCTCATTTAATCTTCTCAAAAATCCTATGAGATCATATTATTAGGCCCATTTGACAGATTAGAAAACTGAGATACAGAGAAGCTAAGCAACTTGGATGAAGTATATGTTGGAGATGGAATATAAACCCACAGCCCAAGCTCTTATTCAGTGTACTAGTCTGTGTAGAAACAATTTAAGCCACAAACCACAGAGTACTTCCTTCAGTAAATTCTGGTACACCTATAACATCATTATGAAAATAGCTTCAAACTGTTATATATAGAATGGATAAACAACAAGGTCCTCCTGTATAGCACAGGAACTATATTCAATATCCTGTGATAAACCATAACGGAAGAGAATATGAAAAAGAACATGTATATATGTATAACTGAATCACTTTGCTGTACAGCAAAAACTAACACACATTGTAAATCAACTATACTTCAATAAAATAAAATTTAAAAAAAAGAAAACAGTTTGACAACAAGATGTTGGGTAACCAACGCCCTTTAAGTTGCAAAACTAAGTTCTTTTCAGACTCAGATAACTGTCCTGAATGAGAGCTGTTGTGTTAACTGGAATTTGAGGTTAATTCATTTAATAGAGAAGCCGTTTGCCTTTCAAGAAGGCCTTCCTATGTAAACAAATAGAAAGATCATTGAGAACCAGCTCATCTTTGTAGCCCAAACACCTAGTATATTTCGCACATTCTATGTGCTCAATAAGTATCTCCTGCTTACATTAGCTAATCAACTAATTTATTATTGAACATTCAATTAAGTGAATCTTGATCTTATAAGCAAACTCATATGTGTATTAGCGCATGGGCTCTGTAGTTTGTGGCATGCAGGCTCTCTAGTTGAGGAGCTCAGGCTCAGTAGTTGTGGTACATGGGCTTAGTTGTCCCGTGGCATGTGGGATCTTAGTTCCCTGACCAGGGATTGAACCCACATCCCCTGCGTTGGAAGGTGGATTCTTTACCACTGGACCACCGGGGAAGTCTCTGTATTACATACCTTAAAAGAGGTCTCATAAATACACAACATTAACTTACCTCTGGTGATTTTCTGAATTTACTTGTTGGGTAAATCTATAGAAAATACAAAATACTATTCATACTCAAATCAAAAGTTTAAATAAAGGCATTGTCTTAGTTCAGGCTATAATAACAGAATATCATAGACTAGGTGGCTTAAGCAACATTTATTTCTCATAGTTCTGGAAGCTAAGAAGTCCAAGATCCAGCATCTGGTTAGGGCTCTCTTCCTGGTTTGCAGGTAGTCATCTCATTGTATCCTCACATGCAGAAAGGAGAGAGAGAAGAGAGAGCTTTCTCTCTCTTGTCTCTTCTTACAAGAGCACTAATCTCATTCATGAGGGCTCCACCCTCATGACTTAATTATCTCCCAAAGACCCCACCTGCTAATACCATCACATTGGGGGTTAGGATTTCAACATATGAATTTTGAGGGGACACAAATATTTAGTACATAACAGACATTAAATAATATCAAGTCTTAATAAATAATTCTTATTGTTCATTCTTTATTCTGTATATGCCTTCATTCTGAGTTAAATTTCTGCTCTTTCCTTAACAGTCCAATGTTCTCATTTGTGAATTTATTCATGCCTTTGTAAAAATATTACCAATCTCACATAGCAACCTATGTATCATGTGTAATTCCCTCCTGAGTATGACTAACAATTAATCTAACTTGTAGGTGTTAGATAATATACCATAGTTACCCACTTGCCTAAAACTATACCAGAATTTTAGTCTGTGATCAACATATATAAAAATCTCTCTGTATAATTTCCAAATCTTTTTTTCAAAATGTCCTTGTGTGCAACAGAAAGACAGCTTGGCAGTACAGATTTCTGGACATGTTGAAGAGTGATCTATTCTCCGTTTATTGCTTGAGACTGTTGGATTCCCTAGCATGCTGACTAACTGATTAAGGATTTGGACTGCTCTTACTGCAAGGCAGTGATGGTATTACATTGCATCATTTACTTCCATGAAACAAATGTCCTTAACAAAGTCCACTTTTCATGACCAGTAAAAGTTTATGAATAAATGGGGAAATATTATAGCTCACACATTATTGAGGTAAAAACATACCTAGTTGGAGGGGTATACTCAAAGCTCTGGTATCTCTCTTCACACCCTAAAAAACTGGAGGAAATAGACACCATATAAAGTTCTAGGTGTGCATGTTCGCATACACTCTAAACCCTGTATTTCAAACTACTTTAACTTGTTGAGGTTCCTGAGGACAAAAATAGAGAGCCGAGAGCCTGGTGAGTCCTTCCTTTCCATGTTAGGAGGGTGGATGAATTGCTGGGACTGTCGAGCTAGCCTCCTGATTTGGAGATGAGAAATGAATATTAATATTCAAGTCTCTTAATGTCTTTCCTAAATTTCCACATCACAGCATCAGAATAACCAGTTTACAGGCTTTGTATTGAAAACTTGGGTATGAATTGGTGTCCTGCCTTTTTCTTAGGATTCCTTCCTCGTTGTTTACATGAGCAGTCCTTGGGAAGCAGAAGCTAACCCATCACTTCCACTCTCCTCCTCCCATACAAAATTCCTTTCCTGTGTGGCTCACAGATTCAACATTTGTGATTATTCACAATATAACAGAAGCAAAGTGTTTACCCTAAAGGACTGAGTTATCTATTTAAATGATCTGTACAGACAGAACAGGCAATGGAAGGAAAAACCCCTACATTTTGAAGGCAGTCTTAATAAATATTTTATTGAAATATAGTGGTGTTTCACAGAGACAGATATGCTCAAGTTTATCCATTTTATCTTGAAATTTTTTTTTCATTGTTACAGAAAGTGAAATAGCAGAAGAAAGTAGAAACATAACAGCAATCATTATAAATGTTTATAGACATAAGTAAAGCCCTTATCTAAAGTTCATCCTGTTTAAGGACATGTTTTATGTTGTACAATTCCTCTTAGAATATCAATCTAATAAGCACCAAATGAGGCTGAAGACAATGCTGTTATAAAAAATGGAGAAAAATGATTAAAATATGATAATTATACTGATGGCTTATATGTTCAATCTAATCAACCAGGCTTCCAATTTGTCATAATGTACACTCACTCATACATTATTACTTAATTATAGCAACACTTCTATTTGGAAAGGTTGTCAATCAAGTGAACACCCAGCATTTTTTCTTTTTTTTTCCCTAATAAGGGGCATATTTTCAGTAAGGATTTGAAGCTGTCATGCTATTGATTTAACCCTTGAAATACTTTGCATGCAAAAACTATAGTTCCCATTGAATATTTTTCTTTATATACATATAAGTTTATACTATGTAACATCATTCTTTTATGTCAGAACTGATATACCACATTCTAAAAGAAAATTAAATATCGACAGAATTTGGTGATTTGATGGTTAAGATATCCACGTGCTTGCACTAAAAGACAAAAGATGTGCTGTTTTTAAGAGAGGGAAAATTTGACCATAGTGTTTCCCAGTTTGTCTGTGATCCATATTGAATAAGAAACAGCAGTGAGGGTGAAATTTAGACAGCTCTTGGACATGAATGCTTTACAGGCTTTACCCATAGCAAATTAAAGGTTTCCCTTACCTTTTACTTTATCTCTTCTGGCTCCATTGCTCTGCCTTCCATTTGGTAAAAATGTTTAACATATTGCAAAAACAATCATGTAAGTGCATCTGCCAGGGTCACCTACTAAGATGTTAGTAACTTGATCATATAACCAAGTCTTCTCTAGCAAAATGAAGCAATAAATTGAAACAGCTACTCATATTACTGAAATGACTAAAAATGTGTCTCAATTATTTTGAATATATTATTGCCTTTGGAAGATACATTTCTGTATATATGCATACAGATCTATATATATAGATTAAATATGATCTCTGTATGTGTATATGACTTATATGTATACAGTATATTCTCAATTTTTTAACCCAGATTATTTAATAGACCATTTTGTCAAGATGGTCAGATTATTGACTAAGAATTTAGAAATATATATTCTTATTGAGTGTGGACAGTTTGTGTCCTTAAGTCTCTGGATAATTGGTTCTATGACTCCATTCAACCAATATGGTAGATAAGTCCATGGGATCTATTTTTTTATAATTAGTGGGAGAGAGAGAGAGAGACTTTATTTCTCCTTTATTTCTTTAACTATTCTTCTTTGCAAGTGTAAAATAAAGAAGCAAATGTTCATATTTGCAAACCTCCATTATTCTTTACATCTAGTGTTGTGATTACACTAGATGTAATCTAGTGTTACACTTGTTACACTAGATGTTACAATTGCAAACATGGAATATGAGCCCATATATCAACACCACTACATTTCTATCACTTTCATGAATTACTAACAAAAACAATTATATCAAATGTTTTGTTTTTTGTTTTTTTTTGCGGTACGCAGGCCTCTCACCGCTGTGGCCTCTCCTGTTGCGGAGTACAGGCTCCGGACGCGCAGGCTCAGTGGCCATGGCTCACAGGCCCAGCCGCTCCGCGGCATATGGGATCTTCCCGGACCGAGGCACGAACCCGTGTCCCCTGCATCGGTAGGCGGACTCTCAACCACTGCGTCACCAGGGAAGCCCTCTTTAGATGTTTTAACTTCATTTATCCTTTGTAACAACTGTGGGATTGGTATTATTGTTCATTATTTTCAGTTGAGGAAATTGAGGCACAGAAAGATGAAGTAGCGTGCCAGAATTATTTACTAAATATTAGAAAAATTTCAAACTGGAGTCCCTCTCTGAGTTTTCTGAGAATGTCAACAATAATAACAATGAGAAAAGTTTGGGGGAAAGTCAGGGCTTATGCTCCTTGCCTTAACTGCAACCTCACCTCCTCTGCCGCCTTTTTGCCCCATTGTGGGGTGGCCTGCTCTGCAGTTTCCTCTCCTCCTGGCCCCAGGGAGCTGCTTCTCTGGGCTTGGCTCCCTCACTTCCTGATGACTCCATTTTGATACTTGGCTGACTGCTCCAGGGAGGGATCCAGGTTCATCCCGGTACCCTATCTTAAACCCTGGAACTCCACCATTAATTAATCTAGTTGCATTCTGCTGTTATCATATGTTCACACAAAAGTGGATCCAAACATCCTAAGGAGAATTTGTAAGTTGTATAAATATGGCAACCAAATAACATACCTGAACATGTAAGGAGGGGAGATGAGTTTGGGTTTGAAGCTATCCAAAGAATGGATATGTTTTCATTTCTTTCATACAGTAACACAGCTGAAAGCAATCTTCCTTTACCGTGAAAGAAGGCAGGAAAGAGTCAGGAGAGTACTACACTATTAAACTCCAAGGAGGGTAAGAATGAAAAGTACCTGAATTCTGCAGAGTTAGATTGACAGCTCTTCACTGTAACACTCAGGATCCCCTGAGCCCTGATCCTGAGCACATACTCAACAGAGACCAGAACAAACAACAATATTTTAATAATCAAGTAGTGTATCATAAAGAATGTAGGTTAGACATAAGGAAGAACAATCTGACATGGAGAATATTTGACCATGACACTAAAATCCCTAATAAATTTAGATCAAATTTCAGCCAATTGGATTAAGAAGAAAAAAATCCAACCAGGACATATATGTGGCGTCATGAGAGCTATGAAGTCTATTAATGATGGGCTGAATTCGTTATTGGCCTGATTAAATTTACCACACAGTTTGCTATCAACATGGGTGTCATTAGGTACTAAAGATAATGTATAATCTCATTTCATGGAGATGTTGAAAAACATAACTGCCTTCTTGTCTCAAAGAAAGAGGCTAACTCTTTCTAAAGAGAAAAGGGGACTTCCCTGGCAGTGCAGTGGTTAGGACCCCACACTGCCAATGCAGGGGGCGCCAGTTCGATCCCTGGTTGGGGAACTAAGATCCCACATGCTGCGTGGCCAAAAAGATAAAGAAAATTAAAAAATAAAGAGAAAAGAATAAACAAGTTCATGCATTCAAGAATTTTTCTAGTTCTTCTAATCAGTAACTAAGTACATATAGATGTAAAAATCATATAAATCATATAAATTTCAGGTTAAGGGAAGCAGATATGTTGAACATTTTTTCTCCTGTAGTATAACAATTAAAAAATTCAACACACATTTATTGCTATGCGTCTGGTGTTGTAAATAAGCACTTCCATGTCCTCTATCTTATTTAACATTGTTATTAAACATTTTCATTTTCCTTGTAAAAAAGAAATTCTAATCCCTCTGTAGCCTGAGGGAAACCACTAAACCTTTATTCTTCAATTTTATTTAAAATTGAGATGATAATATTTAGCTCCCTAGGTACTATGAAAACTAATTAATTAGCGTTGGCAAAAGATCTTGAAGACCAAAAAATATGAAATTCCTAAACCTAATATTATTATATTTTTATTCTTCACAGTGCCCTCAATATTAGTCTCCTTTTTTTACTCTACTCCCCATCAGTAAATAACATTTAACTTGAAACAATTTGACATGAGCTTAAACCTATGAGCTGTTATCAAGATCTCTTGGCTAAAGACGGTATTTATGCGAATGTTTGTAGTACATACCAAAACATATGTGCTTGTTCACTAAAGATAGGAAAGTTTGAGTGAAAATAATATGATGAAATTCTTTTAACTGGCTCCCATGCGATTTCGGAATGGAATATGATGCTTTGTTTTTCATATTACTGGTGATATGACATAACTGAAGCAGCTTCGATGTTAAGTAAAAAAATGTAAAGTACAGCCAATTGCCTTTTTTTTTTTATTTTTATTTTTTAGGTACGCGGGCCTCTCACTGTTGCAGCCTCTCCCATTGCGGAGCACAGGCTCCGCGGCCATGACTCACGGGCCCAGCCGCTCCGCGGCATGTGGGATCTTCCCGGACCGGGGCACGAACCCGTATTCTCTGCCTCGGCAGGCGGTCTCTCAACCACTGCGCCACCAGGGAAGCCCTCACCTGCCTTTTGACTTTGCTAATGGACATCACTTTCTTTTAGGGTAGTCCCATATCACTGAATATGCTTTGGAAATACTCAGAATAGTATTCTTCTTAGCTTTCTGAAGCTTATTTCACAATAATTAAGCAGCAATTTTATATTCTTAACCCAAGAGCCAAGCTCTTGGAAAAACTACCATTGAATTATGGTACTTATTAAAATTCTCTGAAAATAAACCTTGTAATACTAAGGTTTTCAAATATGACATATTTTATATGGAATTCATTTGAATCAAACCACTGTTTGATTCCTAACACCTGTAGCAATGAAAGGACCTCAGGAATCCTGAAACAAAAAGGAATGAGTTTGCAAGTAAATAGAATGGGCAAATCCGTGAATTCTTAGTGTGCTTTTTTTTAGGCACTATTATGTGTTATATTTTAAATGGAAAAAAAGAAAGAACTCGCTTAATTTCAAGGTCAATGATAATCTCAGTCTCTCCTCTTCTCTTTCTTTTCTATTTCCAGCCCAAATACCTATGAATTGTGAGATGATGCTGAAAACGAATTATCTTCCAACCTAGGGCAACATATTTGCCTTAATTTCTTCCATATTCTGAAATTTAAAGAATTAAATGGAAAATATTTCATAATCAATAGTTGATTGATTAACTCCCTGTCTTATCAGACTCAAAGCAATTCTATCACCACTGTTAATACAACACAATATTTTATGTATACATTTTTTTTGTGTGGTACGCTGGCCTCTCACTGCTGTGGCCTCTCCCGTTGCGGAGCACAGGCTCCGGACGCGCAGGCTCAGCGGCCATGGCCCACGGGCCCAGCCGCTCCGCGGCATGTGGGATCTTCCCGGACCGGGGCACGAACCCGTGTCCCCTGCATCGGCAGGCAGACTCTCAACCACTGCACCACCAGGGAAGCCCTATGTATAAATTTTTATAAAGTGTCCAAGGTGCAATATAAAACTAACACAGCAGACAAAATCTATGAGGAGTTTGCAATCTATCTTAAAGTTACATGTAAAATACTCTTCGAATCCAAATAGGTTGACGTATTGTAGCACAAGATCAAAATTAGGGCAAAAGAGGTAGGTTTATGGGACCTTGGACAATTGATTCAGCCATCTTAAATTATGTATGTAATGATGTCATGTAAATGATAGTATATTAGGAATCAAAAATGAGAACAGAAGTGAAATCATTTTAAACTTCTATACAAATGGCAGATATTATTGCAACTATATAAATTAATATGAACACAGAGAAAAACATATATGTTGAACTACTCCATGTTTTGAAAGGACGGGATATAGGGAAATGATACAACTCTGTTTCAGGTGGACAAGTTTTCACAGGGTGACATTACAATGCTTTAGACCTAGTAAATTACATGCTTAACGTACATGCTTAGGAATATCCCATGCTTTCAAGGCAAGGTCTCCAGAATGAGAATAGAAGGACCAACCGCAGAGGAAACTGGGGGTCTTGGAAATGAGGGAAGTCATGTTTATGAATGAGGGGTGGTGGTTTGTTACCCAAGTGTTTGCTGCCTCATTGCTCCAATTTCTGGGGCCACCCTTGCCTATGACTTTAAAACAAATAAACACTTTTGGACAGTGATATTTAGTCAATTAAGATGTGGAAGAGAATATAATCAAACTCATAAGAGCAGAGAGTAAGTTGGTTGTTACGAGGGGGTAAAGGGAGGGAGAAATAGGGAGGTGATGGTCAAAGGGTACGAAGTTTCAGTTACACAATAAATGGGTTGTAGAGATGTACTATACAACATAGAGCCTATATAGCTAACAATGCTGCATCCTATATTTAAACTCTAAGGGGGTAAATCTTATGTTAAGTGTTCTTACAACACACACCACCCCACCCCACACTCACTAATCATAAAGGGCAGGAGGAAACTTTGGGAGATGATGACTACGTCTGTGGCCTTGATGGTGTGATGGATTCTTGTGTTTAACCATCAAGTTTAGACATTGAATATATAGAGTGTTTTATATGTCAATCATAACTCTACAAAATGGGTTTTTTAAAAGAAATGTATACTTGCGTTGGGTTGCCTGGAATGATGATCACTTAATATAATCTGATTATTATATCTGAGTGGTGAGACATTTTTTAGCAATAATTATTTTTACCTTTGTAACTGGGTTTCTTATACTAGGCATGTATATTTTTTGGAAAAAATCCTTATTCTGCAAAACAATTTGGGAAAATAAGTCCATGGTAAAAGAAAGCTTCACTAGTAATAAAATGAGTGAAAACTTTTAAAATGAGCTGTCATTCTACACTTCTATAATTAAAAATAGTAAAATCTGATAATATTATTAAATGTTAAGGAAGGTTCAATGAGACATGTACCTTCATACACTGCCAGTAAGAGTGTACTTTGATATAACTTATCTGAAAAGCAAGTGTGCAGTATGAATTTCTAAAAAGGCACAGCCTTTGACCCAACAGTATGACTTCTTGTATCCTATCCTAAAGGAAAAAAAAAAATCAGAGATACATACAAAGATACAAAGAAATATTATTCATAACAGCAAAATTTTGGAAACAACTAAAAATTCAACAATAAGGAAATGACTAATGAATAATCGTATATCCATTGAAAATCATATTTAGGAGACCAATGACCTGAAAAAATGATTACTCAATGTGAAGTGAAGAAAAGCAGAACTCGATTCTTATACACGATAAGGTTTCAATTTTACAAACCATGTATGGGGGGAGGGGACTCACATAGGGAAAAGACCATTGGAGTAAACATACTACAATGCTACTAGTGTTTATGTTTCTAGTTTGTAGGATTGTACATAATTATTATTTTCATCTTCATACCTTTCTGTATTTTCAAGATTTTCTACAACTAGAATGGGTTAAAAATCTCTCTGCTTTATCATTTAGGAAAGAAATACCCTTTCTCAAAATTTATTCTAAGAAATAATATTCAATTTGGGGGAAAAACTGTACACAAAGGAATTTATCACAGAATTATTCATAATCTTAAAAACTGAAAAAAACTGTAATGCCCATTAATAGAAAGGATAACTAACTTGTGCAACATCTCTCCAAAGAGTGTAGCACATTAATTTATACCAATGACTAGGATGATTATGTAAAAACAAGGAGAATGCTTAAATGAAAAAACAAAGTCATCGAATGGTATGCAAAGTTTCATTTAAATTGTTGAATAAAAGCAAATATACGTGCACATAAAACACTGAAAGAAAACTTGCAAACTCTCATAGTTGTTATGCTATATCTGGGTTCCCCGGTGAGTGAACATTTTATTTACCTTTCTTTTCAAGCTCTTCTGTAATATGCCTAATTCCTCCTTGATGATAAAACCGATTTATAACACAAACCATAATGTCTGAATCAGAGAAGAACAACTAGTACAGTCATTCATTCCAATTCTGTTTATTCTTCTTTCTTAATTTCTAACCATTTGTATGATCTTGCATCTTTCAGCCTCATATTAAGCATTAGTGTTTGTCAGTGAAGCTTTATGGACTTTAATACTGAGTTTATAAGGTATTGAGTTAATGTGACTCATTTACTTCACATTTCAGGACGTATACATGAAGAGCATCCTTCTAATGTTTACTTGTCTTTTTGGGTCAAGGATGCAGGTACTCCACATGTCTGTGATGTTTGCCTTTTGTAGGCATCCTCAGAATCAGAGATCACTTTTTTTTTTAATGCCATTTATTAAGTAGACTAAAAAATGAGAGGTGGGGTGGGAAGAAAAGCAGGACTCAAGGACACAAGTTGAGTCTAGGATGACTCTCAGTTTCCTTTTTGACAGTTTAAACAAACAAACAAACAATTCCTTCTCTACTTTGTATTGCCTGAGAACCACTATGGTTTTGTAAAGTCTGTAACATTAATGACATTTAATCACCCACGAGTACATTTGTTTTAAGCCTATAAATATTATGTTAGTAATACTAAACTATCTCCATTGGCTTATTTGTAAAAAGAAAAATATATATTTATATTCGTATAAAGTTAACAATGAGGGCAGAGAAAAGGGAATGAGAAGCAGTGTTTAATCACAGTTTCTCTGGACAGAAAAAACAGACTGGGTTCTTACTCAAGCTAGCTGGTCAAGCAGCATCTGAGGAAGAGTCACAGGAGACAGAGATGATGGAATTGCCACTTTTAAGGATGACACACATTGGGTTATATAGGATCAGATAAATTTGCTTTAAAAATCTAAATCTTTTATAACAACACCTCATATATGTTAAGATGATGAGACACAGCCTCAATATTTTATGAGATAGTTTTCTACTACTGATAGGTTCTCATTTAAGTTATTAAACCACCAGCCTCACAATAAAGGGAAACATATGTACTAACCATTTTTCTCTGCTATGAAATTCAGGCTCTATAGAATAAGTAAGTTGACTTCCTTTTGGAAAGATTTTGTCTGACACTAAGTTTTATTTCTTCACTTAAGATAATAAAATTGTTTTGAAATTGTTTGTTTCATCAGTGGAGGGTGGGTGTTAGGTTGAGAAAGAAAATAAAAGTAAAGAGTGAACACATATTAGGGGAATTTTCCTCAGTGAAGTGAACAAAGGCTCCATGGGTTGGGTGAGTTTCCCTAGCATATGGTCTTTGGACTGTGCCCTTTCTTTGCCAGTATTGATACACATTCTCCATTTCACTTTACCCAGTGCCAAAAAGTGGGGAAAGGAGATAATGACAGATTGAAAAAGAAATACACATATATATGTAATCTCATTGGATGAAATATATAAATAGTTGGAAACGTCATTTTAATTACTACCTCGTGAATACAAATGTATTTGACTCCACACTAATGATCTTGATTCTGGCACTGAACCATAACTAATGTCAAAAATTTGCAGAATTTCAAAGAAGAATATCACCTATAATATCAATGTGTCCTAACATCAAGGTCATTCTCTAATGATGAGGATTTTACTCACTTACATAATTTACGTGTGAATGAAGAATATGGATACTTTGTGTTTCTGAAAGAAAAAAAAAAAAAAACTTCTACCAGTTCCAAGTTTCTGATCCCAGGTAGTGCTCTTATTAATATAATTCCAAATGATATCACATTTCCCAAAAAAATCTCTTGAGAGGGACTTGAGAGCTGCACCACTGTCTCTAAGAATTACCAATTACTGTCTTTCACATTTCCTCCTGAGCTGGATAAAAAGTATCCATCTCAAATTTATCAGCAAATATAGGATAGTTCTGGGACTGAGAGTAAAAGAAGCTTTTCCTTAAATTGGAAGCCCTCGGAAGACTGGCCTTTCCTAAATGTTGGAAGATTGAGCCCTCATTACCATGGCCTTTGTCAGTTTGAAGACTTTACCTGAAGAAGCAGTCCATCTCCTGTCCTCTTTACCTTGGGTTACAGGGTCATTTAACTGTTTTCAATCCAGGGAAAATATGTGTCTTTCAAACTGGTGTCAAGATACCCAAATGGGATAACGGGAGAGTGTTCAGTGGAGTCTCCTAGACTATACACACTGCAGAGCTTCAGATGCCTTCTCAGTGAAGATGGGTGATGGGGAGATGACGCTTGTGAATTTCACAAGCAGGCCTCACCTGCTTCTGCCTTCATTCTGTCTGGTGTTTTAGGATCCACTACAAAGCTGCCACAGCCCTAATTGACAATAACACCAAGTGCAAGGGGGAAAAGCCCATTTGTTAAATTACTAGGATAAAGGAAGTGTAGTAAGTTCCATGTGCTGAGATGCCTCCTATAGGGTAGGAGGCCTCACTTGTTAATTTCTGCTACCATATCCTAGAATGAAAAATGTATTTATCCCTATTATGAAGATGAGAAAACTGAAGCTCAGAGAGGTTGACTATCTTACTCCAGGTCACAAAGCCTCTGAGTGGCAGAGACAGGATTAAAACCTGGGTTGATTTGTTACCAGGACCCCTGCTTTTTTTATTTTTTAACCACTTCCCTAAGAAGGAGTGATATCCCAGCATGTGAAATTGTGTGTTCTCCCTGGGAGGTCAGAGAATAAAGAAATCATTGAACCCCGGAATTCAAAAGCTCCAACAGGGTCATTATTGTGAAGAACGGAGGAAGTTATATCCTGCAATGAATAGTTCTGTGCATTGTGGTTTTCTAATGGAAGGCACACAGGCAGAGCAGAAGTGAGATACAGGGGCTGGGGGTGGGAATAATGATCAGACCCAAAAGAAGCAGAAGGTAAGTAATACAGTCATTCAGTGGTGGGAGAACAGCCTAAAATGTACTATATACAGGTCAGTGCAGACCCGCTCGGCTCCAAACGGTGTTTTCAGTCCTTTTGGAAGCAACCGGTTTCAGGCTGCAGGTAGTAATGGCCAAGTTTTCACCTTCACATTTACACCCAGCTCTTCACCCAGAAGATCATTCTTTGAGCTGAAAGAAATAGCAGTCAGGAGCCGTGCAGTGGTGCATGCCTGCTCAGCTTATTAAAACATGGGAAGAAGGCAATATTTCACCCCCCAGAAATAAAAAAAGATAGACAAGTGAGAGCAGCTAATCCATCAGAAGAAATTAGCAAGCAGAGTATGTAGCTGTTTGAAATGATGAACGAGGCTGAAATAGCTACACAGGCTAACATCCAGTGGGATAATTACTCCAAGCTCTCAGGCTAAAATCTGTCTTGGAGGAACTGGGAGGCTTTGATGACTCAATTTCAATGGGCATGCTTATGAAATACATAGTAAAAGCTATTAAAATTGAAATTGTTCTTGGTAAGTATTCTGTGACTAGGCTGCTGACCCTGTCAGGCGGCTTTTAATAAGGTACACACTATTTTTATTCTCAAAAGTGGCATGTGCTTTAGCTGCCCACAAACTCAGCTTTAACCCTATAGTCACTTGCCCTGTGATTTTTCCATAGACGTATGCTGCGTTTACTTTTATTCTTGTTATGTAAAATGGTGAGTTTCCAAATCAGTGTAGACATTGTTCGTTTTTGCTATAAGAGAAGCTGCTTTCCTTGATTCTGTCAACCAGTTTTCCAGCTTCAGAGACAAGGATTTGTTGACAGGACTGATCCTACTTGATGTGCATGGAGCAAATGTCTTCATAATACATACTTGCTGATCTAAAACAACCTCGTTTTCCCACTGGTGCTGATATTTTCAGCCATGACCATCATGACGTTATTCCTGTGGAATATATCCAGGTATAATCTAAAATAATCCCCACATTTTAAAATGAATTAAAACTAAGTAGGGCTTCCCTGGTGGTGCAGTGGTTGAGAAGCCACCTGCCGATGCAGGGGACACGGGTTCGTGCCCCGGTCCGGGAAGATCCCACATGCCGCGGAGCGGCTGGGCCCGTGAGCCATGGCCGCTGAGCCTGCGCCTCCGGAGCCTGTGCTCCGCAATAGGAGAGGCCACAGCAGTGAGAGGCCCGCGTAACGCAAAAAACAAAAAAACCCAAAAAAACCCCCCAAAACTAAGTAGATCTTCCTCTACATACCTGGGCATAATTGTTTTAAGAAAATCCTTAAATGTAAGAAAGAAGCTAGGGCCATACTACTCCAAGTGTGGTCTCCAGAGCAACACATAGGCATCTGGGAGCTTTTTAGAGATGCAGTATCTCAGGCTTCCCCTCAGACCTACAGAATTAGAATCTGCATTTTAACAGTATCCCCCAGGTAATATGCGTACACAGTAAAGTTTGAAAAGCCCTGCTCTCGTACACAACTGGTTTTAGATTTCTATCATCATTCACCATCTAAGCAACTTTGCACTCAGCCAAACCTTTCTCAAAACATATTTGGAGGGAAAACAACTACAAAGAATCAGAGGAAATCCACTCAAACTCCCTCTATTTATAAAACCACGCCTTCATTCAAAAGTACTGAGAGTCAAAGCAACTCAATGATTTGAGGAAATCTAACAGTATAAATAGATGCTAAAGGAAACATGTAATTCAGGGAGTAGAAGAGAATGTTTACAAATTTCCAATTAGCATCTTCAGAGAGAGCTGAGGCAATGCCGCGAATTATAAAAGAACAAGCGTCTTTGAGAAAAGACCACTGAAAGAAAATGAATGAGCTCTTGTGAATTAAAAATATCATGACTGAAATCAAAATACAATTAGAAAACTGGAGGTTGAGGCTAAAAAGAATTCCAGAATGTAGAGCATAGAGACAAGGGAGGGAAAAATTCTTTCATTCATTCATGCACGGAACAAGTATTTATCATGCAACTGCTTGGAGTCAAGCAGGGGCTGGGGATGTTGCCATGAACACAACAAAATATCTGTGCTCTCGGAGCTGATGAGGTGAAAATGATGTAAATAAAAGTTAAGAGCTATGGAACTTCCCTGGTGGTCCAATGGTTGGGACTTCGCCTTCCAATGCGGGCTGGGAGTGGGGCGGTGCAGGGTCCATCCCTGGACAGGGAGCTGGGATCCCACATGCCTCGTGGCCAAAAACAAACAAACAAACAAACAAAAAACTCATAAAACAGAAGCAATATTGTAACAAATTCAATAAAGACTTAAAAAAAAAAAGTTAAGAGCTGTGGAAAAGCAACCAAGGAAGTCTGCGACTCATTCAAAAGGAGGTTCAAAAAAGAAAACAGAAAATAGGACAGAGAAAACTAAATAACAAATGAATAAGTGAATAAAATTTTCCAGGAGTTGAAGGAAAACATGATTTTCACATTGAAAAAGTCCGTCAAATACCTAACCGGGGATAACTATATATATGTATGTACATATATATTGTTTTATATACATATATGTACACACATATGAAATTTCATAATACCCACCAAAAAGTGGATTATCTACAAAGAAACAAGAATTGAATTAGCAACAGAGTTTTTATTAGCAATATTGTATTTAGATAGAAAACAATGGAAAAATACTTCAAATTCTAAGGAAAATGCTTTTCAGTCTAGAATTCTATTCTCAGCCAAAGTTGACCAAAGGTAAGGACCACTTGAGATACCTGAAATAGATTTCGAAGGCACACTTCTATAAAATAAACTTGGACAATATAAAGGTCAGGGTAAGCTGGGAGAGGTTGAGAGGTGGGGATGGGAAAGTGAGGTGAAGGATCGTGCAGGAGCAGGGTTTCCTTCACTTTCGTTCATAAAGTCAAAAATTACTATCCAAACCTGACACAATTAAAAAAAAAAAAGGAGTTTATTACTTAAAGTAGAAAGAGTAACCGATAGAAGTACCAAAAAGTATAGTCTAAAATCAGAAGAGAGGAAAGATGAAAGTTATGGAATTATATTTCTTATCTGTCAGGATGGGGCATCGGAAGATGCTGTTGCCGGTTGTTAAATCAAGAATCAAGACCAGATACTGTAAAACTCTTAGAGGAAAACATAGGCAGAACACTCTTTGACATAAAAATTGCAGCGGTGGGGCTTCCCTGGTGGCGCAGTGGTTGAGAGTCCGCCTGCCCATGCAGGGGACACGGGTTCGTGCCCCGGTCCGGGAAGATCCCACATGCCGCAGAGCGGCTGGGCCCGTGAGCCATGGCCGCTGAGCTTGCGCGTCCGGAGCCTGTGCTCCGCAATGGGAGAGACCACAACAGTGAGAGGCCCACGTACCGCAAAAAGAAAAAAAAAAAAAATCTACAAACAATAAATGCTGGAGAGGGTGTGGAGAAAGGGGAACCCTCTTGCACTGTTGGTGGGAACGTAAATTGATACAGCCACTATGGAGAACAGTATGGAGGTTCCTTAAAAAACTAAAAACAGAGCTACCATATGATCCAGCAACCGCACTCCTGGTCATATATGTGGATAAAACCATGGTTCAAAAGAATACATACACTCTAATGTTCGTTGCAGCACTGTTTACAATAGCCAAGACATGAAAGCAACCTAAAGTCCACCGAAAGATGAATGGATAAAGGAGACGTGATACATCTATACAATGGAATATTACTCAGTCATGAAAAAGAACGAAATAATGCCATTTGCAACAACATGGATGGACCTGGAGATTATCATATTAAGTGAAGTAAGTCAGACATGGAAAGGCAGATATACAATACCGCTCATATGCGAAATCTAAGAAAAAAATGATACAAATGAACAAATTTACAAAACAGAAACAGACTCACAGACTTAGGGAATGAATCTATGGTTAGCATGGGGAAGGGTAGGGGAGAGGGATAGATTTGGAGTTTGGGATTGATTTGTACACACTGCTATATTTAAAATAGGTAACCATGGGCTTCCCTGGTGGTGCAGCTGTTGAGAGTCCACCTGCCGATGCAGGGGACACGGGTTCGTGCCCTGGTCTGGGAAGATCCCACACGCCACGGAGCGGCTGGGTCCGTGAGCCATGGCTGCTGAGCCTGTGTGTCCGAAGCCTGTGCTCCACAACGGGAGAGGCCACAACAGTGAGAGGCCCGCGTACCGCAAAAAAATAAATAAATAAAAATAAAATAAAATAGGTAACCAACAAGGACCTACTGCCAAAAAAAAAAAAATTAAATTAAAAAAAAGAATCAAGGCTCATACAGTTAAAAGCCTTTGAAGAATCAGGGTCGGGTGAGGCAAGGCAATTTATACTCCAACGATGATTATATTTACAGCTGAAGATGATGGGTCATCCTGTCAAAGACCATCTCCCAGTCCTCTCCTTCCTCCTCACACCCCATTCACTGGCCCCATCCTCTTTCCGGAGTCTCTGTTTCCCCTCACTCTTCTCCTACAGTGACATTTCAGCCCCCATTTCACTAATTTCTTTATTTGCTCTTTCTTCTATTATCTAGCCTGCAGTTTATATTTTGAACAATAAGCCCACTGAGGACACCAGTGTACCCAGAAGACGGCGTCTTTTTACTCTAAAGTAAAGACAAAAGCATTAGATTTAGAACCTGGGATTGCTGCATATAAAGGAAGCTTGCTGTTTTTATCCAAGAAATGTCCATTCTTCTGAGTAGTGAGAGGTGGACTTGAGTCAGGTCGCGCACAACAGGAAGCTGCTCTTTTCCAATTAAGAGAGAGTTAAATACAAAAAAGAAGCAGACTCACAGAAGTTATATTCCATCATATATATATATTATATATATATATATATATATAATATATATATACCACATCTTTATCCATTCATCTGTCGATGGACACTTAGGTTGCTTCCATGTCTTGGCTATTGTGAATAGAGCTGCTATGAACATTGGGGTCTAATTTTTTCTTGTCCATGGTCAATCTACTCCCATTCCCCTCAACATATTTTCAAACCTTCAACACCACCCTCAAACTCTCTTTTCAACTCCTGCCTCCTTCCAGTCTTCAAGAGATAATTATGCCTCCTTTTTTATACATAAAATTAAGGCATTATCTCTCAACTGCTACTCCCTGTTCACTGGTTTCTTTCCACCCACGCTCATTCCTAACTTCCTCTCTTTCAATTTTCGAGAAAAGAAGATCTTCCCCTATTCACCCCCAATCTGTGCCCTTAATTCCTCCTTCTACCAACACCGTGATTTTGCTCCCTCAGTCACCTCCTCTCTTACTCCCTCTTGCATCTTCCTCTCCTCTTCCTCTCTCTCTTCCAGCTTATTGTACTCAACTCGTAAGCATAGTCAAGCTTCCCCCGGACAAAAAAGAAAGAACTGACCTTTACCCCAGAGCTCTCTATCTTCAGTCCAACCTTCCTTTCGCATCAAAATTCCTCTCCAGTGTAGTTTTAATTTCACATTCTCAATGCATATCAACCAACTGCCTGTATGACTTCTATCCCCAGGTTGCACTTGCTAAAATGCCAGTCTTATTCTCAAAACCAAGTTGCCATCTTATTATATTTCTCTATGGCATTTGATACCTACTTCTATTTTCTCAGCATCCAAACTCTTCATTCTGCTGGCTGTCCTCCCATCCCTGGCCATTTCTTCCTCATACACACGATCTCCTCTTCCTTCTCCTACCTTTAAATACTGGTGTTCCTACATCTATCCCAAGGTGCAACTGACTTGTTATATTTTATCCTGAGCAATCAGATTTACCCACTTGTCATGGTTTCAGTAACTATTTGTACGCAGATGATTAACAGATTCACACTTTTAGACGTAACTCTCTTTAGGGTCCAGATCGTTTATTCAAGTCCCCTTTTGGATATTTCATCTAGCTACCACTCAAGCACCTAAAATTCATTATGTCCAATATGGGCCTAATCCTTCCCCAGAACCGCACCTTCTCCTGTGTTCCCAATTTTCATGGCATCACCATCCAAAAGACACCAAAGTTAGAACTTTGCTTTCTCGCCAAAGAGTTGATTATAAAGGGCCAGTGATATAAACTTCCTAAATATTTCTGGGCTCAAATTCCTATTTGTTCTTCCTACTAGTTCAGGCAATTATTGTGTCTGATGAGGATTACTACAACCTCCTGCTTTTAGTCTTGATTTCTCAAATTCAACTTCCACACAGACATCAGAGTCCAATATTCATTAGTTGGACCAGGTGAGAATGGCAGCAATATATAATTCCATACTATATGGCAGGGGTCAACCGCTTGTTTTTTTTGTACAGTCCATGAGCTGGGAACGAATTTTATATTTTTACGTGGTTAAAAAAGAAGAGAAGTCTTTCATGACACATGAATATTACATGAAATTCAAATTCAGTATGCCAAAATAAAGTTTTATTGGAACACAGCCATGCTCATTCATTTATGTATTTTCTGTGACTGCTTTCAAGCTAAGAAAGAATAGTTGATTAGTTGTGATAGAGACTATCTGGCCAGATCATCTGGAAGTTCAGATATCTGAAAATATGTACTATCTGGCCCTTTATAGAAAAAGCTTACTGACACCTGCAATATAGTATTTTTTAAAATTTCATCATATAGTGCCAAAAAAATTGGGCGGAAAGTGGTTTAGAGGTGCTTATATTTTATAGACTCCAAAAAGCCTATTTAAGTTTATGTATCTTCAAGTAATACTTTTGGTTTAATAGACATTATACATAAAAATTACTCCTCTGGTGAGTCCAATAAAATATTTGTTGAGTACCTACGCATCAAGTAGTTTTCTAGGCACCGGGCATACAAAGATGATAAATATAGGCCAGTGGGTTAGAAAAATAGAAAATTTTCATAAAATTAATCAGAGCCTTGAAAAGGTTTACAAAGGGTAATAGGTTATAAAAGACAGAAGAGGGACCATCAGTCAAGCAGGGATGTTCAGGAAGGTGTTCCCGGTAGAAAGGACCATTCAGCTAGAACTGAAAACAGCGTGTTCTTACCCTCTTCTGTTGATAAAAGTAATTCATCTGTTACATTCATTTTTCTTAATATTCTAAGCGATAAGAATTGTTCATGTATTTTTTCAAGTGACAAATAATAGTTTAAATTCTCTATTAATACTATGTTGCAACCAGATGAATCTAAAAGCTTTCATTCCCACACAACTGCTTGCATACCAGTATCTTCACCAGGGTAATGACCACTGCCATTTGAGCCTACAATCATAATGAACATGGAAAATAACATAAATCTGATGGATGGCGCCTAGTGCAAATATTTTATACTTGTTAGCTGGGTATGTATGTCAGATAATTGTACATTTACTACTCTGGGATCTCAATTAATACATTCAAGATGATTGGATATTTGTGAAAATAAAAAAATGCAAACACCGTAACATTACCTGAAAGTGTACTTCATTACCTGGAGAATGTAGGAGACATTTCTCTCATTAGTGTCTTCTACTAAATTAGGCTTTTATGTTGTCACAGTATTTGTGGCTTAGTCAAAGCTCATAAAATAGACAGTAGCCAATAATGGAGAGGAATGATTTATTGGCAAACAGCCAAGTCTCGAAGTCTTTTTTTTTTTTTACAGTCAAGTAGACTGAAACTACTAAGACACAACTTTTCATATTTCTTTCAGGAAAAAAAGGAGAGAAGAGATTTTTTTTAAGTCAGGGACTTTTTAAAAAAGAATAGATGTAAATTTAAAGACCTTCAGCATTTTACACTGGTCACTAAAATTTCATTTGTACTGATCCAAGTACCAGTTGCAGATACAGAAGTAACTTGATTTTTAAAAGTCATTTTTCAGGTGTCCCTCCCGTTATATTTGCCAGCTCTACCAGCTAGATAAGGAAATAATTTAAGATGGGCTGAATTACTGACTTGAGGGCGTATTAGCAAACAAGATCAAAACTGGGAGTTAGTTTTCATAACTCATCCAAGATACTGTGCTATTATCGCCCTGTATCCCTAGTGGACAATAGCTGCAAGTGTGTCTGAGCCTATGAGTATTTTTGTAGGTTTCGTTGACTTCCACCAGCCCTACCAGCCTCAAACACTGAAGTGCTGCCTTTGCAACATGGATGTGTTCTATAAATAGGCGGAGTAACTCCCCTCGAAATCAAAATAATTTGAGTTTGGAATAGATAAAAAGGTTGAGGAGGAGTGAGTGATCGAGAATGAGTGTGGATAATATAGGGAACAAACTAGTGGTTACCGGTGGGGAGAGGGAAGGGGGAAGGCGCAAGATAGGCACGGGGCAGGGGGCGAGAAAAGAAAGGGTGATTATGGGATTATACGAAATCATGTGTGTGAAACTTGAAAATTGTAAAGCACTATAGAATTTAAAGAACACTTTATTCCGTATAAAAAAGAATGACTGTGAAAGCCTGAGAGATCATGTACACTCGGTAAACATTTGTTTTATAACTTCTACTGCAGTTTTGGAGGATTTGTCTAAAGCCAAAATATTTAATGGATCTTAGGATTGCAAAGCCCTTTTTCTTAGGGCTTTCTTTATTTTTACAGACCAGATTATTTAAATTTTATTACAAAATGATACTCATTTTAAATATAATTTAAATATAATGAGGTGCAAAAGTATATTGTCATTCAAAAACACATTTTTGAAACAACTTCATGTCTTAGAAATAATATTAAGTAGCATATGCCTTTGGAATAATAGTAGCTAGCATATGTATCATTTAGCAAAGAATTTCATAGAATGAGATAACATTTGTAACAAAATATTTTTAATTAAAGAATTTAGACAATATTGGCCTCAACTCATGTGATTTAAGTTGCAAACTAGATTTTTAATTTTAAAATGTCTAAGATCTTGGAAGTATCCAGTGGAAGTATCATTCTCTGAATCAAAAATATTTATTCAGTGCTTATTATATATAAAATACTATGCTAGGTAACTGAATATATAGAAGTGTCCTCAAACTACTTATTGTCCAGTATTGGAGACCACAATTCAAATAGGTTATATCAGGTCAAATATAACAATAAACTAGGCTTTTCTCTGGTGGAATAACAGAGCTTAGTGTGTGAGATTTGTTTAATTTTATGTTGTCTTACAATTAATTTCTTATGCAGTCCATTATCAAATATATTTACAATCTAAAAAATACCTGTTCACTTCATGTAAGAATTTGCTAAGGGCTTCCCTGGTGGCGCAGTGGTTGAGAATCTGCCTGCTAATGCAGGGGGCACAGGTTCGAGCCCTGGTCTGGGAGGATCCCACATGCTGCAGAGCAACTAGGCCTGTGAGCCACAACTACTGAGCCTGCACGTCTGGAGCCTGTGCTCCTCAACAAGAGAGGCCGCGACAGTGAGAGGCCCGCGCATCGCGATGAAGAGTGGCCCCCGCTTGCCACAATTAGAGAAAGCCCTCGCACAGAAACAAAGATCCAACACAGCAAAAATTAATTAATTAATTAAACTCCTACCCCCAACATCTTCTTAAAAAAAAAAAAAAGACTACCCTTTCAGAACTGCTGCTGTAGAACTGAGGCAGAAGTTTAAAAAAAAAAAAAAGAATTTGCTAAGTTGATATTTTATGATACTATGATTTTGAAGGTTTAACAAAATATAAAAGCCAAGAAAGTACCTTTGTAAATAAAATTCTGTTACTTCAGCTGATGTAACTCCTATGTGTTTTTTTGTGCTTTAGTGACGATATGACTTTCTGATGACATCAATAGCAGAAGTCTTCACAACATATAAATCAACTGTATTTCAATAAAAATTTTTAAAAGTCAGAAGTCTTTTCCAATACCTCCTATGACTTTTTCTATCTATTCCTTTAGCCTGCCTTTTTTTTCTTCATAGCAGCTTTCGCATTCAAAATCTTTCCTGCCTTCTCCTTTTTTCACATAATGAAAGTTTACTCAGTTCTTTGGAACCTACGGGCAGAAATACTATAGCCCTTCTCCTTCTATGTATGTAAATAAAAGATTGTCTGGCTCAACCACTTGAGTACACAATCCGAAATCTTAACATGTTAGGACTTAGATACTCAGTGGATGCTTCACTGATACCTTATAGTCAAAGTCTACAAAAATAAACATTATTTGTAATTTTTGTTAATGTTCAGTCATAATTTGGCTTAATAAAATCCCCAAGTAAGAAAGTTTTCCAAAGAGAACTATGCCAGAAATTCCAATTTAGTTTGCTGGCGAAGTAATGTTTAGAATGTCTGTATCAATAATATAGGAAAATGATGTTCACTTTTTTCTCTTAGCTAATAAAAATGTAATATTTTCAGTTTAAATGAATTTTCCTTTCTACTTATGGATTTTTTTTCAGACTTTTAGGGACCAAATTTAACGTTCCTGCCATTCACCTGTTTCAAAACAACTTGTTTCCTAGGTCAGCATTATTTCTTGGTACAAATAAGAGAGTGCCATTAAATGAATCCTGTGTTCAGACTTCAAAGCGATCAAACTTGACAAGTATTGCAGCCGCTCGCTGTCTATAGCTGATCTTACAGGAGTAGGTGATAATGGACACCATTCAGTGGACTTTTAATTTCCCTATATTTTAAGGAGTTATAAGGAATAAAACATGGAAGGTAAAGAAGTATAATATTCCAGAATTTAGAAAAAATGCATTATTGAGTGTGAAATATTCAATTATAAGAAAGAGTAGAATTAAATTTTCTACTGAATTTGCTAACTATAAATTGTTTCATTCAACACTTTAATATAAATTTCTGAAGCTTTTTAGAGTAAGATATTTCTTTGCCTTTATTTTTTAAACCTATATAAATCAGAGGAATTTAACAACATTTAAGGCAACAATCTATGATAAAACATAATTTCAGATCTTTTTTAAGAAGTTGTAATGAAAAACCCAGTTGATCATCAGATAAGCTCCACTAAAAGACTATTAGATATAACAAGATAACTCAGAAAGTTGACTAGTTGCAAAATAAATATCAAAATCAGTAACATTTCCAGAGAAGAGCACTAATCAGAAAAACAATGGAAAAATTATTCTTCCATTCACGTTAACAACAAATATATATGAAAGAATCAGAAATTAATACAAGCAAGGTATAAGCTTTTGTGAAGAAAAGCACAAAAATTTCCTATGGGATATGAAAGAAGATTAGAAAATAATTGACTTATTTGTAGCTAGTGAGATCTCATAGTATTTCTTGAATTAATTTGTGGGTTGATACAATTTCTATAAACTTCAACAGGATTTTATTTTGCATCTTTACAAAATGAATTTAAGTTTACCATGAGGAAGAATGAGCTAGCAAAACCTCTGTGTGTGCATGCTCATGTGTGCATGCATGTGTGTGTGTGTGTGTGTGTGTGTATAGAGATAGAGAATCATGGGGGGAGAATTGATTTTTATGTATTCAAGATTATGTCTTATAAAGCTAAAGCAATTAACAAAATATACTAGTTGGATGTTATAGAGACTGAACAATGAATGCATTAGAAAACCCCCTATTTATCTACCTTATGTAAGAATTTAATATATAATAAAGATGGTATTTCAAATTAGGAAATGGCAAACTACTCAGTAAATTGTACTAGCACAATCGAAGGAGGTTATCATTATCCTCATTTTACAAATGAGGAAACTGAAGCACAGAGAAGTTAGGTAAGTTGCTTAAAGTCACACAGCTAGCATACAATATGTTTAGGACTCAAACTCAGGCCAATTTACTCGGGAGCCCAAGCTTTTACTATTACACCATCTGTTCCTAATACTTGATTTTTCCAACAACCTTATTTTACGAATAAGAAAACTGAACAACAGAAAAGTAAAGTAACCTCCTAAGATGATGTATCTGAAGTATTCCAGAAACAGTTCTGGAATTTGAGTTCAGGCCATCAGGGTAGTTATTTAATTTTTCAAAATATCTTGTACTTATTAGGACTTCCCTGGCAGTCCAGTGGTTAAGACTCCACGCTTGCACTGCAGGGGGTGCGGGATCTATCCCTGGTAAGGAGCTAAGATCCCACATGCTGTGCAACACGGCCAAAATAAATAAACAAATAAAATATTTAAAAACATGTATATATTTTGTACTTACTAAATCAGAATTTATAAAAATCTAGGTCTTCTAAAGTGGTCAGATCATTTTTCTAAAATACAATTACTAACATACAATTGTAGTAATACCACTAAAATACAATTCACCAATTACTATAAGCTCTCAGATATAGTGTTATTTCTAGTGTCGGATAAGAAACTGTGAGAAAGAGGAGATGTCTCATGTCAACTATGGCCTTCCAAATTTAATAGAGACACAGATCAAGAATTATTTTTATATTGCATAAACGTCTCCAAAATAGGCTCAGTTCAGATTTCACCTTCTCTGAGGATTCTGGGGGGACTTTATCTCACTCTCATCCCAAACTTACGACAAAACTAAATTGTTCCCTCCTCGTTGTGCTGTTTCCCTTTGCCGCCCACCTCTAGTTGAGCACAGACCACATACTGCATTATAGTTATCTGTAAAAATGCTTGTTGTGCCAAGATATCAATAGCAAAGCAAGAACTATTTGTATTCTCACTGCATGCTACAGTGTCTGGCACATAATAGAGCTGAATAAATATTCTGCCTTGTCCTGAATCTGCTCATCTGTACTTACAGAGCATCCTTCTATATGGTACAAAACTGAAGGCTCTTGGGAAACAGACAAGAATTTTTAATCCATAATCTCTGAAGCACTAAGGGAGCAAGTAAAATGCCAGAAATAAGATTTAAAAAATCTGGCTTCAAATCTTGACTCTGCAGCTTTTTGACTATTGACCTCTGAGTTTTTATCTTTCTATAAAATGGGAATTATAATATTTACCTCCCAGGGTTTTTGTGAGCAATAAACGAGAGAAATTTAGTAGAAGGGTCAATTATACCGTCTACTATGTACTACCAGTCAACAATATTTATCCTATTAACATTAATATAGCCATTTTTAAGTTATTGCAACATCACCTCTTCTGCCAGCCATTTTATATATCATCTAATCCTCATGACAGTGCTTTCATTCAGCAATGATATCTTCACTTTACAGGTAAGGAAAGATTCAGAGAGGTGAAATGGGTTGCCCGTGATCACACGGCTAGGAAGTAGCAAAGCTAGAATACCAACTCAGAAGTTGCTGATTACATTTCCTGCTCTGAGCCACTATATATTTTTTTAATAAAGCAATATCTTAAAAAATTGCAGATCAATCTACACTAAGAAAGATGTTTTCTAAAACATAGACACTAAATAGATAAAGATTTGGGGGAAAACAATTTAAAAAAATACAGACTTCCTGGATGACTTAAGTTTCACAAAACATTCTGGAGCTGAAGTAGTAGAGTCAGGATTTAGAGAATGCCAGGTGACTTCCAATCTCCCTCTCTATTCCAAATTTTGATTTTAATCTACTAACTACTGAATATTTTTACTTGAATGTCTCAGAGACTTTTTAAAGTCAAAGATCCAAAATTAAATTAATCCATTCTTTTTTTCTACCACAACTTTTGTACTACTTTCCTCCCTACTAAAAAAGTTCTTTCTTTTTGTTACTATATCTGTGGACTACAACTCCATCCCCTCTTTTTTTTTTTTTTTTTTTTTTTGTGGTACGCGGGCCTCTCACTGTTGTGGCCTCTCCCACTGCGGAGCAGAGGCTCCGGACGCGCAGGCTCAGCGGCCATGGCTCACGGGCCCAGCCGCTCCGCGGCATGTGGGATCTTCCCGGACCGGGGCACGAACCCATGTCCCCTGCATCGGCAGGCGGACTCTCAACCACTGCGCCACCAGGGAAGCCCTCCATCTCCTCTTAATTGCCCATCTCAGAAATCTGGAAATCCTTCTTGAACCTCTTTCTTTCATAACTACCTTCTCAAATCCCTCCATTTCTTCTGCTTCCCATCTTTACCACTATTTCACCACGAACATACCTGGCAAAATTCTTGCCAAGACTAATGTGCAGATTGAGCATATTAAGCACTCTAAGAGCTGAGACAGATTCCCGAAACGTGTGAAGGAAAATGATCAGAAAAAGAAGGAAGCCAAAGAGAAAGGTACTTGGGTTCAGCTGAAGCTCCAGCCTGCTCCATCCAGAGAAGCACACTTCGTGAGAACCAATGGAAAGGAGCCTGAACTGTTGGATGGAGCCCATTCCCTATGAATTCATAGCATGATGGCTGTAAAGAAAATAAAAGACCGGGACTGTAAAAAAAAAAAAAGGAAAGAAAAAAAAGCGCAAGTCATCTACTTGACTTGTATTAAAATTATGTTTACAGGGACTTCCCTAGTGGTCAAGACTCTGCACTTCTAATGCAGGGGGTGCACGTTCCATCCCTGGTCAGGGAACTAAGATCCCACATCCCACATGCCACGTGGTGCGGCCGATAAATTAAAAAAAAAAATTATGTTTACTGTCCATTTCCAAATAAAGAAGATTGTGAATGCACTGGTGGCAGAAAGTTTGTCTTCTTCAAATTCTAGCCTATGCTTTGCAGTAGCTAGCCTAGTGTTTGGCTCCTAATGAAAAAAAAAATTCTATTTGTCTGTGTATGTACGTATGCATCTATCTGTCTATACATCTATCTACCTACTTACCTACATACCTATCTTTATTGGTAGATTGTACACAAACGAATATCTAACCAATTTAAAGAGAATGAATTCTTTGACTATGGGTAAAGTGTTCTGTTTCTCATGATCTAGTTTTAGTTAATATATAGCTCACTTCAAATAAATATCCCAACCTTCTACATAAATGCTGGTTAATTTTTAATACTGAATAACTTTTTAAGTACAAATAGAATGTTTTGGCAAAACATGCTCCCTTCATTTCAGTCCATTCTCAATTTAAACATAGCATTTACTTCTAAAACACTACAGAATTTTGGTATGATCACATGGGAAAAAAATTCCATAATGTAACTGTTTTTGCTTTCTCCAAAGGGTTAAATATTTTGAATTCAAATTCTCAGCCAGAAGTTAATTTTTTTAAAGCTAAGTACGTATATTTATGTCTATCTAACAGAAAGATTTTGAGGACCATATCCCAGGCACGTTGCTAGGTCCTAAGGATAAGCAAAGATTTATGAAACAAGATCCCTGATCATTAGAAGCCCACAGTGTACAAAGGCTGACGATATTCACAGTCAGCAAGAGAGCATGTGAGAATATGTAGTTCAGTGTTTGCTGCATACAAGGTGCTCAATTAATGTGTTAAAAGAAATAATCAGACTATGATACAGTAATGGCTACCTTACTGGTTTATACAGAAATTACTTTCAGCATCCTCTTTGCAGCTGAAATTATTTTCCAGAACACAGAATTCCAAGAGATTAACCAAAGATGTTTTGATTTCAAAAGATAATACCTCTTTGTCTACATGCATCTGATACATATACCAATTTTAATAAAGTGTAACACATTTAGGGGAAAAAAACAATTATTTATATTAAATAAAAGGCAGCTGATTGATAGAAGCAAATTCACAACCCAAGTAACTGCAATTATTTTAGCTATTTCATTTTTGTCCTAATGCTAATATGTCCCTGAATTGTTTTCAATGGTTTTAAAGCAGTGAGGTGATTGTTTTGCTACAGATTCAGGAAATCATGGTTTATTGGCCAAGTCACTGACCTTCCAAGATCCTGAGCTAAAATCCCATTAGCACAAGTTGTTTTAATGTGAACTTGATACAGCAACTCAGAACCTGAGAGAGGAGATCTGAAAGGCACCTTTCTAAAAAACAATTGATTTGCTTCATTTCATTGAAATGGCTAATGCTTTGATGGTTCATATTTACAATGGCTTGTCCTGCTCTTCAATAGAGTTGATATGTTGGAGTCTTTAACACCATAAACTTGATCAGAACTTCCTCAGTAATAAACAGACTGGATGGAAGGGGAGTGCCCCTCCTCACCAGGTCTCTGGAACCTATTTGCTTACCAATTTGTAGCTAAAGACATTGAGAATGGTGTTCTTCATGCTCAACCGCTCCAGGTAGTTGAAAAGAGTTCTGGGAAACTCAATATGCAAACTGGTTTGGGAGCCTGAAAGATTTCAAAGGGAAGAACATTTGACCTTCCTTAGGAAGAGCATGTTGCTCAGTTACATTCACTTTTAAGTATGGAATTTTGGTAGCATTCATAAAACCCATGAAGAAAATCTATTTCCCTTGTAAGTTACTTCCTAAACAACTCAGAAAATTAACAAGCTGGGATTCTAGTTTGTACATTTTTTTCCTACATTCCAAAGATGTGTCAAACTTCACAGCGACTTATGTTGAATCCCATGATTGTTAAAGACAAGAGACACACACCTCTTCTCCACATTAGGGCACAGAGAAAGCTGAGACTGAAACTTAGCAGCCACTAAAGGGCCTGAGTGTGTTGCTTTGTTTTTTCTTTTCAATTCTACTCTTTTGGAGGTGTTAGGGTCAGTGGAATTTTTTTTCTTTACTTTTGAACAGCAAGTCCAATTTAATTGTGATTGCGTTAAAATCAAGACATTCAATCAGCACAAAATGCAGATTTAACCTGCCCTCCCACCTTTTTCTTTTTTTAATATCAGAAGGTTTTCTTTGAATCTCTCCCAAGTTACTTGCCTATCAGTTTGCGAAGTGATTTTGCCATAGCAGTACTTGGGTAGGTGTGATGAGGTCAGGGTTAACTTAACAGTCACCAACAAAAATTCCTACCCAAACCCTAAAAGATAAAAGAATACTGTTGGGGTCATACCTCAATACCCGGAGATAGAAAATTTACCCTCTGCAGGTCTGTAGAAAATCCTTGACAACTAATCCTATCCCAACCTCTCCACACTCCTGCCAAGAAGAATTATATGAATTCCTTATGGAAAATCTCAGGCCAAAATTTAAAACATCTTTTTATGCCTCATAGTTGATTCCTACTCAACTTCTCACCTGCATTTCAACAAAATCCCTCCATGACTCTTAGCACCATTTTTAGTGTATTTCTCTGGCATTTAACCTACTTCTTTTCATGTTAAAAATAACTGACTCATAAGTTCTTCATAAAAATGATGGTAAGGGACCTCCCTGGTGGTCCAGTGGTTAAGACTGCATGCTTCCATTACAGGAGGCACGGGTTTGATCTCTGGTCAGGGATTGAACAAAGATCCTGTATGCCCCGTGGCCAAAAAAGAAAAAAAAGAAAAAATGATGGCAATCATAGAAATACCATGATTAGTAGTAAAAGTCATTTGTGCAGGAGACAAAAGACAAGATAAAATAATTTTATGTCAGGATTTCTTTACTTTTAATTTAAATAAAAATAAGCAGCTAGAGATTGTTTAAATCATTTGGAAAACAAATTCAAACTTATAAGATGGATCAGAAAGCTATTGTATGAAGCTGTTCATTACCAAGGGAACATTATCAAAGAAGAGTTAGATCTATTAAAAAGCAAGATCACAGTTTAAATAAAATTAAACCAAAAAATTAGAAAGTCATTTTATTATTTCAATGTATATTATGTATGTATACATGCGTGTATGTATATATTTGAGAATAGCATGTGCTGCTATCTGTATCTGATATCTAAACTGTCCAGCAATTTGTAAAAGCAAAAAATTAAAAATCTCCTTATTTTTAAATATTTTAATATGTATTGTTATATGTATTGAATAAAATGTGAATATAATTTTCCCCTCAGTTTTCTTCTTTGGGAGCTTAGTTGCCAATTAAATGAGAGAATATATAAATAAACAAAAAATTAAAAGGATAATTAAAGGTAAAGTATCTAGAGTGATTAAGTAATCCAAGTATTTCAGATTATGTAGTTAAGATAAATAATATCAATAAAGATGAAAAATTAATCTGAGGTCTCCAACTATTTACATATTTGTATGTATGTGTGTATTTATCTACTTTGTCTCTCTCAACTTGATAAGTAATAGCCTGGCAGAAAAACTCATAGAAATCCTTTTTCATTTCAACAATGATTCCTAATCTCAGCAAAAATACTCAAGAAAATTCTAAATCCATTCCTATCTCGCAGGCTTGCTAGCTCACACTTCAGAAGTTACTTATTTCTCTTGAGTCTGTCTCAACTACAAAATTAGGCGAAAATCCGTCCTTCTCCAAAGATAACTTGTATAAAATGCTCAAATTAAAAGTTACATATCAAGTACAAAATAATGCCAGTTCTCTTATTTCTTTGAAGAAGAGTCCATATGAAACACAATCTGCACAGTTGTGAATGAAAAGTGGAAATTAAAAGGGAGTAGTAATCGATAGCTGTGAAATCCCAAAGCCTATGAAATCCAATCAGAAAAGGGAAGAGTTAAAATAGGAGAACTCCCCAAAGCTTAGATGACTTTGGAAACACAGATCAAAAACAAAGACAGATAGTATAATTAACTCCATTACTGCTCAGTCAAATGAAAACAGCCATGACATCCTTACTTATTTATGACACCAGCAAATAGCTCAATTCCACCCCTGGATATTGCTGTAGGACAGCACTGGTTCCACAGCAGGTGAAACAGAAACAAGCTGCTAAAATTTATGTCACTAGATCATGTTAGAGATATAAGATTTATGCAGAAGTCCCATAAAAAATAAGTAGCTTTTATATCTTCTTAAAACAATTCTTGTTCTTGAGCAAACCAAAGTCTATACACAGAAAGCTGTAATTTTCTCAAGTGTGTTTAGAATTGTGAAAAGCCTATTTACTTAAGTATATATTTTGCCTCAGGTATTGGAATTTACCAGCAATAATAAAATCTTTGCATCATCAAGCCGTCTATTAACATTTACGAAATATTTTCATTTCTGAGTTGTCTTCCTTAGCAAATTGGAAAATTCAGCAATGTGGTGTATAACCCCCACTGTACAGAAGGTTCAGAAGGAAGGAGAATAAAGGGGATATCCAGGTCACTCGCAGCATTTCTCCCTGAGATGTTGTCTGATTCCTCTCCACCTCTGTTCTTACCTTTCTGACCAAATCTTACCTTCCTGATCACTTTGGTATTCCTACTGCCTAGGGCGGTACATGGCGTGTAGTAGGCATTTGTCTGCAAAGAATTTCACTGTGCATATATATTCTACTCAGACTCTCTTGTATATCTTTGTATCCATCTTCAATGTCTAGGACAAGCACCTTATTTACAATAGATGTATAATATTTAGTTGGTTGCCCGATTTCCTGAGTTAGATAGATCGTTTTACCAATGGTCTTAAATCTTTTCTTCACTGCTGGTGGGAATATGAATGGTTACAACCACTTGGATGGCAATCTGTTTTTTACACTTTTGGTCAAGAATATTCAATGACAAGCTGCAGAACACAGTTTGTAAGAACAAAGGAAAGCAGAATGGGTAAGTAGTGGTATATTCATAGGAGGCAATATGGTAGACTAGTGAAAAAGTATCAACTATCCCTATACAGGTTACCAAGGAGACTCTCCCAAATAGGATGTTGAGGGAAAAAAAAAAAACTAAATTGTACATCATTTATATAAAGTTTTAAAGCATGAAAGCAATACTGTCTATTTTATTATACACTACACATTGAAATTATGTTTTTAAATGCATGGAAATGAGAAACGTTACGTTCAGTGGAGTGGTTGCCTTGGGGAAAGAAAAGGATATTGCAGTCAAGAAGAGTACACAGGAACACGGAACACTGGGGAAGCCAAATGTATTGGTAATGTTTTACTTTTTAAGCTGGATGTTGAGAACATGAGATTTTTTTATTGTTATCATTCTCTTCACCTTTCTGCAAATCTGAAATAGTTTTTAAAGGAATAAGAAAATAACATTGACAAGGTAGTAGTTAATCTACCGTGGGATAAATATCCTAATTAGATTCTTTTTCTCTTTGCCATCTCAAAATTGTTAAGGAAAACAGTGCCCTGAATAGAAATGATATGTTGACATGAGGGGCACCATTTAAATCAAACATGGCAAAGGGACCAGAGCCCACAAGAATAGATATGAAACTTTAAAAAGCAAAGGCAACATACTCTCTTTAGCCACTCAGTAAAATATGACGACACAGTGGCCAGGAAGCCATCAGACACCTCCTTCTGCCAGCAAGCTCAAAAGGCTGCTCAAATTCTTACTATAAATTGGGCGAACACCTAAGTTATCATCCAAGTAACATAGTTTTAAAAGCAAACACGGGCACTGTTAAAAACTATACTGGAACAAAAAATGTAAACCAGGACTGTCCCACCAAACCAGACTATAGACTATAGACTACAATTGCTAGATGCTCCACTGCAGTAACAGGTTTATCGAACTTAGTGGATTTTATGGAGGCAAATATGAATACAGAAGTGTAAACGTTACACTCCATTTGAAATACTAGTTTTAGATGAACTGGGAAATCGAAGAACTGGAAAATAAACTGACAAAACTCAGGTAGACATAGGAGAGGAGTGAAATCCTCTTCTTTGATAGTGGTCTATCTGGAGATTTTGTCTAAAATTGACATTTGTGACTGTCAGATGTAGGCATTTAACCCAGTCATAGTGGCAATTTAAAAAGTTTTAAGTGGTTATCTCTGGGAAGTGGAATAGCAGTTGGAGGAGGAGTGATTACGTCAATATCCTTCCTTGTGGTTGGAGACATTCTTTATCATAAGCATGGTATAATTAGAATTTTTATAATTAAAATGTTAAAAATTTATAAAAATGATAATAGCCAGTACTCACAAGTGCACAGGGTAAATAATGGTAATAGCTCATATTTTTATTGAGCATTTATTATGTGCCATGTACTTTGTTAAATGATGAACATGAGTTATCTCATTTAATCTTCACAACAATCCCATAAGTTATTATGCCCACACTCTAGATGAGAAAACTGAGATATTGGGTGGGTGTCACAACTTGTCGAAAGTCAGACACAGTTCACATGTGCAGGACCTGAGACTTGTACCCAGGCAATCTAACTCCAAAGCTGCCCTCTCAAATCATTCTTCTCTTCCGTCTCCTATTTGAACATGACACTCCAGGGAGTATACATTGGTACAAGTTTTCATATAGTATTTTGACAACATGTATCAAAACTTTTAGTGTGTATACTCTTTGACTCAGAAATTCTGTTCCTATATATTTATGTTAAGAAATAATGGTAAATACGCCCCAAGGGATATTTTAAAGGAAGTCCATCCTTGCAATGCATATGAAAGCAAAAAAAAAAAATTAATATTCATCAATAGAGGATTGATTTTCTTAAATTATGATATAATTCATACAATATAATACACTCAGTCTATACTTATTTACATGGAAGATTAACACGGTTATATTGAAAAGGCAAGTTGCAAAACAATATGCATATATGATCTTGTTTTTGTCAAAAATAAAAATGCATAAACAGAGCCATAGAATACAGTTTGGAAGGCCATACTCTACAATACCACTTCCCAGGAGAGATCATTTCTAATAGCTTGACATAAGTAGTACCTTCCCTGTTGATTTGCCATCATGATTCTCTGCTCTTAGCCATCAGAAAAATAATATACATTCATTTGCTTTCTTGCCTATTTTTTGTATCTTTCACCAATTTTATGTTAACTAAGGGCAGGAACCACATCTGTAATAGTTATCCTATTTACCAAGGCCCAAGTGGTACAGAATATGTGCTTCAGAAATACTTGTTGAACTAATGCCAATCAAATTTGTTTCCAGGTGATTTTCACCTTCAACTTTCTACCTTAATCCACTGTTTCAGCTTTTACAAAGAGAAGGGTGGGGATTGCTGGTATAATTATGGAGAAAAAAACCCCTGTAAAGCTATTTTTATTATGGTAAAGCCAACCAATCAACCAATCTAGCGATGCAGAGGCAGTGCTGATGAAATTAAAAACCACACTAGGGCTTCCCTGGTGGCGCAGTGGTTGAGAGTCCGCCTGCCGATGCAGGGGACACGGGTTGGTGCCCCGGTCCGGGAGGATCCCACATGCCGCGGAGTGGCTGGGCCCGTGAGCCATGGCCGCTGAACCTGCGTGTCCGGAGCCTGTGCTCCGCAACGGGAGAGGCCACAACAGTGAGAGGCCCGCGTACCGCAAAAAACAAACAAACAAAACCCACCACACTAGATTTGCATCCACAAGACTTGAGTCTGCAGCCTGCCTTCCAGCTCAGGCACTTACTAGCTGGGTCATCAGTCTCTTAAACTTCACCCATCTTCTCTTCTTTCCTTCTTACTCTCATTGAAAAACTTTATTCCCATATTTATTTGCAGAGCAAAGAACTGGGCTACCTGCCTCAAGGAGGCTACAGAATCTTCCAGCCCTCAGTGCCCTAGGTGGACCAGGAAGGACCCAGGGGCAGAGACTACAGAGGAAGGGCTGCTGAGGATTTGGTTTAGGTTTTTTTTGGTTTGTTTAGATTTTTGAGTGCCATCAGGAGGTGGAGGCCATAACTTAAAGGGCTGCAAAGCCTGCTTTCTCTCTTATTCTTCTCAAAGAGAATAGGCTGACCTAGCCCCAGCCTCACACTGTCAAAGGTATAGTCACTCCGTAAATATTTGTTACAAAAATGAATGAATGAACATGTAAAACATTCTTTTTCATTGGGCTTGCTGTGGCAGTCAAAGCCCTAAAAATCGTAACTGGAAAAATGTAAGATTTGTTAAATATTGAGTTTAGGGAAGAAAAAAATGTATTTATAAATTAATTTGTTTTCAGTATAAGACCTTGTATGTAAGGTTCCAACACAGTGAATTTTTACAGTGAAGCTATAAACTCTAAAATGGGGATTATGAACGTGGACACTATAATTTATAATACTTGCATAGCTTTCAATTATTCAGGTGCTCAAAGCCCAACAAATTGAATAATGAACAGGGGTAATGAATTGAACGCTGAGAAGATGATAACAGAAAACACTGGGTAGTCACCACGGAGAAATTCACATACAGAAGTAGCCCTGAAAGAAACACACTTGTTTGAAGGACACATTTCCTTTTCTTTCAAGCCAAACATTTACGGAACAGTCATGCAAGTAGGAATTGCTTTCAAGAAATACCTGTTAAAGGCAGAAAGCTGCTAAAATAGTATATTTTAGATGACCAAACGGAGAATTAGAATCGTAAATTGGCCTGTCACATTCTCGGACAGCGCGGTTCTCTATTTCATTATCTTTAACCACATGGAGAAAGGGGAGATGCGTTCATATAAATTATCAGCACCATTGCTTTAGATTTAGGCTGGGAAATGTGTGGCTATTCCACAGATCCTAAAGCACGGGGTTCTTCACGGTATTTCATACAACACTGCAGATCAGAAATTTAAATAATGAGATGGCTTCTGAACTTGCTGTTCAGACCCGGGATGGATGATGCATGCTCGTGTCTGCCAGTGAAGGTTCTGGAGGAAGGATGCCTACTTAGCCTGGTACACACATCTCTGCTGTCAGTGATACTGCAGACCCAGACAGGCACAACGTGCAGTTGGCCAAAATCGTTGAAAGATTCGAATTAACTGCAATTAACTAAAGTCAATAAAAATTAATGGTCCCCGCACCTCTAACCTCCACCACCATCATACACACTACTCAGTCTGCACACCCATCATTTTCCACATAAAGGGTATTTATCAGAGCAACTTAAAAATCATTTGTCTTCTAGACTATTGCAAGCCACGTGGTAATACTGTATAGTGATTAGCGTATTGTCCGTGAGGTCAGTACATCTGGCTTCAGATCTCAGCTTTCCTGTTTTCTAGATGTATTTTAGGCAAACTATTTAACCTTCTAATATTCAGTTTCTTTGTCTGTATAATGGGGATAATAACAGTACCTCCGTCTTCAGATTATTGGGAGTATTAAATAAGATAATATATGCAAAACTTTCAGTACAGTCATAGTTAGCACTCAGTAAGTATCAATATTAGCTATTCTTACTGGCTAAAGCTGTATTGGCAAAGGCTGTTTCTATGTATCTGAAACACTGGGACCTGGCACCCATAAACAAGAGTTGTGCCATTCACAAGAACCATTTAAGTGATCATTTGGGGCTCGAGGCTTTCAGGGGCAGCTATTGCTATTATATCCTTAGAAACGGTTTACCAGCAGCAACATGGAAAAATTCACATGGAAAATGAGTGCCTATTTACCTCTGACAATTGTTTTGATGGGTAGACCAAAGGAACTCGTCAGTTTGATATGAATTATAAAATATGTGTCACGTTTGTTAAACTGTCGTACCTGTATAATTTGAGTTTGATTGTTCTGATCCTAAAATATTGTTCTACCCAGTGGAAATCACGATAATTATCCCAAATCTGTCCTGGAACTACAAGATCAACAGTGCAGAGCTCTAAAACCAGTTATTTTCCTGGGAGAATTTCATAGAAAATTTTCAGTGATATTTCACCACTCAAAAAATAATTTAAACCTATTGAGGTACTTCAAGACTTTTCTCAGATGCAAATGTAAACCTACTAGAACATCTGGACTATTCTGCCTTTTGTTTTTAGTCACTCACTAATCAAGGAAAGTGGAAATGTGTAAGAAGCTTAAAGATCATCTAATCTGACCACTTTATACTAGAAATGAGGCAATAAGGATGAAGAGAGGAAGCTATGTTTCAAACAGCCAAGGTTCAAATGGAATTTTTTCGTGGGCCATAAACATATTTTCAGTGATGTTGGTGGCTGCTGAAATGCCCAGGAAACTTTATACGTGGACATTATAGAACACAAAATATAAATTGTTATTGATCACTTTTACTTTATAATCCCAATAGTAAATTAATGGCTCTCTAAATATTAATACAAACACATGGTCTTTAGTTTCTTTAAGATAAAGCATAGGACACTTACTCCATAGAATTCTCTTTATGCACAGCATTTACACACATACATCAAGTATTTCTTTTTTTTTTTCATACATAAGAATTTCATTTTTCCTCTTGCTATTTATATTTCTTAAGTCTCCAATTCAATTGTAAGATATTAGGTGCAGAAACCTCTTTCCCCTTTTTTAATCACCTATAACATGTGGGGCATGTTCATGATAGGTTCCCATGATTCACCGCCGATGAATGAGTTCTAAAGGGAAGCATTTAAACTATTAAAGCTGATGGACTACGAACTCTGAACTCTTAGAAACCTTGGGAAAAAAATTTTTGTTTAAGGGTGACCTGAACAACCAAAGGACAATAATTCACACTATGACCTTGGATGAGTCAATTAACCTCTTTGGTCCTGGTTTTCTTCACCTGTAAAGCAAAGGGGTTGGCCAGAATGATGTCTAAAGAGCCTTCCAGGTCTCCACATTCTACAAACCTGTGTTACTTCATTACCTTGGTCTATCTGTACAGTGTTAGGTTATAGCCGTCACCTCTTCTAATAGCCATTCAATCTTACTTCTAAAAGCCAGGTCCCGCCGGTGTCGCTGGTAGCGGAGGCTGCATTGCTTGTTTCTAACCTGCAGTGGAGAATTCAGTGGTGGGGAACAGATGAGGATCGATGTCCCTGTTATGGCCACAGCTGGGACACAATCTCAACCTTTGTGCAGAGGGCTCTTTGCTTTGGGGTTGGGAGTATTTGAGATGGCAGGAAGGAAAACGACCACTGGCAGGACAATCCCAGCAGGACAGCTTCATGTTTGGGGATGTCTTTGGTCAGCATATCACTCCCCTCCAGTGAGCATTTGGTCTGGAAAAAAACAAAAAAAAATGTGTATCTGTTGATCTGATAGCATTGGGAGGCTTCCTTCCTGTTCAGCAAAGTAGAGAAATGGGTCCTGTGAAATCACAGACAAGTAGAATATCTCCCCTTTGCCCCCCATCCTTAACTTTTCACTCCAACTGAGATACACGGCCAGTATCAGCAGTCTTTGCTCTACCCTCTGGAGACCTTCAGAGGGTAAAAGAGACTTAAAAAGAAAAACTCCTCCCCCAAATCATAAAACTGGCATGAATAGAACGTCTCCACAGCAGGAAAGCAAAAAGGAGGGAAGAAAGTTGGTTTAGGCAAGAGTGATATGAATATTCAACTCAAATAAATCTTATTAGGTGAGGGTATAGCAAAAGAAACAGCCAGAGGCAAGAGAAACAGGGAGACCCTACAGCAGTATTAAGGAAGGAAAATGCTGCCCACTTTTTCAGCTGAAGGTAAGTTCATTGACAAAGTAGGGTTACAGGGACTTCCCTGGCGGTCCAGTGGTTAAGACCCCATGCTCCCAATACAGGGGGCATGGGTTCGATCTCTGGTTGGGGAATTAAGATCCTACATGCTGCATGGCCAAAAAAAGAAAGAAAGAAAAAAAACCAAAGGTCTAGTTAAAAAAAAAAAAAAAAAAAAAAATATATATATATATATATATATATATATATAGAATAAAAAACAGCATTAAAAAAAAAGTAGGGTTACAAACAGCAGTCGTCTCCTTGGACAAGGCTAATGACTCACCTAAAAGCCTGGAGAAAGAAGACAAGTAGAAAATTACGAAAAATTACAATCTCTTCCTCACCACCATAACCCCCTTTATCGTGTCATTTCCTTAACTGCCCAAAACTTCTCCATTAAGACATTAGTAATGCTGACCAATAAGCTGAAAGAATAAGCAAGCCCTGTCAGACAGGCCTCCTGGCTGGCTTAGCGTTTGCTACTCCCCTGCCCCCAGCCTTTTCCCTGGGTATTTCCATGACTCTGTCTTTCTCAGCCTCAATGTCATCAACTCAGAAAAGCTTTCCCTGGCCACACAATTAAAGTAGCCTTTGCGCCCCACCGTCTATCGCCCAGTTACTTTCTATTTCCTCATCTGATTTTTTTCTCCAATAAAATTTATCAAAAATTTGAAATAAAAAAAAAAGAATAAGCCAGCCCTTAGAAAAGTATGCCTATTTGAGAGTAAAGGATAAAAAAATCTCTTAGGGATGGCAATTTCAAAATTGAACAATTTCAAATTATTCCACCTGTTTCTTCCGAAGACCACCAATTTTGCTTGGAAAGGTTTTTTTGTGTGTGTGTTTTTAAATTTAATAATAGGTTAGAAATCTTGTTGCTCATATCCTAAACATTTTCTACCCCATTATCTTCATTATTTTTCATTCACTTTCTCATTCTCACAATAAAAACTCGAGGAGACAAAAATAATAATTAACATAGGATTCCTATCTTTAGATTTATCAAGTCCATATCTGACTCAGATAGCAGAAGGTTAGAATACTGGCTCTTCTTATAAGCCAGTTATGGGCAAGCAAACTCTTCAAGCTTCAGTTTCTTCATCTGTAAATTAAAAATAAGAACATATTTCTAATAGAGTGTTGTACATAAAATACCTGGAATAGTCCTTGGAACATAGTGGGAGCTCAGTCAATAACAAGAATTATCTTTACCATCATTATTTTCTTGTGTGTTGTTAGCTACCTTCCAATTACGTACAGAGAGCTCTACTTCAATGAAGTTTCAAGCACAAGGCAATAAGTTATATTACATACATAATAAATCATCTTGCTTTTCTTATCAATTTCAAATCTGCAAAATCATAGGAACAGGAGGTGTCATACTCAGCCAAAACTATTCAAGTAGTATGTCACCAACAGGAACACTAAAAACAAATTGTCAGTGACAGTGATAATTGCTACCATTTATTGAGCTCTTATTATATATAAGGCCCATGATAAGGAATTTATATGGATTGTTTCCTTTCATCCTTTATAAAACCTCGTACGGAATTGGTATTTTTATCCCCACTTTCCAGATGAAGAACAGGGATGCTGCAGGGAGTTGCTTGGAAAGAATGCATCACATGTGTCCAAATTTACACAGCTAGTAGCAAATGAAGCAAGACGTGAAACCAGGTCTCTCTATGACAAAGTTTTAGGCTTTTACACAGTATCGAGGGTCTAGTATCCTTCTGAAGAATTATAGCATTTTAGAAATTTAAAGGAGGAAGAAATTTGGGGGGTTTTTTAGCACAAGACCATCTTTTGAGAAAAAGCTTTCTCCCTTCTTAGTAAAATCCCTGTGTATGGAGCCTAAGACATATATACGTCCAAGTTCCCCAAAGTGGTTTTTTTTGGGTTTTTTTTTTGCGGTACGCGGGCCTCTCACTGCTGTGGCCTCTACTGCTGTGGAGCACAGGCTCCGGACGCGCAGGCTCAGTGGCCATAGCTCACGGGCCCAGCCGCTCCGTGGCATGTGGGATCTTCCCGGACCGGGGCACAAACCCATGTCCCCTGCATCGGCAGGCGGACTCTCAACCACTGCGCCACCAGGGAAGCCCCCAAAGCAATCTTGACAAAGAAAAACAGAGCTGGAGGAATCAGGCTCCCTGACTTCAGACTATAGTACAAAGCTAGAGTAATCAAGAAAGTATGGTACTGGCACAAAAACAGAGATATAGATCAATGGAACAGGATAGAAAGCCCAGAGATAAACCCATGCACATATGGTCACCTTATCTTTAATAAGCGAGGCAAGAATATACAATGGAGAAAAGACAGCCTCTTCAATAAGTGGTGCTGGGAAAACTGGACAGCTACATGTTAAAGAATGAAATTAGAACACTCCCTAACACCATACACAAAAATAAACTCAAAATGGATTAAAGACCTAAATGTAAGGCCAGACACTGTAAAAGTCTTGGAGGAAAACATAGGCAGAACACTCTATGACATAAATCACAGCAAGATCCTTTTTGACCCACCTCCTAGAGAAATGGAAAGAAAAACAAAAATAAAGAAATGGGACCTAATGAAACTTAAAAGGTTTTGCACAGAGAAGGAAACCATAAACAGGACGAAAAGACAGCCCTCAGAATAGGAGAAAATATTTGCAAACAAAGCAACTGACATAGGATTAATCTCCAAAATATACAAGCAGCTCATGCAGCTCAATATCAAAAGAACAAACAACCCAATACAAAAATGGACAGAAGACCTAAGTAGACATTTCTCCAAAGAAGATATACAGATTGTCAACAAACACATGAAAGGATGCTCAACATCACTAATCATTAGAGAAATCCAATCAAAACTACAATGAGGTATCATCTCACACCAGTCAGAATGGCCATCATCAAAAAATCTAAAAGCAATAAATGCTGGAGAGGGTGTGGTGAAAAGGAAATCCTCTTGCACTGTTGGTGGGAATGTAAATTGATACAGCCACTATGGAGAACAGTATGGAGGTTCCTTAAAAAACTAAAAATAGAACTACCATACAACCCAGCAATCCCACTACTGGGCATATACCCAGAGAAAACCATAATTGAAAAAGAGTCATGTACCACAATGTTCATTGCAGCACTATTTACAATAGCCAGGACATGGAAGCAACCTAAGTGTCCATCGACAGATGAACGGATAAAGAAGATGTGGCACATAGATGCAATGGAATATTACTCGGCCATAAAAAGAAACAAAATTGAGTTATTTGTAGTGAGGTGGGTGGACCTAGAGTCTGTCATACAGAATGAAGTAAGTCAGAAAGAGAAAAACAAATATCGTATGCTAACACATATATATGGAATCTAAAAAAAAAGTGGTTCTGAAGAACCTAGGGGCAGGACAGGAATAAAGACACAGATGTAGAGAATGGACTTGAGGACATGGGGGGGGGAAGGGTAAGCTGGGACGAAGTGAGAGAGTGGCATGCACATATATACACTACCAAACGTAAAATAGATAGCTAGTGGGAAGCAGCTGCATAGCACAGGGAGATCAGCTTGGTGCTTGTGACCACCTAGAGGGGTGGAATAGGGAGAGTGGGAGGGAGGGAGACGCAAGAGGGAAGAGATATGGGGATACATGTGTATGTATAGCTGATTCACTTTGTTATGCAGCAGAAACTAACACAACACTGTAAAGCAATTATACTCCAATAAAGATGTTAAATAAATAAATATATAGATCTTATGATTAAATACACATTTGGCTTGTATCTTATCAGTGCCCAAGTCCCTAGCTGGGAATGTCTGTTGACAAAAGAAGGTTACTGATACAATTGCACTAATGGCACTCATGTTGCTCTGGAAAAAACAAATCAACCTGGCTTTGTCTCAGAGGGAGGCACTGCAGGCACTATGAGGAAATCAGGTCTATTTTTTTATGTCTGGACTTGTAGAAAAACATGTTTTCCAAAGCTGATTTATAGCTTGTAGGCACGTAGATGCTGGTCTGTTGAAGCAACTTGATCCAAGCCGAGAGAAAGCTGGAGAGAAGTCTCCCTGCTCTGAGCAAGAAACCCATGACCGACAGAGCCAGCCTCATCAGGAGCATCTGTGGTTTTAGTAAACCTCTTCTTCAAGCCTGACTAAATCACAAGGGCACCCTGACAATTCTCCAGAGAGAAAACCAGAAGCAAGAGGCCAAAACGACTCAACAAAAAGCTCTCAGGAGCTTACAGAGATGAGATTTAGAGCCCCGGCACTAACAACACACCAGACACTTATTGAGGACTCGCTGTGGGTCAGGCACCGTATTCCTTGCTTTGCACACATCCAATTCATTCAGTTCTCACAACAACCCCAAGAGGTAGGGATTAATATTATCCCCATTTTTCAGAGGAAGAAACTGAAGTTGAAAGCTGTTAGGTCACGTGCCTTAGGTATCTTAGGTGTAAGAGGTCCCTGGAAGTCTGGAGCCTGAATTGATGCATGTAACGTCTACTATCCTAACTCTAGATCATGAGCCATTCTCCAAGGTAATGCTTCCATTTCCCTGCCCCTTGGCCCCTGGACTGAATTACCATGGACTTCATATTCACCCTTCCCTGGAGACGTGGTGAATGTTGTTCAAAACTGCCTATATGTGTTGAACCCATACTTTATGCATATTTGTTCTATCATATCTCAGTATTGTTTCAAATTTTTCCTCCAGGGAAATCTTTGCTCTTTATTTGAAGGAAACATTAACAATAAAGTTGTGATGGAAAATCGTGTCCTGAGTGTGCACTGATTCATTCATTTAGAAGATATTTATTGCAGTATAATGTAGTGATAGAAAGTGCAGGCCCCACACCAGACTGCTCATGTCTTAATATCAGTGTGACCATTCTCTAGCTGGGTGATCTTAGGTATATAACCTCTTTGTGCCTTGGTATCCATCTTCAACATAGGGGTAATAAGATAATGATATTTCATGGAATTATGAGGATTAAAAATTAATATATATAGAATGTTTAGAACAGTGTCTGGCAAGAATAAATGCTTAACAAATGTTAGCTGTTGTCATAGTCAGTTTGGGCTACTATAACAAAATACCATAGACAGAGTGGCTTAAACAACAAACATTATTTCTCACAGTTCTGGAGGCTGGGGAGTCCAAGGTCAAGGGCAGATTCGGTGTTTGGTAAGCTCTTTCTTCCTGGTTTGCAGACTTGCTGTATCCTCACATGGTGAGGAGAGGGCTTTGTCCTCTTCCTCTTCTTATAAGCACACTAATCCCATAATGAGGTTCCCACCTTCATGATCTCATGGAAAGCTAATTATCTCCCAAAGGCCCCACCTCCAAATTCCATCAATTGGGGGTTAGAGCTTCAATATATGAATTTGGGGGAAGACAAATTCAGTCCATAGCAACTTTGGATGTGATTATGATTATTTGCTGGGTGTCTTAGCTCTGTGCCAAAGATTGTGCTAAAAGCTTGGGTTGCAGAAATGGATGCCAGTGGATGGCTAGCTTGCACAGTTTTTTACATAATTATCTCATGTAAAAGAAAAATGTGTAGTTGGTAAGTAGAAAGGGCTCCATTGCCTCTAGGTCCCTGTTTCAAAATGCTTTCCCATGGAGAAGAGATAGAACTCATCTTTAGCAGTTTGTTGAAAGGCTGTAGGAAATCAGCTTCAGTTCTTTGTGACTAAGTCCACCCAAGGCCATAGAACCTTAGGTGACATCTTCCTAAACTGATGCAGCTGTAATTCCATTGAACTAGTGAGACTTCCTCAATTGCAATATAAAATATGCAATTAACAGCTTAGATATGTCAAGCAATTTTCAAGGCATTTTAAAATTATTAATTCATTAATTTTCAGAATAATCCCATGAATTAAGTGCTATTATTATTCCATTTTAAAGATGAAGAAACAGGCACAGAATGTACCTAGGGACATACAGCTTGTAGGTAGCAGAGCCCAGTTTGGCTCCAGCATCCTTGCTCTTAAATGCTGTATCATAGTGCCTTTTTATACTTAAAGAAGACTGCCTACATCTCTGATAATTCAATGGTTATTCATATAAACTATGATTGATAAGGATATACAAAGAGCTCTGGATTGCGTAGTTCAGAAATTCGGTGTCACATTCATGAGCATTTCTTCAATAAGAAATAACAGTTCCTGGATCTCTGTCTCACCAAGGACTAGAAACTTCATGGCACTAAACAGCTGCACCTCCAGTCTAATTACTCAAATACATGAGCTCATTGGGTTTACACAGAACAAGCAACTTGCCGATTTACTGGTCTTTTCACACATCAGTGAATCGTTTGGTGTTATGAAAACATAACATGATTCAAATGCATTGATAGAGCTTGTTTGAGGAAGCACAGATAGCTTCTATTTGGTGGGTAAAATATGTATAGGTAGTCTAAGTCTCAATTTGACATTTCAGCAAGCATTACATTTATAGAAGGAAGTCTAAGCGAGCAGAGGTCTTTCTAAACAGAGTAACTTAGAGGAGTGGCAGGTAGATTTCCATTTGATGTAGCATCCTATACACAGGTGAGCAAATTAAGGTTGTAGTCCTTTTGTCAATTGGGTGAAATTGTTTTCTTTCTTTTTTCATAACTCTTTCAATTATACCCTCTATAGACTCACTTTTAGAAGTTATCAGTGAGGACCATGCCCCAAGTACTCCTGAGGTAGATGGGAATTTCCCCAGAAGCCAGAGAACCTTCCTTGGTCTTTTCCCCAAACATTCATGTTTCCATTACCCCATACAGCCTGCCTTTTGGTAGCATCCAAACACACAAGGGGGAATTCTACGAATGCCCCAAATCAAATGCCTAATTTGGTCATTCAGTCATTTGTCTACAAATTTTTTTTTTGTTTATTCTTTTTTAGGGATGGATCTATGCTTCAATTCTCTACTGCATTCTTAAGTTATGCACAGAACATGAACAAAAATTCAGTGGAGTTTTACTTTCAAATTTTAAGTCTCTAGTTGCCTCAGGGTAGGTTAGTTCTTCACTTGAGTTCATCCTTGTCTTCTGTGTTGAGACTGCATGAGGATAAATGCAAATGATGCATAGGCAGAATGGTGATCATCAAGGTTTGAAATGAGAATAGAGGATCCAGGATGGAATGCCATTCACTTTATCCATTCACCCTCAATTCACCCTCGTAAAAACTGGTATAAATGCCTTTCAACAATCTGGAACTTCAGCACGGGGAGGGTCTATCAAGTTGCTGGGGAGAATTGGTCTTCTGCCATCTACAGAGCTTAGGTACTTCGGGAGAGCTAAGATTTCTCCTCCTAGCCATTCTCTTACTCATCAGAGCTCCATTTTAGGGGACTCTGTGGATCAGTTACCTATTGAAACCACTCTCAGTTCATATCCATGAAAACAGATAATTAGCACATAGAGATACTTGCTCTATATTTTCTATAGAAGGAGAATATACATCTTGATGAACACTGTCCGATAGAAATAAAATGGGAGCCACATATGTAACTTAAAATTTTCCAATAGTCATGTTGAAAAGAACAAAAAGAAGCAGGTGAAATTCATTTTAATATCGTATTTTGTTTAACCCACATATCCCAAGTATTATCATTTCAATACATAATCAATATATCAATTATTAATGAGATTTTTTTATCTTTGGTACTAAGTCTCCATCCTGATTAGCCACACTTCAAGTGCTCAATAACCACATGTAGCCAGTGGCTACCTTACTGGGCAGTGAAGCTCTAGATCATCAAAAAGAGGTGGCAAATCATTAAGTAAAGTTAAAATAAAGTGCCTCCAGACCATTTTATTTGACTCAAAATTGTTAGTTTCTACCGAGACACCATAATTATATACGATTATATACAATTAGCTTAAAGATAAAGGTTCTATGTAAACAGGAACGTATTCTAAGCTGATAGAGTCAAACTGTAATAAATTTCTTTTCACAAGATCAAAGGTCAAGGATATTTCTATAGTTCACAGATGTTCTCAAAATTTTTGTACTATAATTAACAAAATGCTCCATAAAAAGTTAAAAGTGAGTAATGTGGATTAATAGTAAAATGTGCTTATTTGTTGCTGATTAACGATCTTAATGACCAAAATTATTGCCATCTACATAGCTTGATTACATAGAAATTTAATTAATGTAAAAAGAGATATACATTTAGCAAAATAACAGGTAGCCTCTTCTATATCATTCATTTTAATTTGATTAATAATTTGTGTTTATGTTTTTTCCCTTATTTTCTCTAACAACCAAAATCCCAAAAAACAAGTCCACATTTACCTAAACCCGAAATAAAAGCAGTAATCTGTTGATATGGAATAAGAGGGGGACCATTCTGTCAAACCACCAAAGAGAAAATTTCTACATCTACATACAGAAGAAAATCACAATTAAAATTCTAAACAACCTCATATTATACTTTGCACTGAATAGTATTCATTATATCCTTTTATCTTTTTATGCTGAAGGGAGTAGATGCAGGTCCATTGACAACTACATCAAAAGTGAAGATATTGGCAGTTTCTCCTCAAGTTAAAGATACAAGTATTATAATGACCCAGCAGTACTACTCTTGGATATTTAGTCAATAGTAATAAAAACATGTTCAAAAAATTATTTTAAAATGTTCATGGCTTACTTAATAATAGTAAACAGCTAGAAACAACCCAAACATCCATCAACAGGTGAATGGATAAACAGTTGTGATGTACTCACACAATGGAGTGTGAACACAGCCATAAAGAGGAACAAGCTACTGAGAGGGGGAAAATCTTGAATACTGTGTAGCTCAAAAATAATGTGACAAGCAAAAGAAGTATGTCCCCCATATAATTACATCTACATGATGCTCTAAAACAAGTAAAACTAAGTTATGGTGACAGAATTCAAAACAGTTGGGCAGCTGACTAGAAAGAGGCATGAGGAAGTGTGAGTGATAATTGAATTGTTCCATAGCTTGATTGAGGTGGTGGTCATATTGCTGTATACTTTTGTCAAATGTCATTGGACTGAGCACTTAAAACCTATGCATATATAAATAATAAAATAAATTCGAAATTAAATAAAAAACTTTAAAAATGAATAAAAGGACAACGGTCGCTTTTATTCAGACTGTAGTTACACCCTGTTCTTGCATGATAGCTTTCAGTCTCTTCAACCTATTTTACAGATATTTTAACTCCCCCTTCTCCCTCCCAATTCGCACTAAGAATGAACAATGAAGAGTCTCCTGATGACCGTTTTCACTGAAGAAAGAGCTAATATTAAGTGAAAATATGGATGGGGATTTGTAGTCTACTCACACTTCTCCATCATTTCTACAATAGTTGTATTATTTTTTGGCAGATATTCAATGGTGACAAGTGATTTTTTGAAATGTAAACAATTAGTATATAAGATTCCACACATTAAACAGATTTCATGGTCTCTTTATTCATCTTGAACTTGATAATTTCTGGAAATTTTGAAACAAGGGGTTTCTGGTTACTTTCCAATGATGTTTAACAGTTAGACTTAAAAATACAGAAAAAAGCATTATAAGTTTTATCCAAAATGATTATGGCCATCATTTGAATAAAATACAGATTTTGCAAGCTGTAAAGCATATCATTACTACATACTGGCCTAAGTAAGGTTTGGTTCACAAACTATAGAGCTCTAACCAAGTCATTAAATCTATCGAAAATGGCCTCATTTGAGAAGCAATAAAATTTTTAATCATTTTATTATTAAAAAAGTGTTTAATATGTAGCTAATTAAATGCCAAAGGCAGGTTATCTGAGTTTAACCTTCAAAAAGAAAATGATGTATCAAAGTCTGCCGTTGGCATCATGGGATAGAAATGTCATCCTCATAATCATTGCGTGACAACTAGCTGGTGGCCTTTTCTAGAGCTATAGTTAAATTACCTGATTAAATTAATAGCCATTTAGATGTTTTAGGAACTGCACAGATCTATACTAAATGAAAATTAGGTCCATTACATTTTCTGAGTGGGCTAGATAGACTCTAAAATAAAACACGTATGCCATTGCCCACATTACTTAGATTAAGCAATTAAAAGCTCTTTCTAAAAAGCGACTAATTCCCTGTAAAGTACAGACAACTGGATTTACACTAATGACCAGAGGTAAGTTTTTTTTTTCTGCTTATTTTTCCCTATCCTCAAATTCTCTGTTTATTTTAAAATAAAATATTAAAATTTGAACACACCTAAATATGTAACTAGATAGCTATTTGTAAGTATATTTCTGTAAGACAATGAACAGTGATTATGTGTAAGTAAAACAGTAAATTAGAAAGTAAAATAAAATGTCATCCTAATTGGGAATTCACCAAACCATTATTGAAGCATTCTAGGTAACAGCTTTGAAACTATTCAGTCTCGAACGTTTGGAAAGAATACAAAAAGAATTCATGCCTTCTTTCCTTACTATGTTGATTCTTTCATGTGAAATCCAGATCATCAAGTAAGTAAATACGCCAGAAAATGCAAACAGCATATTTATTAACTTAGTTAAGAAGCAAACTACTATTCTCTCCATACACCTCCAGTTGCAAATGAATACAGATTGCACGTGTAAGTTTTAAGGACAAAAGGTATGGTCACTGCTATATGCCTAGTACCTAGAATAGCATCTAACACATAATAGGTATTCCATAAATATTTGTTGGATTGAAGGCAAGGCTGAAATGTTTTCTCAGTTTCAATTAATAATATTTATTTAAAAGTCATATTGACATATCAAAATCCCTTGTTTTGACAGCATGTTATAAAACTAAATATTCAGCAAGGAATTTTTAGTCCAGTGCCATTTGATAGGTAACTAATAAAAAATGAACTGCATCAGTGTGGGGACTTTATTTATAATTAAGATTTTGCCTAACTTCATTTCATTTCATACTTATCAAGGATACAATGTTGTATCCTATTCAGGGACTTTAAGGTGTTCAAAATAGATACAAACTCTTAACAATATTTCTTAAAATCCTTCTTGTGGCTATAAAGCTTAGATCTACTGTAACATCTGGTACTATTTACAGATAAATTTCACCTGTGACATGATCATGATGTTTTAAACATAAAGCAGAAAGAACCAAGGCAGCATTGATAAGACTGTGTAAACAGATCACTCTTTGGGAATCAACAGTGCTTACATCATAACTTGGTTGCACGTGAGTAGGTCTTTATTCGTTGAATCCTCATTTATTGGGAGGCTTATGGTGTGCCTGCATTGCATTAGACACTTTGTAGAAATACAAAGAGTAATAAAACAGCCGATGTTTTAACTCTTGTGTAAATAAATAACCAACACTGAATATGAAAGAGTAATCAAAAATGTGCATGAGCCACATTAGAAAAGTGGAAAAGTACAATCACCATAGTGAGACAGAAGTGATGAACCATCTCATGGATGGTGAAGGCAAGCTGGGAAAGAAGTTAAAAAAAAGAGTGTTCAGAATTGTTACATGACAAAATGAAGATGGAAACTTGTACATGAGGATGTCAAATCCAAAAAACAAATCCTAAAAACCATGTGTGAGAAACTAGATTTAATTGAATACAGATCCTTCTTAGAAAATGTCAGAATCTGATGTAATGGATTGCATTTTTTAGGTTGTTTTATTGGTATGTCAAAAAAAATCTCTAAGTACTCTGTGATTTTTTTCAAAGTTACCATGGAAAAAATTCCTACAGAGGAACATCATAGGATATTTCCATAATAGAGAAGATAGAGGAATGTTGTTATATTTACAGGAAAGCACAGAAATAAAAATTTAAGACTTTCACGGACCATGGGCTTTCGAATGTATTCTATAGATAGCATGCTGTGTCCCACTGACCCAAAGCCTAATTGTCCTGGTAAGGGAGTTGTGAGGAGAACACCCAAATTCAGCTCATGGTAAGGGAGGAAAGAGTGGGAAGAAATAACCAGGTAATCATAAGAGAGATGGATCTAAGACAGAACATATTGGAAAATCAACCTTGACAAACAATTTTAAATTACCTTTCCAGTCTAAGCCCGTCTTAAGTTTTAGTTGTTTTGCCTGTCAAGAGGCTGGCTATTTGACAAACAGTAACATTGACAGGAAATTCCTTATACATTCATAGAAGCCTGTCTCAACCTAGATCCATTTTGGATGTCACTAGAGCTAATTGAGAATAGTATTCAAGCTGTACAATGGATTATGTACAAGATCTCCAGGGAGATCTTGGAGTTCATTCATAAGGGCTAGAAAAATATTTAGTCTATTCACCCCACATACACAATGCTTCTTTTTTATGTAAGATCTAGTATTGAAGTATTGTAGGTAATGGTAATAACCATGATTTCCTACCCACCTGCTATGCTCTGTACTTACTAGGATTTTTCAACCTTCACACTATGGATACTTGGGCCAGATAATTGTTTGTTGTAGGGCCTGTCTTGTGCTTTATAGGGTGCCCAGCAATATCCTTGGCCTCTGAACACTAGATACCAGTAATATCCCTTCTCTAGTTGTGATAACCAAAAATGTCGCTAGACTTTGCCAAATGTCCCCTGGGGTGGGAGACAGGAAAGAGGGCACAAGGTCATCTCCTATTGAGAACCACTATTATAAATGACCATTTACTTGTTGCCTATTTCTTTTTATAACAATCCTGCATGGTAGGAATTATTATGCCTATTTTAAAAACGAGAAAACTAAGTTTTATAGGAGGATTTAAACCTGGGTCTTTTAACCACAATCTTTATTCTGCACACCATGCTCTATTATTTCCACCTTTAAAGATTTTTTACTCTGAATTTTCTAAAAGATTTAACATTAACCCCAGAAACAACCTTGTGATACACGTCTAGAATTGACTGTCCTTAACATACTCAACCACATTGAGTGTGTGGTTCAGGATTTTCTTTTAGGGTTGCTTTGTCTTATCTACCAAGCCTACTTCTAATCTACTGTTCTATCTTGTTACAGCCTCACGGTCATTTTTGGATGGTAAGCAAGGAAATCAAAAACTTTGGGTGACTTTGATTGTTTGCTGATTTTCAGAAATGTTTTGTATGTGTTTTATGGGGTAAAGAGAAGGAACTCTTAAATAAATCTCTGTAATTCATAAAAATATTGTTTGATGTTCATACCAAACAGTAAAACTTTCTCTCTCATCTTATCATTGTGACTCTGTTTGCATATTTGTGAATCTGTCAAAAGATTTAGGGATTCCTAGTGGTTTTACAAGTTGAATTGATTAGGGCAATGATGAAGGAATTGCGTTATCTCTTTTTCCTGCTACCAACTTCCATAATTACTCCATATCGTGTTCTAAGTTGCTTTTGAAAAGTTCTGCCTAATGGAAGAGTTTCCTCCCTCAGTTCAACAAAAGCAACTGTTTGGTGTTACATCATATATGTTTTTACCTGATTACCCAGCACAGAAGTCGAGGTTGAAAAATGTCTGTTGAATGAATAATAAATAACGAACTAATGTCAGATCCATAAATAATCGGCAGATTATTGAATTCGGCTACACATAAAAGATGTTTTATTGCTATTAGCTGCAGTGAGTCACCTGCAGGACTGGAGGAGAATATTAGAGATGATCATTTCTTTAATTTCTAAAACTCACTCTTCCCCTCTCCTCCACCACTACCAATTTATGTGGTGGGAAGTCAGGAAAAAGGTAGTGTCGGTTCTTTTTAAAGGAAGAATTAGGTACTTGCGAAGTTTGGGCTTTCACACTTAAAACATTCATTAACATGGAGAAAAAAAATGTAGAGTATGAAGAAAGAATAAACTATTACTTTTGTCCGTTCTTCTGAAATAATAGTCTAAAGTTTTCCTTTGAATGTTATAGTATGGCTCTTTAGACTGTAGAAATCACTCATATCTACGATAATTCAATTTTTTTAAAAAAAGAGCTGTGTATACAGATTATCAGACAAACTAGAACAAGGAAAGCAAAATCGTCACTTTACAATTGATTGTACTGATCAAGAATTTTGAATCTTTTTATAATTATGAAATGTTAGCATGAGTGTTATTATTTGATTTACTGACATTCTCATCCTTCCTTACACAAGTATATTATGATTTTTAGGAATTATAGAATGCCACATTTTGAAGCTAAAAGTGACTTAATGTTACCTGTTCCAATCCACATTCCCCTCTTAAAACGAACAAACAAAAAACCCCAAAAACAGCTGAAGAAAAAAAAAAACAATGAAACTTAAGAAGTTACCTTATACCTTGCCTTCCTTTTTCAATTAAGTAAAAATGTAACTGAAATTTTTAAGTTTTAATTTGAAGTTGTGAAATAGGTCATTATTTTGACCCTTTAAGCTCCAGGGAGCATTCCCAGCATTATCAGAACGTATAGTAAAGAGTCTTTCTCTAGATCTGTTGTTCAGATGACATGGGTTGAGATTTCTGCCAGTTTTAAGCAGGGGGCCTTGCGTTAGCTTCTTAACCGTTCTTTGCCTCAGTCTCCTCTCATAGGAAATAAGCGCTTCAGCTTTGATCTCTGAAGACCCTGCTAGCGTTTCTTCTCTGACTATAGCTCCTATTGGATTTTCCTTCTACAAAAAGCAGACTTCTTTTCTTAGCCTTAAGAGGGGTGAGGGTTAAAACCTATTTTCAGTATTTATTTTGGAAGTGTTCCATCCACTGAGCTGCCATTTGATTAACCAAAATTTCTAGGAATATCTCTCTTTAAAGTAACTTTTGAAGTGGAGAGTTAGAATCCGTAATGAACACCAGGAATGAGCAAGTTTCATAACCTCAAAGGGTCAGGTCATGACAACCTAAAAGGATCATGACACACATACTAGTAGTAAATTTCCCAGTAAAATGCCACAAACAGCAAACATTTACTGGGAACCTACTCTGTGCTCAAATCTCATTTCCCTTTTCTTAATCTCTGCAGTGATCTCATCTACATCTGGACTTTAAACTACCATGTGTATCCTTAATTCATCACACCACATCTTCCTTCTGAGCCCTGGACCCATGCATATTGGAAATAATTTCCACATGTTTGTCCCACAGGCACCTCAAATATATTAAGTCCAAACAGTCCTTTCTATCCACCTTCTAATCTCTTCCAACACTTCTCACCCATGTGAATAGGGCTACTACGCCCTTCGTCTTCTAATGCAATAAATGTGAGGGACCCTGAGGGCAAATAAGAAAAATGCGATTAGTAAAGAGGAGGTGAACTCTGACGATGGAGAAACAGAAGGCGGGAAGACAGGCAAAAGATTGTTATGATTGACCAACCAGACATGGTAGGATAAAAAGGTTTGGAATGGGAAATAGGCATGACCACTTCATAAATGAATGATGAATGAATGAATGGCTGTGTGCATGTAATTTGTGTGTGTGTGGTTTATTAAGAAAAATAATAAGACAAAGAAGAGTTGCTGAAGGGAACCACATTGATGCACTAACTCTTAAGTCATCTAAAAGGCATGTTAGATGTATTATTAGTTCTTACTTCTTTGTTGACGAGTTCATAGAAAGGGCAGGCTCACTTTTATTGAAAGCGTGAGGAGAAGGCAAAATCTGAAAATTGCAACCATTTTCAAACTAACTGTGACTTGGCTCAATGTGTTTTGAGGCAAGGAGTGACAATGAAACATCCTTCGTTCAGTGGGGACTCTTCACTCTGAGTTCTTCCTTGGAGAAGGTTAGCAACGTCTTCCTCACTTATGGAGTGCATGATAACTTTATCAAAAGGCTTGGCACATGGTACTCAGTCCTTTTTCCTGTCTCAGAAGTGTGCTGATATGTCCAAAAAGGTGATGTCAGCATGATGATCATTTTCTAGAGAATCCAATATATTTCCATGCCAGTTGATCTTTAGGCACGAACTTTAAGTTGCATTTTGTACTGTTATCAAACATTACCACTTAGATTTTTAATTTACAAAGGTATATTAAAGCTTGTCCAGCAAAAGTAAGCAGCTCATTTGTGCCTTTGTGGATGGGGAAAAGCAGGGCATCAAATATGTGTCTGTCACTCCCACACTCATGATTCTCCAAATGATGAGTAGAGAGAAACCCATCTCTTTCACACATTGAGGGTTGCTAGTTTTATGTTCCTTACTTGATTATAATCTCCAGGAAAGCAAAGGCTGTGCCTCACTCCTAATCGATGAGCTAAAGTTAGAGCAAAACCAATACGTTCCTGCTCCAAGAAGTTTATCATACAATACATGGAGGAACATATGTATAAATGAACCATAATGTAAGTATTATGTCAGTGGGTCTCAAACTTGGCCATGCATGAGAATCACCTGGAAGGTGTGTTAATCCACATATTACTGGACCCCCACCACCAGAGTCATTAATACAGTAGATGTTAGGTTGTAATAAGGAAGAACTTTTGTATTCTGTTAAGCTAACTTTTGTATTCAAGTTAAGCACTAAAGGGATATTTCCTATAAGCTTAAATTATACATAATGGCCCATCTCCAGGAACCCTGCCTCCCAAGTAATGAGCGTTAAGTTAAATACCTTGTTTGGCTCACAGGAAACATCCTGCCCAGGCCCACCATGAATGGCTGCAGGAAAAAAGAGATTAACACATCTCTGGAATCTGGCTAAAACAGGGACTGCATCCCCCTCCCCTTTTAGTATAAAAGAAGCCTGAATTCTAACACGGGGAGGATGATTCTTTGGGACACTAGTCCACCATCTTCTCAGTCTGCTGGTTTTCCAAATAAAGTCACTATGCCTTACCCCAAAAACTCTTCTCTTGATTTATTGGCCTGTCATGTGGTGAGCAGTATGAGCTTGGACTTGGTAACAGGGTGATGCTAAGCCTTTGCATTTTTAATGAGTGATGCTGATTCTGCTGGTCTGGGGACCACACTTTGAGAAGACTAAAATATGGTGTCAGTGGTGGGTAGGTGAGATTATATTTACTCCCAAATAATCATAAGATGGCGGGGCTGACTTAAAATTTTAGACTTGAAAGGGAATTCTGAGATCTTCTAATTTAATTTCTCAAATATTGTGTAACACGAGTGAATAGTGGTGGGTCCGTATTCCTGACCCAACTTTTCTCCAACTTCTTTTCTGCTTCCCAAATGAGGTTTCCCAGATCTAGTAAAATCCCCGAAAGCCATCCCGCATTTGTGTCTCCCATATAAAATAGCTGTGGAAATCTATAACAGTTCTGTGTGTATAGCGATCTCAGAGGTTGCTTATGGGTTTTATTCCACCAGTAGAAATAACAGAAAAAATACACATGCATTAGATTGATTTTGGTCCCTTTGCTCTACCTTTAGAGGAAAAAATGAATATGAAAATATGTGTTCTTTCTGCGATTTTTCTCCCAGGAATTTCCCTTTTTATTTCTCAGGCAAAGTTGGCTGCCATCTGAATAGGAATATAAGGCTCCCTGGTCCTTTTCACCCACCATTATGCAGAGTCAGTTTTCCACCATTTAGAATTTAGTGCATCTTTGGTGAAGCCTGACAGGTACATGGAGGGTTGGTGGAGAGAGGTTGGAGGAAGGTAAGAGGGCTAAGAAAGCAGCTGTATAATTTATAATCTTCATGACCATAAAAGCACAGCAAGCAGATAAGGTTGAGCGCGCTGTCACGGGGGCACTAGCCAGGCCTCCGCAAGCTACAGGGTCTTGTTTCGTTGTCCTGTGACCTGCATCACAGTGCACAAAAGTCCCACTCTAGGGCCATAGCTAATCTGCTCTGACAGAATAGGAAAACAACTGCAGAACTCTGCAGCTTCTCTTTCCCATAACCAGGAGGCCAAATGCAAGCAACAGAACTACATTCTTTTGGAGAACCATCGTGACAAGTTAGAGCATCCAGAACTTACGATCAGGCTTTGACCCTGTGCTTTCATAGCTGCTACTGCAATGCTGCCTAGATGCTAAGTGCGTGGGTTTGGAGTTCACATTTTCGTTCTGCCATTTGTGAGCTGGATAACCTTAGCTTCTACTTCAATAAGTTGCATCTTCTTTAACTATAAGATGGTGATCAGAATAAAGCCAAACACTGAGCGTTGTTAAGAGAAATGAAAAAACTAATCCATGTGAGATACAGAGTACAGGACACGTCCCATAGGAAGCATTTTTGATTATGACAGATACCTCATCAGTATATGTGCGATATGTCAGGCTAATTTACTTAGACCTGCTTATATATTTCTTGGCTGTTCGTCTTTATCTATTAAAGAGACTGTCCTCAATTTCTACAGGTTAGGCTGATCAACTAGGCAAATCACAACAATGAAAAACTCACACCTTGACCACATTGTGACAATTACCTGAATAACCAAGGAAACAGTTACAAATGTGTTCTGCAAAGGAGAGCTTCACAAAAGGTTAACCCTGCATGGGTTTCTTATAATCAGTTCATTTTTTTTTTATTATTGAAGGTTAGCTGATTTACAATGTTGTGCTAATTTCTGCTGTACAGCAAAGTGACTCAATTATACACATATAGACATTCTTATTTTATATTCTTTTCCATTATGGTTTATCCCAGGAGATTGGATAGAGTTCCCTGTGCTCTACAGTAGGACATTGTTTTTTATCCATTCTAAATGTAATAGTTTGCATCTACTAACCCCAAACTCCCCCAAACCCCAAATTCTTATAATCAGTTCTTATCCTTCCCTTGACACAGTTCACCTCGGGATAATGTAATAATCACAATAAAGATACAACTAAAGCAAAGTAATTAATTTCATGTGCTGTTTTGCCATCGATGAAACATGATACCGCCTCCATCAGGTCACAAATAATGTCTTACAATAAAAAGCTCCCCTAACGTTAAAGAAATGCTGCACATAGACTCTAAAAACTGAACTCCTTCAGATTAGCCTCTGTATCAATGAGTCCTTTTGTTAGTGGACAAGGAAATAAAGGAGGTAGCAGTCAGCATGCAAGCGTTACTTTTTAGATTTGAAAAGAAGATGACCCATGGGGATGTTTCTGATCTACAGTGAAACGTAATATTCTGCTCAGGAGTTGACATTAGTATCACTATATTGGCGAAGGAGGGGCAGGGGGACAGAGGAGATGCTGCATATTTTTTGCTTGTTTCCTCTCTCATCAACTGGAAACGTGACAGTGTTAGTAGCAAGTGTTCTATCTGGTGTACAAAAACCGAGCACTTAGGCATTTTTGAGTGATAATTCAATAGGGTTAAATTACACTCGTGCGACAGCTCAACTTCGCTAATGAGGTACATTTCAGTAAACTGTTGACAGAACCGTCTGGAAGGTTTCTTTAATTTACCAACATGTAACAACATGGGAAAAGCATTAGTCAACTAGATGAAGATGAATAAGCAGTGAGGTCTAGGGGTATTTTACATTAATACCTGACAACCTGAAAGGGTTTTTTCACCTGTTCCATTTAGCCCAAGGCAGGCACAGAATCACTGGTACCTGTTAGTGTGGTTGACTTACCAAAGCAATGAAGGGAATTATCTAGAAGAGGGCTGAGTGGAAAATATGTCAGAGAAATTTCTTTTCCTTCCAGTTAACAGGAAGCATGTTCCTTGCAAAGTGGGGGATGGTTGCCCTAAAGTTGAAAGAATGTTTCAAAGCTTTTCAGATGGCTACACCAACATTTTCATTTTCAAATTCTTTGAGTTTGTCTTTACAGATGAAAAAATCTGTCTGTATAGATTTCTAGCCAGATGTTGATTGGGAATAGTGTAAGGTGCTCAACGAAATAATTTATTCCAAGCCAAGAAAAGAAAGGAAGTATAGGAAACATGGAAGAACAGTAAATAGGAGACGAGGAAATATGCTTATGAAGGCATCAAATGTTTATTGAAAAGATGCTCTAGCTAAGATTATACTAGCCAATAAGAAGGCCATAAAATCATTTGCATCCTTTGAAAAATGTCCCCAAACTACTGTTCTTCTAGCATCTGGCAAGTAGTATGTTTGAAGAGAAAAAGCCGACTCTAAGTGGATAAACATGGCAACCATTAGGGGGCGCTACAGATTCCAAAATAGATATTTATGTACCAAAGTCTACCTGTTTCCCTAGACTCACAGACATAGAACACAAACTTATGGTTACCAAAGAGGAAAGGGTGGGGGGGATAAATTAGGAATTTGGGATTAAAATATACACACTACTGTATATAAAATTGATAACCGACAAGGACCTACTTACTATACAGCACAGGGAACCATACTAAATATCTTGTAATAACCTATAATGGAAAAGAATCTAAAAAAGAATAGGTATATAGGTATATGTATAACTGAATCACTTTGCTGTACACCTGAAACTAACACAACATTGTAAATCAACTATATTTCAATGAAAATTTTAAAAACAAAATATAATATAGCAAAAAAAATTGTTATTCTCCATACCTAATCATCCTAAAAATGTTAATGTATTGATATATTCTCAAGGGAAGGTGTGCCACAAAGGAGAGGCAGAAGCAAAGATGGAAATACTTTCTTACTACATCTGTTGGCCAGAAATTCCTCAAAACCACTGAGCATTTTAGAAGAATTAGGAGAAAAAAAGAATCAGTGACACCTTTAACTCTTGAGTGTCAAACACATAAGAGAGGATTGTTGGTTTAACTAACTCAAACTATCAGCTAATCCATAAACCACATCTGTTTAGCTTTGAGAGAATAAAGTGTATAGGGTTTCTCTGCAGCAAGTTACCTTTCTCATTTCATCTTGATATGGTGATTATTCCAGTGGTTTTGCATTTCCAGAACACACAGTGATTTGTTGGAGGCCCTTGGGATGACAGGCTAGGAGGGAGATGATGGAAAGATCTAAAAGACAAGAAACCGACTTTTCATAGTTTCCGCTGTGTCAGCTCAAAGTATACTACCTGAGGGGTAACAAAGGTGAGAAAACCATTCAGCAATATTGTCAACACACACACATACCTAGAAATGTCAAGCTGGACCTTGGAGTAAGACAGAAGTTCTGCCAACAGAAAAGCTCTAGGAGGTCTGAAAATACTGATGAAGGGTATGCTGAACAGAATGGAAAGTATTACAAAAGGGCCAGCTATCCAGAAATGACTCCTTTTGCTGGCCTCAGACACTATCTCTGACTCTCTGAACATTATTTCCAGTCTCAATGATAATCATAATAACAACAATTGCTAAAATGTTCCCCATGTTCTGTTATTCACAAAAACTTCCATCACCTCATTTGCTCCTGTGAGGTAGGTAAAACTTGACAGACAAAGAAGCTGACTTCAGCAACTGCCCACTCAGGCTGCAAAAGCAGCCAAATAAGACACAAACTCAGGTCCTCTGACTTGAAGTCCAAGTACTTCATTTTCACTGTGCTGAAATGTCATGGAATGTCTAGAGGCGAACTTGCAGAGTTTGAGCAGGGCTCGTACAGTCCAAGTGGGAATTAAATATCTTGGCAGGTTTTTGATCAGAGTGATCCTCATAGGGAATTCGAGAGGAAGGATTCCATCTTTCCACAGTCAGGCTAGGCATCTGGATGACCAGCAACTTGATTCTATCTTTCCTTTACTTTTCTCTAACTATATAAAAAACATGGACCTGGCAGTTTCCAAAGTAGTGAAGGCCAAGCATTCTTTCTGAGTTCTTTTTTTTTTTCTTACTCTATTACTTTTTTATTAGTAGAAGCAATAGAACAGAAATATGAGGAACAGTATTTGTAGATTTTTCCAAATATCTCTGTTACATAAATTTCTAGAAGTAGAACCATTGGGTTCAAAAATATGCACATGTAATATTTGATTTATATAGCTAAACTGCTTTCCATTGAATTCTACTTGTTTTTAGTTGAAGTATAGTTGATTTCCAATATTGTGTTAGTTTCGGGGTACAGCAAAGTGATTCGGTTCTATACGCACACACACATATGTATACACATATACAAACACACACACATATATATTCCTTTTTCTATTCTTTTCCATTACAGATTATTACAAGATATTGAATATTGTTCCTTTGCTATACAGTAAATCCTTGTTGTTAATCTATTTTATATATGTTAGTATGTGTCTGTTAATCCCATACTTGAGTCCTTTCACATTACAGAACAATATAAAATTAATAATAAAAGCAAACTAGCAACAGAGAAGGGAAATAAGACATCATGCCTATAAAATATTTTCGTATAAGGTCTCAGTTGAAAACACTTATCTGAACAGTAATACTTTTCTCACCCAACAGTGTGTATATAGTAGTTGCTAAAGCTTGGACCATATCTACTCAGAAGACAGTTCTAAACAATGTTAGGTCAACAGAATTGTCTGGCTGTTATTCTGACCAAGTAAAAATTGTCAAGTAATAGCTTGATGTAAACAGTTTTAAATTAAAAATGAACAATCAAATTTTGTCTGGGATTGACTCAGCTATCTAGTCAATTATTTTGTAAAGTTTAAACAATATTAATAGCCCACAATAGTTAAGATTTTTTGACTGCTTCCTGTGAGCCAGAAACTGTGCGTTTACAAGCATTATGCAATTTCATACTGCTACAGTTATATGAATGTCGGTGCTATTATTAGCCACATAGAGAAGAATGCAAAAAACAGACTTAGAGCCTAGGTAACTTGCCCACATTACACAGCTAGTAATCAGTTGAGCTACCATTTGAACCCAGGTCTGTATTATTTCAGAGTCTAAACCCTTTACTATGTCTACTTGACTCTACCTTGGCCAGATACTCTGTCTCAGTTAACTTCCTAATGTTCTGCTATATTCCTAATTCTGGTTCTCAAACCCAGAGATAGCTTACTTTAGAAAGATGGAATGAAGTTAAATCAACTGAGAGCAAAATAGAACACACATCAATAGGAAAGCCCGCTTTCTGCAATGGGGTAGTTTGGCGCCAAGCTGAGTAACCAGTGCATGGCCAGGAATAGTATCAGAAATGACTCTTTTCAAAAAAGAAATTAATCTTCCAGATATACTTGAATTCAAATATAAAAATGTATTACAAAGATTTTAAAATTGTGTGTAATAGGAAAAGACACACAATTTAGATGGAACCAGAAGAATAAACGAATTATGACAAATACATAGAATAGAGTACTGTGCAACCTTAAAAGAAATTAAATAGATTAACGTGTGCTAATACGGCAGTCACCAAGACATACTGTTACATGAAAAGTCAAGGCTCTGACTAGTATGAGCAGTAAGTTACCAAACAGACCTTAAAAGATAGACATACAAACTCATGCAAAATAGAATATCACTGGGAAGATCTACAAGATCCTGGTATTGTCTCTGGAGGGGGTTAACTGTGATTCAGCGAAAAGAGAAAGTCTACTTTTTACTACATAATTATTTGTATTGTTCTATCTTTTATCATGTACATAAATTACTTAGAAGTATTTTAACATTAATAAATAATAATAGGTGTGCAATCTATGTTTGTGGATCTGAACAGTGATCGGAACACATGGGTCATGCCAACCTAGAAGCACTGGACTTGGAAACAGACAAAAAAAAATTTAACTTGGTTCTGTCACCAACTAGCAGGGCAGGGTTTGTGTAAGGGACTTAAATCTTTTAGCTATAATTTCATGTATGGGAAATTGGTATAACAGCCGCTCCACAGATTCTCAAGGATGAGATGAGACCATATACAGCAGAGCATTCTCTGAAGTGTAAAAATGCCAGGAATTATTATTGTTTGTTGTTGCTGAAGCAGGCTGTGGTTCAGATCAGGAAGCCATGTCTTCAGAAAGGGAGGACTTACCACGTATAGCCTGACTTGCCACGTCAAGCAGATCAACCAGATATTTGCCAAATATTCGCTTCACTTTGTACCATATTCCCATTCTTTTGCAACTAGATGTGAAAATATTTATGATTTCTCCTTTAGAAAGGGGAAAATGTTTGTTTGCAGAAATGGTTGTTTCTTTGGGGTAGAAGGTAAACCTAAGAGGGACCTCGGCAAGATGGAGAGAAACACTCTTGTTCCTTTAAAGAAGAAGGTGAAGAGGAGAGAGGAATGGATAAAGGCTGAGACCAGCGAAAGATAGGGTGCTCAGCAATGTGACCTCACCAGACTGCTCGTCATTAGAATCACAGAATGGCGGACATGAGTAGCGTCTAGAAGAAGCTACTTAAAAAGCTGAGGACAACACACACAGGGTCTCTCAAGACAATAGAGACAGGGAGAATGAGAGTGAGGTTAAGAGAGAGAGGCACAGGAAGTAAAAACCCAGGACCTCTCAGAAACATAAGGAAGAGTCTTGGACTGTCACATAAATGGACTGGGATCCAGGTTTACCCTAGAAGTTCAAGGGGCAGGGGCCCCAGCTGACCGCAGGGTAACGTACTGTTTCCCCAAATACATGCTTGGCCAGCAGTACGCCCGAGTATTAGACTGAGTTTACAGAATGCAACTCCTGGACAGCCAGCCCAGTGGATTGACTGTCCACAATCAGCAGGAACATTCCTGGGTGAAGCGCAAATTGCTTTCCTTGGTGCTTGACCCTTCCAAACCATAATGATAATTGCTGCTGTGTTGCAAGCTGGGCTTATGCACAATGCAGGGGTTAGTGCCCTCCCCTCAGGAAGGCTACCAAGGAGTAGGGACTACACACATCTGATTGTGACAAATGCCTAGTTTACCTGCTAATCAGTGCACAGTAGTAGGTATCTTGTAATCTCACCAAAGCAGAAAACCCCACGCATCTCAGCTCAAAAAAATCAAATCAAATCTACTGCTTCTATATATTTCTGGTAAGAAATGAAATACATTCAGTTTTAATCACATGAGCAGTCAATCAAATATCGAATTGAAAACAATGAACTGCAAAGAGCCACCTCGAAGTCACTTAGCATTGATAAATTAGTAATGTATTATTAAATTATTCATATCTTTTTTTCTTCCTTCGAACTATAATGATATACTGTACACAGCACTGATCATTTACTTAGGCTGAGTCCATTCATTTAATTATGCTGCTGAACTTGGTAGGCCAATTGGTCATCATGAGAGTTTCCAGGCAAGCTTATCACAAATATATAGAACATGTTTCTTATTGCCCCCAGTGGCTAAGTGCTAAAATGCTATTTAGTGCTCAGAAGGTTAATGTCCTGCTTATGTAAATTGTCCAATTTAACATTCAGCAGCGGTATCATAAATTCTGGCTCCAGGATTTCATTAAACGTATGTTCAAACTAGTTGACCTTAAAGGTTAACAAGCACAAGTTAAACAGGACAATTATTTAACTCACTTCTTATCAAGAGACTGAAGTGTACTAGCCGTTTAATAGCTCCGCAGACTTCACAATTAGAATTCTTAGAAGGTCTCTGATAAAACGGCAGGTCATGAATTTTCATAAGGATGTCAGATAATAACTATTTATCTGCACTTGTTTTTTCTTTCTTATAAACTTAAACTTTGATCTTAACATTCAATTAGAAATGAGTCCACAGAGAAGGACTAGGTAACTCAGGTTGCTAGGGTTCACCTTCATTTGGGTCTGCACGGGGATTTAAAACATCACTTACGCATCGTCATTCATGAAAATTAACATGAAAGTCAGGGACTCACCATTAAGTGTGCAGAGCTCAAATGAAGCATGGGGCCCAACGCTGAGTTACAACACCTCTTTTACTGGTTTGGGACATTAGACTAAACATTTGATTCTTTTCTTAAAAGACCCCCAAATGCCTATTAACCTCCTGGAAAAAAAATGCATTCTCCTTTGCTTTTATAACATGATGCGTTTTTTTTTTTGTTTTTTTTTTTTTATGCGGTACGCGGGCTTCTCACTGTTGTGGCCTCTCCTGTTACGGAGCACAGGCTCCGGACGCGCAGGCTCAGCGGCCATGGCTCACGGACCCAGCCGCTCCGCGGCATGTGGAATCTTCCCGGACCGGGGCACGAACCCGTGTCCCCTGCATCGGCAGGCAGACTCTCAACCACTGCGCCACCAGGGAAGCCCGCATGATGCGTTTTAATATAACAGAAAGTTAGATGATTCAAGACATCCTTTTCCTCGCCAGTCTGGTTTCTTCTCCTGCTCTCCTTGGGCATTTTTTTGTGAAATGGGAGCGAATCTCTGGAAGTGATCGCTAAGGCCGTGTTACCTACGCTGAGGTGAAGCTTGGAGCGAAGTCCGTGGGCTGACGTTTGCATGTGCTTCTCTCTGCGGGAGGATCAGGCAGTGGCTTCGGGGATACATTAAACTGGTAACCACACACCAGCTATCTCAACAGTTGGTGGCCACTGTCCACCAGGAAAAGGCACAGAAACCTTCTCTCCTTGCAGGTGTAACTGTTTAGACTGCAAGCTCTTTGGAAAATAAAGCAGCACATAACAGCAAATAGGACTTTATTCATAAATCATGAGCTGAATTTCTGTTAGGAGCTGAAATGAAGCAAAATGGGTCCAATTTGCCTGTAGGTACATTGGGGGTGTGATAAGTAATTTTTAAAATTTGGTAATGTGCGTTAAAGGTAATTAAATGTGACGATAGAAAAGGGAGAGATGGATAGATAGATAGATAGATGGATAAATAGGTGTTAAATATATCTGTGCTTGGCCCAGTTCCTCTTCCTGCCTTCCTCATTCCCCCAGAGGTTACTTATTTTTAGGAGCTGTTAAAAAAAAATAATATAAGGAAGAAATATTTTCTAGCATGAAAAGATGTGACAGTGTTTTATATCCTCTTGTGTTGCTCTTCATCCAAACTTCATCTTTTGAATATTGCCTTCAAATCCTGCCTGAAAGGGGACATAAATAAAGTGAAATGGCTAATGGACTAAAAACACTTATGATCAGGTTTTCATAACGAACATTATTGATAGCTTCTACCGCGCAGCCACCTGCACACAGTGCAATATCCGTTTCTAAAGTAAGATTTAGAGCCCTATTTGCAATAAAAAGGCTAGCACATGCAAATAAAGAATTCGAGAGTGAGGCCGGCAATGGCCTCCCCCAAGAGAGGGAGGAAAGACCTCTTTCCATCGCAGAACTGACCACAGGGTCACAGGACACTTTTTCAGATTTCAGACGTGGCTGTGCATTTCATGGCATCCTGGGAGGGTCTTCAGGGACAGAAAATTGTTAAGTCCTTAATTTGGAAACAACCACTTCTTTCTCCTCAATGGCTTAGTATTTGCACTTGGTCAGGCAAATAAATTTGCATTTCTGTACATTGAAACAATAACAAGATCGTTTTGCAGGAAATGTAACACAATACAAATAAGGAAGCAGGCAAGATGGGAATATTTTTATGGAGTCTGGTGCTTTCCATGTCCATTTTAAGGTGATTTTCCTGTTGTTGTTGTTTTGTTTTTTTTCCTTTAAACATTTCTATTTTAGCAAAGACAGATAAAGAAAAGCCTTTGTGATGAATAGAAATTTATTTGGTGTTCAAAAATTTTTCTTATCAATAACACTCTCTTTAAAAATATTTTAGCTGTAGTAACAATAAGAAGATTATAGCAAAACAGAAAGCCTTTTATCTGCTTCTTGCTATTGAGATAGCGTTTGGAAGGCATAATTTTCTTCTCTTTTAGTTCTTACTATTCCCATCTCAGCAAAAAAAAATTTTTTTTCTTCAAACTCCGGACTTTATTATTCTAAAAAAATTAAGTTCAGATTACATAGGAAACTGGAAATTATGGCTTTATTAAATTAAATTAATTTAAAAGAGCATTGGATTTGTGGGACTTGTATAGTTACTCATATCTACAGCTTCTATTATGGTAGGATCCCCTCCTTCAATTATATTGAAAATATGAATCCCAGTATACAGTCCCCCTTGGAACTGTGCATTAATGTTAGAGATTGTCACCTCTGTACTCTAAAGAATAGTGATAGCTTCCAAGTTATATAGCAATCAACAGCAAAACATTTCTCCCTCCCTTCAGAATCTCATGGTACTGCAAGGTATTACTGAGAGAGAAAAATGTTTTGCATGGGAAATTGCAACAAAGATTTCACACATAACTGCATCAGTGTTTAGTTGTGAGTCCCTATTTTTGTCCTTTCTTTTGTCAGAATTTGAGTGTAACAGAGAGCAAAGAAAGATATGAAAAGGAGGATGCAAAATGACTGCAAACTCTTCATAAATGGCAAACTCATCGCTCAGAGACAAGCTGAGGCCTCACTGCTGATGACAGACACAGCCCAGATGCCCGGATGCAATCAATGCTACCTGGGAGGGAGCTGGGAACGATGAGACAAGTGTGATGCTGCTCCCCCCATCCCCTCACCCCACCCACTCCCACCTCCAGAGCAAAGAAAGGGCCAGCAGTCCAAATCACAAATCCAGCCTGCTGCAGGAGAACACCAATCCAGACAGTGTCTACTATGTGAGAGACAGCTCAAACGGATGCTCAAGTCTTGTGACAGCTAGGTTGTGACACATCAGGAATGAGTGGCAGCTGGGTGAAGACAAGTGGAAGACACCCTAGCATAAGAGAGGGAAGGAGGGGGATTCCCTGGTGGCGCAGTGGTTGAGAATCTGCCTGCTAATGCAGGGGACACGGGTTCGAGCCCTGGTCTGGGAGGATCCCACATGCCACGGAGCAGCTAGGCCCGTGAGCCACAACTGCTGAGCCTGTGTGTCTGAAGCCTGTGCTCCGCAACAAGGGAGGCCGCGACGGTGAGAGGCCCGCGCACCACGATGAAGAGTGGCCCCCGCTTGCCACAACTGGAGAAAGCCCTCGCACAGAAACGAAGACCCAACACAGCAAAAATTAATTAATTAATTAATAAACTCCTACCCCCAGCATCTTCTTTAAAAAACATAAAAAAAAAAGAAAAGAGAGGGAAGGAGGTTGCCATGAGTTGAACTGTCTTCCCCAGAAAGATATGCTGAAGTCCTGATCTTTGGTCCCTGTAATGTGAGCCTATCTGGCAGATGCAGTTGAGTTAAGATGAGGTTGTACTGTATTAGAGTGCACCCTAAATCTAATAACTGCTGTCCTTATGAAGAGAGAGAGATTCAGAGACGGAGAGAGAATGCCATATAATCATGCAGGCAGAGACTGCAGTGATGTATATTCAAGCCAGGGAACTCCAAGGATGGCGGGCAACCACCAGAAGCTAGGAGAGGGGCATGGAACATCTGTCTGCCTCAGAGTATACAGAAGGAACCAACCCTGCTAAAACCTTGATTTCAAATTTCTAGTCTCCAGTATGATGAAAGGATAAATTTCTGCTATTCTAAGCCAACTGGTATGTGGTACTTTGTGGCAGGCCTAGGAGACTCATACAGAGGTGGATAGGAACGTGACTTACTTCCTCCTTCCCATTTTCTCCTAGCAGTCCCTGAACCAGAATCTGTTCTGGTATCTCTCACAGTCTCCTGAACAGACTCTCAGACTGACTGGCACTGATTACACGGAATGCAGAGAATCACCATGCAGAAGTCTTGATGTCCTCTCTCAAACTGGACCTGCCTCTTGGTCAATGATGTCAGTAGCCAGTCTTGATTATGCTCTAGTTCCTCAGAATTGATTTTGAACTTCTAATAATTCCTCCTTACATCCTCAAATTAAAAAAAAAAAAAAAAGGTCCTCAACTCTCTTCTTCCATATTTTCCTCTCAAAACCATCATGGCTTGGGCCTAGCTCCCTTTCACCTTCTAAAAGTTTACCAAGTATCACACTTATATGGTCACGCTCTTTATGGCAGGCAGGAACAGGCAAACGTAACTGCTAGATTGCATTTAGAGCTTAGGTTTGGGGATCAAACTTCTTTGATGGAGGGAGAATAATTCTGGCAGCCTCTGCAAGCCTAACCTCAGATATTATGTCATGGTCTTCCTGCAGTGTTGATGCCTAAGAGCTTTTCAGACAAGACTGCCTGGCAGTAGTTCTCAGTTTAAGGTTAGATAATCATAACGATAATCGTTATGATAATCGCCACCATCTGTAACATCCACAACTCACAACTGTGACTCCAAAAAAGAAAGGTTTGGAGTTATGAATGGCAGACCATTTTGTATCAGGTTTCCAACGTTCATGACCTGCCCAGGGTTGGATTAATGACACAAATGCCAGGACTAATTTTCACCCTCAGTATATGATTATTCAAAATGAGTTACTAATGACACAGCACATATATGTGTGTATGTGTGTGTGTATATCTTCTTGACACCATTACAATTACTCATATACTCTATACAAAGCTCCCATAAGATCTTTCCCCAAAAGAACTCTTTAAAATTTTTTTAAAGTTTTTTTACACAATTTTAAAAGTTACTTTCCATTTACAGTTATTACAAAATATTGGCTATATTCCCCATGTTGTACAATACATCCTGCAGCCTATCTTATACCCAGTAGTTTATACTTCCCCCTCCACTGCCGACCCCCAACTGGTAACCACTAGTTTGTTCTTTATATCTGCGAGTCTGCTTCTTTCTTGTTTTATTCACTAGTTTGTTGTATTTTTTAGATTCCATATATAAGTGATATCATACAGTATTTGTCTTTCTCTGTCTGACTTACTTCAGTTAGTATAATGCCCTCCAAGTCCATCCATGTTGCTGTAAATGGCAAAATGGTGTGCTTTTTTATGGCTGAGTAATATTCCAGTGTGTGTGTGTGTGTGTGTGTGTGTGTGTGTGTACCACATCTTCTTTATCCATTCATCTAATAGTGGACACTTAGGTTGCTTCCATATCTTGGCAATTGTAAATAATGCTGCTATGAACATTGGGGTGCATATATCTTTTTGAATTAGTGTTTTTGTTTCCAAAAGAACACGTATTCAACAATTTAAGGGGAAAAAAACCCACCTTGTTGTATAATTTCCCCTTCACTAACTTTCCTGACCCTACTTCCAAAAGTCAACTATAGTTAACACCCGAGGCGTATCACGGGATTTATGAAACCATCAAAACCTTCACAACTAACAGGAGAGATCTCATTTACTTAAATTTACGTCTATAGTTGTGAAAATGAAACATAATTTTAAAGGACTCCGTCTGCTGTGGAAGTTTTCCTCTGTTATAACTTCTGTGTAAAATTGAATACTCTTTACCATTAACAGGGGGAGTCAAAGGGATTCATTAAAGCACTAGCCTGTTATTCCAGGGGCTTCTAACTAGCTGAAGGGAGAGAGAGAAACAATGAATCATGAGCATCCCTTTTGCTTTGCCTGCATGTCTCTTTCCCCTTTCCTCTTATAGGTCTCCTTCTTATACCTCATGGATTAAACACCTAGTAGACAAATGGACATTAATTAAAGGCAGACATGAAACCGTTTCAAGGATCTGATGTGGAAGAATGAGTACGAATTTGGAAGGCAGGGAATCCTAGTGCATCACTTACTAAGCTGTGACCTTTGGCAAGGAAGTTTACTCATTCATTCAACAAATACATAATGACCACCCACTCTGAGCTGGCCACTGGAGTTACAACAATAAATAAGGCAGACGTGGGCCCTTCACTCAAAATATTTCATTCTATTTAACTGTCTTCTCCAAAGCTCAGCTTCCTCCTCTGTTAATTTGGCATAATTATAACATCAGATTCATGCGGAAAGTGTGAGGGAAGGAATGAGATACAATACATGTGAAGGAATTGTGAAGTCCAGTAAAATTAGCTATTATTTCCACTGGATAGGAAATACCTTAAGAGTAAAAACAGTTTGCTATTTGCCTTTAGTATGCCCTGCACCTTGCACAATGCTTGGCGTTTAGTAGATACTCAGTGAAAATTTATTGTATGATTATGAACACCAGTAGAGATCAGATTAGTCACTTCCTCATCTGCTCTTCGCAATTGGTACGCACTTTGAACAATACACGATGTGAAAGCGTGTTATGTTCCTCTCGGTATTCTTCTCGCCCTTCTTTACCTGACACAATCGCTGGAGCACAGATGGTGCTTGGAATTTATTTCAGTAAAATGTCTGTCAGTTAACAATCATTTCAAATAGAAAACTTAAGCAGGGAAGGGTCAGCACTCGGCCATGTCTGCTCCATGCCCTGCGAAACCCATGTCCATCACATCCTCTCTCACTGGCCAGCCACCAATACTGAGGATTTCATTATCAGCTCCACCCAGGTTTGGAAATGACCCTAAATATGCTTGTTAGTGTATAAGAGACTGGGTGTATGTTGGACAAGGTTTCCTTGTGGAAGGGACTCAAAATAACGTTTAGGTAACGAGAGGGTAGAGTTGTAGGGGAGGGAGTATATCCTTCAGCGAAAATAACATACACGAGGGACTGAAAATGGGAGATGAGATGGAAATTTTGTGAAACAAAGAAATCCACCATGCCTGAAGCATAGGTCAGGAGGAGAGTGGTCCAAGATGAGGGGTGGGCAGGGGCTAGGGCTGGGTTGGCAACCTCTGCAATATTGACATTTGGGGCCAGAAAATTCTTTGATGTGGAGTTCTGTCCTGTGCCTTGTGGGTGGTTAGCAGAACAATCACTATATGCCAACAATATGCCCCAGTGGGATGACCAAAAATGTCTCTGGATACTGCCAAAGGCCCCTTGGGGGAAAAACTTCTGAGATTGAGAACCACTGGCAAGAAGTCCACTGGAGGGAAAATGGAGGTTTTGACCAAGATAGTGGCAGTAGGATGGACAGAACCTGGTAGATTCAAGAGGTATTAGGAAGTAGAATGCGAGTGGTATTCATAATCTTGCCAGGCATCTTTTTTCTGACCTTTTTCACTGTTCTATTTGACCCTACTCAAGGCCTGGGGAAGAACCAGCAGAGCAGGTCTTCTTGTTAATACCCATCTGATTTCAATTGGTTCCATCTTTTTTTCTGATTCAGGAGACCTCTTTGCTTATTACTTATTGCTTATCACTATAATTTCTAACTCTTTACTTCTTATGAAGGTTGACATTGGAACTGTCTGTGAAGGACATTGTTTGCATTTCCTTTTGAAGAGAAGCTCAGGCCACACAGGCCCATTTTGACTATCTACCTGTTTTTCCTGGAGGCAGGAAATTACTAGAAGCTTGTCAAAGCAGTTCCCATCCTTCCACTGATCCCCATTTTACAAGGAAACTCAGGGAGGAATCCCAAGTATAAAGGACCAAAAAAGTAGCATTGATAAGTCTACCACAATCTGAGCTTGCTGAAGTTAGCAGAATGGTCTTCTGGTTATCTCACAGAAAAATCAACAGTCGTCAGAATATATTTATTAACCTACTTAGTGGATTTCAGGAACAATCTCATCATGACCCCCCTCACACAGTATAAGGCCTTTTCCCTTAGTAAAAGGAAGAACCAAAGGTCATAGCTTCCCTGCAACTTCTATCCACTAATTAGAGAGACCCGTTACTAGGTGAGGCTGAACATAATTGGGCCATTACAAAATAAAAAATATACAATTTCATTTCTGTTGGTTTTCCTGTGAGTGAGACACAGATCATCAACGGATAGTCAAAGTGTAACAAGAATATTACTGACGGGTTTTCTAAATGTGAGATTCCAGCTCCAGGGATTCTATTAATATTGCTCACATTAAAGAACCTGAATGGACAGGTAGCCATTTGGGACCTGCTTCTGATCCAAAGCCATGCTAAATATCTAGTTTTACCATTGTGAGCCGTATTCAATGGCAAGCTCAGGAAATAATATTGACACTGAGAGGAAAACTCTCTTCTTTAGTAAAGACACCAAGGTTTCCTTAAAGCCAACAATATTCCAGGAGCAATTTATTAAAAATCCTCCCCAAAAGATCTGTGGGTAAATATACATAGAGGCAAAGCCATGGTACGCACTTCAACCTACAGCCGTATGCACACATCTGGATCAGGACTTCGAAATCTGGTCTCAGGTCACTGGAGGACTTCTAGCTTCATGGAGACACCTTCTCTGGAGGTGAAGCTAGCTACAAATTCTATTGCAAACCCTCACATTCCCCACCCATTTCTCTTGTCTCCTGTGCAAAGGCAAGGCCCTAGTGCACTGAGTTTGATGCTGTTGTTGTTGCCAAATGTGGTCTAGTTTCCATCTTAAGAAAATTAATTTCATGGTTTCTACTTTCATATGAATGAGTCCATTGGAAATGACAAAATGAACAAAGCTTGAAGAAAATTAGAAAAGCAAGTAGGCAATGTGCTCTAGCTTACCTTGAAAGTGTTTGTGGTAGTAATGGCCATTTTTAATGTGTTGTGATAGTGGCTAAGATTAGGCTTCATCAGACACATGACTATCCCCAATTTTTTTTAAAAGGAAAGTTCTGTGTATTTAATACCACAACAACTCGCCAAGGTAGTGGAGTCCAAAATGCTGGAAAGTTAATATTTCAATAGAGCCTGAAAAGGACAGCCTTGTTTTCCATGGAGAGGCAACGTGATGCTGAAGAAAGAACACAGCGCTGGGAGTCAGGCCCGTGAGTGTTGGACAGTTCCTCCTCCTGTGTGGCCTTGGGCATATCAGTCTCAACCCACCTGCTCCCATACATCTAAGGCCTTGTCAGGCATTAAAATTCTATGATTAAAAGAAAAAGGGGCATATATCCAGAGAAAACTATAATTCAAAAAGATTCATGCTATGTTCATAGCAGCACTATTCACAATAGCCAAGACATGGAAACACCCTAAATGTCCATCGACAGATGAATGGATAAAGAAGATGTGGTATGTATATACAATGGAATATTACTCAGCCATAAAAATGAATGAAATAATGCCATCTGCAGCAACATGGATGCAACTAGAGATTATCATACCAAGTGAAGTAAGTCAGAAAGAGAAAGACAAATACCATATGATATCACTTGTATGTGGAATCTAAAATATGACACAAATGAACCTATCTATGAAACAGAAACAGAATCACGGACATAGAGAACAGATTGGTGGTTGCCAAGGGGGAGGGGGTTGGGGGAGGGATGGAGTGGGAGGTTGGAGTCAGCAGATGTAAGCTTTTATATACAGAATGGATAAACAAGGTCCTACTGTATAGCGCAGAGAACTACATTCAATATCCTATGATAAACCATAATGGAAAAGAATACAAAAAAGAATGTGTATATATATATATATATATATATATATATATATGTATAACTGATTCACTTTGCTGTACAGCAGTAATTAACACAACATTGTAAATCAACTATACTTCAATAAAAAAATAAAACAGAAACAAAATGAAAACAATCCACAAGATCACATGCTTTCTTTTAATCCTCCATGACTTCATATGACCATGAGAGGCAACAGAAAGACAAATTTCCTTGCTAAGAAAGGGGAGGTTGTCTTTTGGCGATTCATCCTTAATCTCTTTTCTCAAATTGAGAGCTCCCTCTCCAGACTCACTGCATATTGGGATCCTTTACTGCCCAGGTCCAGGATCATTCTGAAAATAAAAATGTTCTTCTCACACAGCTGGGCAGCAAGTGTTCAGAACAAGAGTGAAAGGCTAGACAAATCTCTCCATTGTCTAAATGTCAAGATTCTTGGTATCACCCATCTGTGAATCAGAGATTCAGAAAACAGAATCCCTGCTTTCTAAGACAAAGAAGCCTGAGGTCTGAGTGGTGCATTGTGCCACGTGCGGAGCCCATATTTTGAACCCAGCAAGCCAATACCCCTAAATTCAATAAGAAATAAACACTGAAAAACTCTGTAGGGTAACAGCATCAGTGCTCTGTGCTTAGCATCCCTTCCAGGTACTGAGAGGAAAGCACATTCAGTGCTCGTGGTAGTTAGTGCAGTGAAACAGCAGAAAATCTGGTGACAAACATCCTTATGGCATAATGTTTAGTGGAAAAGTAGTATATACAACTTTGATCCAAATTATATTTAAACATAAATGTAAATTTTTTTTCTTTGTTTTCATCTTTTCCAAAATTCTTACAGTAAAATTTGATTAATTTTGTTGTAAACAATACAACCAATTCCATTTTGAAACTACAGAAATATTTAGCAAATCTACGCGAGTTGAGAAGTCACCCCAGTTTTAACTTGTATTTTTCTCAAAATTTTATCCACGTATTGATGACTTTGGCTTGTTATGCCAAAAATTTACATGCTTTTTGCTAAGCACAGGAGAGGTGGATATTATGTTACAGCATTCAAATGCTCTCTTATTCTTTTGTGTGTGTGGCCCTGTAGGGCAAGTTGGAAGATTAAGAATAGCAGCTGTAAAATTCCTACCATCCATCTCATAGCACTTGGCATTATATGAATATTTGCCTGCAGTGTTTTATTGTGCAATAACAAAAATGGGGGGTGGTGGGTTTAAAATAGCTAGTTTACAAACATTGTATCTTTACAGATAAAGCTGAATATGGTCAACTTTCCTGAATCAGTGGGGTGGTGCTAATGAAATTACAGTTAGAGAATCGATAAAAATAGACAGACCTTAAATACAAAAGACTATGCACTGTACAATTCTATTTATACGAAATTGTAGAAAAGGCAAAACTAGAGTGTCAGAAAGGAGCTCAGTTGTTGTTAGGGGACTGGTGGTAGATTGAAGGGGTCTAATAGAAAGGGACACGAGAACACTTTAGGGTGAGGAGATGATGCCGTATCTTAATTATTGTGGTGACGTGATTCTGTACAAGCACTCATCAAACTACACTTTTAAAATTGGTCAATTTTAGTGCATGTAATGCCTTAATAATAATACCTTAATAACATAATACCTTAATAGGCATAAAAGAGGAGGAAATGGGCAAGATTTGCTTAGACCTATTCATTTGAGGCAACACCTAAAGTTCTAGAAAGGGGACAAATTACAGCATTTACCATACATGGTAAGTATCACTGGTCTATTAAGGACACACAGATTGGGTTCAACTGTCACCATGAGAAAGAAGTGGCAGTTCCTTGTATACAATTCAGGATGCACTTTGTACTAGTAGAAAGGAGAATCTGAAAATCTGGAAGGATCGAGGTAGTCCACTTTTCTCTTTTGGTTGCTTGATCATTCAAAAATCCAGGGCAAATCTTGCCATGGCTGATGAATACTGCCTAAGAGACTATTAACTCCCATAGGGAGGTGAGTGTTTAATGGAAAGGCTTTATGCAAGGTGGACTATGTCTTCTTGATGCATGAAAGTACCTGTGTCACTAATGAAGGCTCTGAGACCAGGAGTCCAAGAGTAATTTGTTCAAATGAAATAAAGCCTGTTAGTCTTGCCAGTATTCTCCTGCTTCGTTGCTTAACACCAACCGGATGATGTAAGCTGTCCCTTTCTTGTTTACAGGGATGTTTCTAAAGAGGCAGTCAAACATTGCCTCAGTCTGGTTAGGAATAATGAGGCCACTGCCTGGGTCTTAATTATATCACCGGCAGAAGTCCAGTGCCAGAGGAGAGTAAAGATAAAGAGGAAAGCTATCCTCTTTTTAAGGATGTTCCAAAGCATTCAGAAACATGTGTCCTTAAAATAAAGATGATAAGATTCAGAAACACCCGTATGAACAGGAGTCTGAAATGCTGGGGTTTTGTTGGTAGTTCCACTTTTCCTTTAGAGAGCAAAGCTACCTGGTTGGAGAGGGAATGGAGCTCTAGTTAGCTGCTCCTTAATGGATTTCAGAAGCCTTAAGGTGACACATGAAAGATCATTCCTAGGAATTTCTAGTCAATCTCCAGAGGAGACACAGAGCCACACACTCATTGGCATCTAAATTCTGCGAGTCCTCTTTTCCCACAAAGGAAGTTTCCCTACTCTGCTGTGTTCAGAACCTTTCTACACAGGAGAATTTATGTTCATCTTTATATTCTTTCCACTCTGTTACTACTTTAAAAAAACACAGAGTTCAGAGCCAGACATTATCACCATCATCATCAACATCATCATTATTATTGTTACTATTAATTTTAGATTACTGCTATTAAATAACTTAGGAAAAGTTTGCATATCAGTCTTGAACCTTAGATTTTGAACGAAGGGGGGATGGTTTGGGAAAACAATGTCTACCTGGAAATTTATTCTATAATGGCATAGAAATGTAAGCTGAAAAGGTTTTTAGAGTTTATTTAGTGCAGCTCCCTTATTTTTAATATGAGGAAACGGAAACACCTTTACCCTTTTGAAGGTAAAGCAACTTGACCAAAGTCATGTAGTGTATCCAGTGCAATGTTTTTTGGATGTAAAGAACAGAAAACCTGACTTATATTATAAACTGACCTAAACAATGATCCAATTTATCTTACTAAAATGAAGGACATGTATAGGGCGGGAGTATTAGTTTTCTAGGGCTGCTGTAGCAAAACACCACGGACTGGGTGGCTTAAATAACATATGCTTATCTTCTCATAGTTCTAGAGGCTTCAAGGTGCCAGCAGGGGTGGTTTCTCCTGAGGCTTCTCTCTTTGGTTTATAAGTGGCCACCTTTTCTGTGTATATGCATCGTTGGTATCTTTTCCTCTTCTTTTAATGACACCAGTCCTATTGGATTGAGGCCCACCCATAGGCCCTGATTTAACTTCAGTTATCTCTGAAGACTCTATCTCCAAATAGAATCACATTGGCAGTTAGAGTTTCAACTTATGAACTTTGGGGACACAATTCAGTCCCTAACAGTGAATGCAGTTGGGCCTGGTGTTTTCTGTTTGGGGTGGTTATTAATTATTTATTCCATTTATTTGAGAGATACAGGCTTATTCAGATTGTCTATGTCTTCTTGTGTGAATCTGGGGAAAATGTATCTTTTAAGAAATTGGTCCATTTAATCTAGGTTATCAAATTTGTGGGCATAGAGTTGTTCATAGTACTCCTTTATTATACTTTTTACATCCATAGGATCTGTAGTGATGTCCTGTCTTTTGTTTCTAATATTTGTAATTTTTGAACTTCTTGAAGTTCTTTTATTCTTAGCCTGGCTAGAGGCTTATCCATTTTATTGATCTTTTCAAAGAAGCAGCTTTTGTGTTCATCGATTTTCTCTATTGAAATCCTCCCTTCAATTTTATTGATTTCTGCTCTAATGCTTATTATTTCTTTTCTCCTGCTTACTTTGATTTAATTTGCTTTTCTCCTTCTAGTTTCCTAAAGTAGAAACTTAGATTAGTGATTTTAGATCTTTCTTCTTTATATATATATCAGTAGATATATATATAATCAGTATATATAGAGAGAAATCAGTATATATACACATATATATATATAGAATCAGTATATAAATAAGTATATATATATATGTGTGTGCTTTTATTTCCTGACTTTCTATTTTGTTCAGTTGATCTATTTGTCTACTTGATGGCCATACTATACCATTTTAATAACTGTAGGCTTATAATGTCTTGAAATTATATAGTGCTAACTCTTCAACTTTGTCCTTTTTCATTTGTTTTTTTGCTATTCTAGGTTTTTTGAATTTTCATATGAATTTTAGAATCGGATTTTCAATTTCTACAAAAAAAGTCTGTTGGAATTTTGATTGGGATTTCATTGAATCTATAGATCAATTTGGGAAGAATTGATAATAATGTTGCATCTTCTGATCCATGAACATGGTAGACCTCTCCATGTATTTGGATCTTCTTTAATTTTGGCTCAGCAATGCTTTGTAGTCTTCAGCAGATAGGTCTTTCACATCTTTTACCCCTAAGTATTTTGTGGGTTTTGATGCTATTGTAAATAGCTCAAGCCCCTCTCCTGTAAGTCAACCCATTGCACGTGCAAATGTTATCTAGCTCTTTTTGAGTCACTCTGTGGTGGGGCTTGGAGAAATGTCTAAAAAATTGCTGATACTCTTGCTACTACTATTGCTCTGAATAATAAATAATCTGCCCTTCCACTCTTACCCAAAAGTCTTGTGTCTTCTACCAGCATTCATGAAATTTTGGCAGGCTTCTTGCTACCTTGCAAATAAGATAAAATCTCATACCCTTAAGTTTTTGATAGATACTCTAACCAATACTCTGTGTGTTGTGAGATTTTGCCAGTCTGGCTGGTGGGAATAGGCACTATTCCCAGTCCCACGTGTGCATAAGTAGCTGTTGACTCTAATTCTTTTGGGTGGTTCTTGGGTAGTTTCTCACGTGTATGTGTTGATCAGTACTGACCTAAATCCCTGAGGGAGCCTCTTCACAGATCTCCTGAGTTGTCTCTCTTCTCTCTGGTACTCTATCCTGCTAACTCTAGTTGCCTTGGTCTTCCCTGACTCTCAGCTGTATCTTTCCAACTTGAAAAGTCTTCCAGGCTCAGCTTCGATCCCCTCTCTCTGTGCCCAGGTCTGGAAACTTTCTCCAAGCAGTATGCTGAGGAGATCATGGGATCACCTAGTTTGTTTCCCATCTCTCATTGGTCATTATCCTTCATTATCTAATGTCTGGTTCTTGAAAAATGTTGCTCTGTTTATTTTGTCTATTTTTTGTTTCAGGTGGGAGGATAAATTTGCTCTCTGTTACTCCACCTTGACCAGATGTGAAAGTCATATGAATTCTTCATGTAGTCATCTCAAAATCGATTTTCTGTCTTATTCACATTCTATTTACCTTTATATTTTGGTCATTTTCTTAGATACACAGTTTTTGGTTTTTATATAATTACATCTATTGTTCTCTTTTTCAGAATTACTTCCATTGATTTTAAACTTGGAAAGTTGTTTCTACAATCCAATAAATCAGACTTTCACTTCTTTTTTTCCTTATATTTATTTCATATTTAATTCTGGAATTAATTTTAGGGTAAGATGTGAGCCTCTAATTTCTTTTCTCACTAAACAGTTAATTTTACTAAAATAAGTTTTGCAGAATTTTTCTCTTCTCTCTTTTCCTCGTGATAGTTCCTGCATAATATTTTAAGTTTTTACATATTCTAGAATTTGTTTCATTATCACTTATTTTTTCTTTTGATCTGTACATTTTAATTATTGTAGCTTTACGTGTAGTATATTCTAATATCTGAACAGGCAAGCTTTGTCTCAAGACTCCTCTTTTTAAAAAATATTATTATCATTTACTTATTTTGAACCTTAGAATTATTTTATCAAGACTTTGCTCTTTTCCTTTCTTCTCCCCAAACTTTCCAATGGCACTTTTGTTGGAATAAATAAATTGCTTTAGAAAATTTGATCTGTCTTTCAGGAATATAGTACATCATTTCTTTTTTTTTTCTTTTTTTAAGTTTTCCTTTACATCTCTTGTTAAAGTGACAAATCAATTAAATAGTTATGATTTCTTTTCCTGTGAGTCCACATTTGATGGCAATCACTTCTTTTGGAGAATGTGTCCCACTAGTGTTTAGAGACCTAGCATTGCTCTTCTCGTAACTCTCTATCCTCATCCCTCTTTCTTATGCCTTCCCACATAGCAACACTGATCATCATTCCCTATGATCATTCTCACTGATCATTCCCTATGATCCTGAGATATCTTCTTTCCCTTTACACTCTCCTTTTATAGATTCCTTTCTCTGTAGAGAACCCAAGAATTATTACTTTACCCAGAATATCTTTCCAGAGCATGCAGACCTTGCAGACCCAGCACCCCCTGCTCTGGATACACTGTGCAATTACCTCTCCTTCTCATCTCTTCCATGTCCAGTAGTTCAAAGCTCTTTGATGCACTCACATCAGCCAAGCTGCAACAAATCATCCAGAAGAAATTGTTTTATATGTTATCGTCCTATAAATATTTGCATTTTTAACAAGGAACTCTACTCTGAATACCCCCACTCTTCTAAAAATGACTAAACCTTAACGGAACCGTTTAACGGTGCTGCAGGCTGGTGGGGACAGTATTTGGGAACTGATAATATTTCCATCACAACACTGATCTTTGTATCAGTTAAGGCCAATCAGGAGATGGAAACCACTTAGTAATTTGATTCGGAAAGTTTAATATACAGAATTGTTAACTTTAACAGAGGATTGGAATAACAAGGGATTGGCTAGTAAGACGTGAAGACAACTCTAAAGAAGATAGTAATAGCAGATAAAAGGAGCAGAGAGATAACAGCACCCAAAGAAGAAGTGTGCCCCCTCCCCCTTTAGAAATTTTGGGTTTTAAAGAAAAACAAGAAATGCTCTTCCAGGAAAATGCTAAGCTTAGGGAAAGTCTTTAGAATACGCCTGGCCGATGGAACACGATGTAAGAGTTTGCTACATTATCCGTTTGACTCATTAACTTTGTGAATGGTTGTATCCTGTCATTCATTCATTCATTCATTCATTTCTTCCAAAAATATGTTTGGGTTCCTATCACGGGCCAGGCTCCGTTGCTGGCCTCGGGGGTAGGGTAGTGAATGATATATGGTCCTTATTATCCAGGAGCCGACAAGTTAGGGAAAGGAAATAGGGGCAGCTTGTGGGAGCAGCTTCGAGGGAAAGCGGGGCTGGGAAAGCTGGTGTCAAAGGCTGACCTCAGGGAGAAGCTGGCCCCGGGAGGGAGGCAGGAACAGCCCGCGGAGCGCAAAGCTGCTGTTTTCTCGGTCTCCACCGCGCGGTCGGGCGCCTTGAGCGGGCGGGGCGGAGCTAGGTGGGAGGGAGGGGTGGGGGCTGGAACCCTTCACACCTGCGACCCAAGGGAAGAAAGCGAGTTTCTATTCGGTTTGCAATTGGAAGCCACTCAGGGGTTAATCAGAGCGAGATTTCGACCCGTCACGCGACTGTCCTCGCTTCCTCCCTTCTAGTGCGTTTAGTAGGCACGTTCCGGACGTTAGTCCAACACCATAAACCAACATGAAATACGGCAGCAGATACGGAAACAGCCGTGGGGAGGAAATGAAAGTGGACCGGGTCGGGTTGGGGGTCAGAGTGGGGCGGCGGACCAGGACAAGGGCGAGCTGGCAGAGGAGTCGGCCGAGAACGTATATTCACTGATTTTTATTATTATTATTGTTTTTTACTGGAGCAGATAGCACGTAAAGACAACCAATCAGTCCTCTATCCAATCCATATTGTGAGCCTCCAGCCCGAGAACTCCCGGCTAAATGGCACCGCCCCGGAACCTTGTATCACCGGAACTAGATGCCGAAGTCCTTTGTGTTACAGCCGGACGCAACGCTCACGGAACGCTTCCGGTTAGGAATCATGGCCGCGGCCGTTCGAGTGTCACGTGTGAGTGCGGGGAAAAAGCTGAAAAATTCACTAAAGAAGAAGGGGAAGATGAAAATGATATCCCCGGCTGCAGCATCGGAGCTGGAAGATAAGGACAAAGATGCTACCGATAATGAAGGTAACGTACTAGGGCTGAGTTTGGCTGCTCAGAGGAAAGGCCGTCATGAGTTTGCGGGAAGCAGGGGATGCGAATGCATTTGGCGCTAGCCGCCCGAATTTCGTCTCCTCAGGACGGCGAAGGGGCGACTTTGGCTCCTTGAGAAGGCTTGGGAAAGTGGTGTTCAGGGAAGGGTCCCTGTTGCGTGTTAAAGTTTCCAAGTTCTTTTATTAGACATTTTTATCGTCACTGTAATTAATTAAAACAGATGAAACTGCTCCTTCTTATAGCAGCAAAACGAAGCTTATAGTAGCAAGGGACGAAAGGAAGGGGGATATTTGGAATTACAAGAATGAGTTAGTTCTCATATGGAGCAAGGAGCAAAAGGCCGGAAGAGGAAGACGGATGGTATACTTGAATTTTCTTGTGCGGTAGGTGCGTGCATCTGTTGGGGAGTTAGAGATGAGATAGTAAATGAAAGAAGAGTAGGTGGTTAAAGTAGAATAAATAAAAGTAGCAGTTGATAACTCTCTCTCTCAGAGACGTTTGCTATTGAAAGGAAGGAAATATATTTTAAAGCTTTCAACCATGATGTGTCCATGCTTCTACTCTTTACCATCGTTCTTGGCACTAGCTTCTTAGGTTAAAGGGGTCGCAGACGACTCCTGACTTACTACTGGCAGTGATTGCTCCTTTGAACTGTCTAGAGCTTTGTAACAGCCAGACCTATTCTTTTATAATGTACCTCAGATCATGTCAGTTATCTGCTCAAGATGAGCCAGTGGCTACCCATCTCAATAACATACAAAGTCCTTAGCCTGTGTATGATCTAGTTCAGGCATCTCTCTCATCATCTGCCCCTCTGCTCTGCCCCTTACTAGCCACATTGATATCCTGTGGTTTGTTATACATGTTAAGCATAACTCTCACACCATGGGTTCTGCACTTGCTGGTTTCACTGCCTAGAACACTTTTCAGATGCTTGCATGGCTCTCTCTCTTGCTCACTCCTTCAGTCTCTGATTCAGTGCCTTGTCTGCGAGACTCGTCCCTGACCGCCCTATCTAATGTACACCACTACTCTTCTCCGTGTCTCCCTGCCTTCACTTTTTGAGTTACTACCCTGCTTTATTTTCCTCAGCATTTCTCAAACCCTCTGACATATTGTATATTTGCTGTGTGTGTCTCCGAGCCGGAATGTAAGTTCCATAAGAGGAGAGACTGCTCTGTCCCCAGTGCCTAAGACAGTGCCTGCCGTGTTGTGGATCCTTCGCAGCTATTTAAGTAAATAAGTGAATAAACCTCGACTTCCAGGACTAAGAAGAAGAAACTGTCATATACTACTGCAGTCCCTAGGTAATTGGAATCCTTATCTCCTGCCAAAGGAGTTAAGGAAAACAGACTATTCATTGAGCAGGGATTGGAACACCTCCATATATATATATATATATATATATATATATATTTTGCTGTACACGGGCCTCTCACTGTTGTGGCCTCTCCCGTTGAGGAGCACAGGCTCCGGATGCGCAGGCTCAGCGGCCATGGCTCACGGGCCCAGCCACTCCGCGGCATGTGGGATCTTCCCGGACCGGGGCACGAACCCGTGTCCCCTGCATCGGCAGGCAGGCGGACTCTCAACCACTGCGCCACCAAGGGAAGCCCTCCCAATATTTTTTGAACTCAATAGACTGGTTCCTGTGGGGTTGTCAGAGAAAGAAATACTACTGCATTTGGAGCAGAATATCAGTATTGCTTACAGATTTAGGTGGAAAGTAGATTTCTCTATTCAAGTACTGGATAATTTCAAGTTAGAGCTGTCCTGACTTCTCAGTGCATTACTGTAAATATTAGGTTCTAGGGTTCTCTTGCTATTATAGTTCAATTACATTTTGGGTTATGAAGGCTTTTGGCTAATATAGAGACCTTATTATTCAATTCAGTTCAATGAACAATTGTGTTCTTCTGTATTCTGGTCACCCTCTGGGTGTTGAGGATACAAAGGATGAGTAAATTCCTGCCCTAGAATTAGTCTTTGGGAAGATAGATATTAAACACAGGACTGTAATACAATGTATTGAGTATTATTAAGAGCTCATTATAAAGGTTATAGTTACCATGATCCTGGTCCATTTAAAAATGGTAAGGATGGAGACAGAGAAATCCATATCCTATAGAACCCAGCGTAGGCGTTGCTTCCTTCTATCTTATACATATTACTTACAATGTACTGTATTTTTATTTTATTTTAACGTGTCTCTCTCCTTTTGGATATAAGTTCAAGTGCTGGAACGATGTCTTATGTATCTTTATTTTCATAAGGCCTTCCTTACACATTTTGGTACTAAGTATGTTTTCTTGCTGAATGAATATGGATAAGTAAGGTGTCATTTCATCGAAGCCGTAGTTTTCTAAGTCTGGGGGTGGAGAGGACAGTTTTCTCAGACATAGGAAAAGCACATACAGTGGCATGCAGCTTCTTAAAACTCATGGCTGGTTAGGTTGAGATGAATTGTTGGCTATGGCTCTAGCTCTTCAGAGGAGTCACTGAGACTAGGAACAGAGGATAAAGCCAGATTGTAAAGGACCTTGTTTGCCATATGAAGGAAATAGGATTCTCTATTTGTAGGCAGTACGGAGCACTTGAGACCTTTTAAGCAAGAGGGCGGCACATCTTTATAAACATCACTGCTAACTGTATGGTGACTGCCATAGAGAGCCAGAACAATCAGGCAATTGCAAAACTCTTTCAGGGATTGCACTAGCAAAGTACAGGGAAGACAGAGAGAAGGTCCCCACTTGAAATGTGTTTCAGAAGGAAAGCATTCAATTTTCCAGATAACCAACTTCCAAATAAACTTGTAGCACCATAAATTTGGGGTGTACTATACTGTTAGAGGAATTAGGTAATAATAACAATAATATTAGCTTAGGTACTGTTCTAAGCTCCCTATGTATCACTTTAATTCTGACAACAACCGTGTGAGACAGGGTTATTATTATCCTCATTTTACGTATAAGAAACTGAGACACAGAGAGGTTTTATCTTGCTCCCCCAATGCACAAGCTGATAAACAAGTTGGTAAATGACACGACCATTACTGAAGTTTGCTCTAGAGCCTTTACTCTGACCCCTAACTCCGCTGATACGGTTGAGGAACCAGGAGGATAGAGATGATCAAAAAAAAAAAAAAGCTCTCCGGAAAGTAAAAGAGCAAGGGCATAGAATCTTAAGAAAGATTGGGTATGAGGAAACCTTGGTGTTGAGACAGATTTTTCTTCCACTCAGGGAGGTTCCATCACTAAGGGGTGTTTTTGTGGTCAGATTTCTGTAGCATTCCTTCTGCTGTTTTTAACTGTGTAGTCTTCATTCCTTCCTCACTTATTCCAGCCTTCCTTCTTTTCTCCTAATATCCATGTATTATCTCTAGAAATGAATGATCACTTTTACTCAGTTGTATAAGAGGCACCTGTGTTTGTGCTGCTTATTTACTGTGACCTGCCTCAGTTTCCTCATCCCTAAAATGGAGGTGATAAGTGTCTCCTCAGGATTTTTGCAAAGGTTCAATGAGCTCATACATGTAAAGCATTTAATGTTTGGCACAAGGCACCTACTCATAAATATTTGGGTTAATGATCATGACATTTTTTCTGATCTAACAAAACTGCTAGTCCCATCTCTTGACCACCCAATAAGCCTTCCAGCCCTTGATAACCGTGATGTTTATAAGCTGGAGCTTTCTCCAGAAAAAAGATTAGAATTTCCTCTGGTAACCCTGCAAGGTAGCTGGTGGCGTTTCTGTTTTACAGATGCGGAGACAGAGGCTTGGAGATACTGTCTCCATTGTGCCTCCCAATGGAAAACTGTTCAGTCCATAGTTGCAGGATGTTGTCTCTTAATTCTGTCCTTCTTACTCCATAATCTAATCATTTAGTCATGTATTTGTGGTAAAATTCAGGATTAATAATAGTGATTTTGACAACTATGGGTTGTCTATGCTTAGTTGTTCCATAGATACCTCACACTTAATATTTGCAAGGCTGGACAGGAATAAAGACACAGACCTTAAAAAATGTCATGAAGAACCTAGGGGTAAGACAGGAATAAAGACACAGACCTAGAGAACGGACTTGAGGATATGGCGAGGGGGAAGGGTGAGCTGTGACAAAGCGAGAGAGAGGCATGGACATATATACACTACCAAACATAAGGTAGATAGCTAGTGGGAAGCAGCTGCATAGCACAGGGAGATGAGCTTGGTGCTTTGTGACCGCCTGGAGGGGTGGGATGGGGGGGTGGGATAGGGAGGGTGGGAGGGAGGGAGATGCAAGAGGGAAGAGATATGGGAACATATGTATATGTATAACTGATTCACTTTGTTATAAAGCAGAAACTAACACACCATTGTAAAGCAATTATACCCCAATAAAGATATTAAAATATATATATATATTTGCAAGGCTGAATTCATAATTTCATTTTCCCAAATACAGAAGCCAGTGAATGAGGAGGATGGACTATATCATTGTGAACTGGTGGTAGTCTGCATACCCAGCCTCCACGATCTGACGGCTGCTTACTCCTCAAGGCTCACACCTTGTCGCCCCCCAGCTCGCTAGTGTCACAGTTTCTGAACTCCTCGTTCCGTGAACACATTTGCTCTCCTCCCTCCTAGCCATGCTTATGCTGTCCTAGTAGCTGCTATTTTTTCTTCACTTTCTCGTAACCAGCTTCTCTGTGTCCTTTAGATTTCTACTTAGTTGTCTCCCTCTGCTGTTTCTTTCAGGATTTAGAATGTATCTCTTCAATAGACATAAATAATAAAGGGCCTTTTATTTAATAAATTCAGTAATGTAGGTCCTTTGGATGGGACGTTTTCCTTTGGTTTAACTCAGAATTTGCTATTTAATATAAGAAGTTGATTTTTTTCCTCTTGTGAAATCAGATATTTCTGGAAAAAAGTGAACCATGGAAACAGCTTTTCTAGTTCAGATATTTGTGTACATGTGGCCTTGGCAGAACTATTAAGTTATCAAAAATTTATAGAGAATGGATTCTGACAGATTATAAAGGCAGACGATTGAAGCTGACTTCAGACACATGAGGAATCAGCAAATTATAGACTTATTATTAAAGTGTACCAGCTCATTTTATCAGGAAGTTGAATTAGAGACTAGAGACTTATCTTTGAATTTTAATTGGTTCATAAAAATTGATAGAGATGTGCCTTATATCAACATTTGAAAGCAACTTCCTTTAGCAAGATGCTACTTAAATTCCATAGAAAACACACAGGTATAACCCATGTGTTGTTTTAACTTTATTTTTTATCTTCTGGCTTTAACTTCTTTTGACACATTGTTTAAGAAAGGTAGAAAATTGTGCATTTATGAGTGTAAACCTCTTAAGTATTATTTGTCAGACTTTGCAGAAGTTTCCTAGTTCAGTGGGGAGAGACCTTGAAAGCTTTGGTTACAGCTGTGTCTCAGAACTTGGCATAAGAAACATGGTGTAGTACTCAATATCCATTTATTATAAATTGGAAAACTCTCTTAATGTGATTTTTACACTCTTTTCTCATGTACCAGGTATTTTTAGCTGAAGTTAAAAATTAACAGAAGTTGTATGTAATATAAACTTGAATGATAGCAAAGTGATTCAGGCTGAAGTTTTGGTAAATTGTAATACTCTTCAGTAGGGTTTGAAATCTGGTCATAGTAAAATTGCGGATGATCACGAATCAGAGGTATTTGAAAGGTAAAATGCCGTAGTCAACATTCGAGTAACACATAAATGTCAAGCATTATAAAGGAGAGGATGCCACCCCTAAGTGAGTTAACCTGGAACTACTCAGATTTATTGAATTGATACCTTGTTGGAGGTTTAGATACAATGTATACTTGGCTCTTAAGTTTGTAGTCTAAATAAAAAACAAAGGTACACCTAGCCTTCCCAGTCAGTAAATCGTGAAAAAAATGAGAACACTGGTGATGATATCACGTGTTATAAAGAAGAGTATGATAACCTCTACCTCTGAGTTATCATTGACCTACTCAGATTTATGGAATTTATGCACTGTTGGAGGTTTAGACACAATACCTACTTGCTTCTTAAACTAATAGTCTTTATTAAAAAAAAAAAAAAGCTCTGTAGTCAGTGAATCAACCCAAGTGAGAAAAGCCTTGGTCCAGTGCCATGAAGTGATTGACCCCTCCCTCAAAGACTGTGTCCATATGCCTATAAACTAGTAGAGAGGAATGGTAATTTCATTTTTTTCTGAATTATCTGGTTACATACTTGAAAAATGGCCATATACTTCTAACACAAGACTTGATAACAATCGGTTTAGAAGATCCGAGGAGCTATCCCTTCATTTTTGATAAACTACAAAACAGTATTCAAGATGTAATAACCTAGCAGATAAATGGGCTTTTCATCAAACTGTAGCTTATAGCCTCCTTCATCGTTTAAGTTACTTAAATAGCAAAGGAGGAACATGCCTAAGAAATGAAGTATATCATAGTCCTACTTGAGTGGTTTAGCAGTTTATAGGACAGACTCAGGAAACAGACTACTTCCAGGCTCTGTCTGCTCTGGCTTGCCCAGATAGCACACAGTAATCACATCCGATAGTTTGTCCTGTGGTAGAACTTTCATTTTATTTTTGGTTATTTTTATGGAAACCTGGGGTAACTTCCTTTTTTTTTTTTAAGAGGTAAATGCTTTTTAAAAACGTTTTCAAGTATCAGTTTTGAATATTCTAAATTAAGTACTAATGGGCAGGAAAGATCACGTGACATGATCGATCGGAACAGATGATTTAAACCTGGAGTGGGGAGCAGTAGTTTTGTAGAGCTCTGCATAGCTAGGGGCGGAATGAGAATGGGCACAAGCAGTGGCTGTTCTGTTACCTGTGGCCTAGAGAGAAATTCCTTTTTAATTCAAGCTTTATTAAGCTATTTTGTGAATACTTTCTGCATTAGTTCAGTACACATTAGTCTGAGCTGAATCTTTGATTCAAAGCTTTGTAGTGCCTTAGAAATCAACAGCCCTGTCATCCTACCTTATTAACTTCGTGACTTTGGCCATGTTTTTAAGCTTGAGAACCGTTCCCTTTGTAAATAGAATAATAGCAACTCAGAGAGTATTGTGAGGATTAAATGATAACGCATAAAAAGTGTTTTAAATAGCACCTAGCCCTAAACACATGTTTTAGAGTGCTCGGAAAGGTGTAGGATGGAGACATCGACCACTTCTGAAATAGAGTCAAAGGTGGCTTCTCACCATGAACGCCTGGTGCATGGGTTATAGACGATAGCCAAGACGGTGGGTAGAATTATAGTGGAAGGAAAATTTATTCCCCCTTCCCCGCAGTTTTTTGGCATCCTTTTTAAAGCTTTTGGGATTCCCCCCTGCTCTGGCTCCCAGGTTCTTAGTACCTTTGTCTGTCTTCTGGTTACTGTCATCTCTTTAGTGCCTACTATGTGCCAGGGCTGTGCTAAGTGCTTTTCATGTGTTATTTAATCATCATAACAACCCAGTGAGGTAGGTACTGTTTTTATTCCCATTTTACAGAGACACAGGGATTAGGTTACCTGCCCAAGATTATCCTGGTAGGAAGTAATGGAAACAGGACATAGCGCCAAGTCTGCCTAATTTTATAATCTGAGCTCTTAACCCCTGTGCTGTAACTGATCATCTAAAGCTTCCCATTCAGCACCTCACATGTCCTGTAGATTCCAGCCACCAGTTATTTCTTCTTTGTTCCTCTCTTCTCCACAGCCACGTTGTTTGTGTCCTGTGTGTGGTGTGTAATTGACATGTAAACATTTACTATGGGCTAGGCATTCTTCAAGAACTTTGTATATATTAACTCATTTAATTATCACAAAACCCGATGAAGTAGATACTATTTTATTGCCATTTGTACAGACAAGGAAATTAAGGTTGAGAACATAAAAACCTTCAGAAAAGTTACATAGATTTCTGTCTGGAGATACGATTGAATCAGGCAGCCTGAGTTCTGTGTCTTTACTCTTTAGCCACTGCTAGCTGATCTCAGTCAAATTTTTATGAGAGTTCTGTTTGATTTAGAGTAAATTCTAAAGGTGTGAAGTAATATCAAGGTTAACCAATAGCCTTAATGCTCCCAGATGATATTTGTATTTTAAAAGAACAACCTTCTTAATCCAATAGAGAAACTTTTTTAAAAGTAAGGACTTGAGGTAGGTGGTAAGAGAAAAAAGCACTAGCAGTTTGGCCACTTACTGGAAGTACACACCTATAGTGCAGAACTTGGGGCTTGATGTATATTTTATTTCTTGTATGATAAATCAGGCCAGCTTATTTATGTAAAGCAACCAGCTTTTCATACCCAATTCTTACCGTCCAATCCCCAAATCTCCAGTTTCAGCCAGTGTGAACTTCTTGTTATTTTATAAATATCTTACCTTCTTCAACATACCCATGCTTTTGGACATGCTGGTTTCTTCTGCCTGGAATGTCAATAATAATGATGATTACAGTAATAGTTTTAATTTTAATACAGAGCATTGACTCAAATCTAGGATGTTTTTGGTTCTAGATTCAGTGATCTTGCCCCCTGCCTCTTTCAGTTGGCCTCATTGTAGAAACTTATTTCTTTGGCCTTTTTCCTTCTCTTGTCATTCAAACTCTTGCTTTACTTTTAAGAAACAACTTGAAATCATCTTTGTAAAAGATACCCCTAAACAATCACCCTTTTCTTCATTGTTTTTCTTTTAGAAGAACACTTACAAATTTTACAGATTGTAAAACCAAATTTTACAATCGGTTTTAACTAATTTATATATCCTACTAAACATCTGGCTTCTTCGAGGAGAATTTGATTTTTCATTTTCGCCTTTCTTCGTCTTCATTCACGATTCTTGGTAAATATTGAAGGACTGCGAGTCTTCTTTAAAAACTTTATCCCAGTCTTCTTTAAAAACTTTATCCCAAAGGCTAAGGTAAATAGCTCACTTTTCTGCCAGCAGCTAACCATATATCTGGGATCAGGGACAGATGGCAAGTTTGAAAGGCTGGTGGAAGTTTGGGGAAAAGGCAGCAAGAGATGGAGAAATGCCTGTGTCTACCTCATTATCTCAGAGGTCTAACCCTGCCCTGTCCAATATGATAGCCACTAGTCACTTTAAATTTGAAATAACTAAAATTAAATAAAGTTAAAAATTCAGTGACTCAGCTGTACTAGCCACATTTGAAGTACTCAGTAGGCTCTTGTGGCTGGTGGCTAGTGGGCAGCTCTGATAATAGAACATTTCCATGAATGCAGAAAGTTCTGTTGGAACCTTGAGTTATTACTTCCAATAAGCATTCTTTGTAGCCCTTCCTTAATTTCCAGATTTTTAAAATAGAATGCAGAATTAGGGTTAATGTTTAAAATAACACACACAACTTCAAAGGAATTTTTTGCTTATCTACATCCACTTAACTTCTTTTAAATATCAGTTCATGGTCAATTCAAAAAATCTCGTCCTCATAGGCTACAGTAAATTTTTAAGGACCAGTTCTATTTTCTGATTTGCATAGTGATTATCTTTGGTATCCTAGAAGTAAATCCTGTTTTTTAGTATGCTGGAAGACCTCATTACAGTGGCATTTTAAATTTATATAAAATATCATCATTTCCATCGGCAGTGAATGCGTGACTAAAAACTTCTGAGCTGGAGCTTCTTAAAAAAATAATAAAATAAAAATTATGACTTCAGTAAATTATTCTGGGATTTTTTTTTTTAATTGGTGGGGTAAGTGCAGGTGGTATGAAATGGTGTTATAAAACGTCATGGATTTATTGTGTCCATCACATGCATGTTGTGGTAGTCAGGCTGGATAAGAAACACACCAAAGAAAAATAGCCAGGGTTTAGAAATGGAGAAATTGGAGTGGCTTACATTTGGCTGCCTTTACAGTGTAGGTGAAACTGAAATTCGCTGCAATTTGTGTGTGAATTCATCAGGACAAAACACTAGATGTCAGTATTGTAGTTTTGACATTTTACCAGGAGCTAGTAAAGACTTCTGCTTTTAATCACTCAGAGATTCTTCATTGACACAAACTTTTAAGCTGTTGTGCCTCTTTACATTTGGGTAAATGCTTACTTAGAAGAAGTACTTTTCAAAGAATTGTTTATTTTGTTATTCGTGCCTGTCTAGTGCTGCTGACTGAGGAATAAACATATGCGATATTAACATATATGTTTTTCAGCTAAATATGTTCTCCAAACTTTGTTTCTCAACCCACTTCCCAGGGAACACTGATCCTAGGAGATGCTTCTGGGGGAAAAATAATGTGACTCTGGAATCTGGTATATAGCAGAAACTCAGATTTTCATTGAATGATAGTGCTTTCAGCTTTTGTTTGGCAAAATTTAGATACTTTTTCTTATATTGCAGGCAGTAAGATTTCTTATATCACCTTACATTTGCATATCAAATCCTAGTCATGTTCTCAGATTTCTTAAATTTGCCCAGCGTACAGGATACAGAGGAAGCTTCAAATTAAATATGTGGCAAATTAATTTCTCTTTAAAAAAATTCTTTCTCTTTATTAAGAAATATGCAGCACATTAAGGCAGTAGAATTATTAGTGATTCTTGCTTCTTTATCATTTCCTTTAATATTTTTGATACCATTAACATACTTTATGTTTTAAGATCATGGTTTTTAAAAATACAAAGTATTATTTTGCTCTCTGTGTTCAACTCTAGTTTATGTATTGTTCTGTTAATTTTTTGAAGATACTTCATTTTTTTTTTTTTTTGTGGTACGCGGGCCTCTCACTGTTGTGGCCTCTCCCGTTGCAGAGCACAGGCTCCGGACGCGCAGGCTCAGCGGCCATGGCTCACGGGCCCAGCCGCTCCGCGGCATGTGGGATCTTCCCGGACCGGGGCACGAACCCGTGTCCCCTGCATTGGCAGGCGGACTCGCAACCACTGCGCCACCAGGGAAGCCCAAAGATACTTCATTTTTTACTCCTATGCTTGAGGCTCATTTTTATATGTGTATAAAATGTTTTGTTTTATATTTATTTGCTTTTTTCTAATATGTTACAAGTTTAGTTTCAATATGTTAAATGTTTAGTTTTCCATCCTTTTATTTCATGAATTCTCAACAATTAAAAAATAAAGGTATTGGGGCTTCCCTGGTGGTGCAGTTGTTGAGAGTCCGCCTGCCAATGCAGGGGACACGGGTTCGTGCCCCGGTCCGGGAAGATCCCACATGCCGCGGAGCGGCTGGGCCCGTGAGCCATGGCCTCTGAGCCTGTGCGTCCAGAGCCTGCGCTCCGCAACGGGAGAGGCCACAACAGTGAGAGGCCCGCGAGGAAAAAAAAAAAAAAAGTTTTATGCAAAAGTAATACCAAAAAGCAAATATAATGATGACTAGCTAAAAGTCAGGTCTTTTCAGCAGTTCTCTTAATTCATGGCTTAAAGTCAAGAGTTTAGGGAGGATCACTCAGAATTGAAGAGCTGACTACACATTCAGTTCCTTTCACTTTGATTGTAGCCATAAGCTGATATAAAACTACTTTTGAAGTATTTCCTAATAGTTCCATGGGTTTCTGAAGAGCAAAGCAGAAGCTCTTCAGAAGGCTCTGGATCATATAGTTACCCACACACTGTGCTGGCGCTTGTGTTCTTGTTGTTTAAGTACAGTGAGCTTTAGAATTTGAGACAGGCTGCAAAACTTAAAAGTACCCAGAGCTTCTTGGCAAGTTGATTTTTGAGTAAGGTCACCAACTGGATTGTTGTTTAGGCCACTCCTCTGATCCCAGCCATTTGAATCTTACATGATGACATAGTTTGCTGGTAACCTGTATATGCTTGTTTTGGTGGTTCTGAATAGAAAATTCAATAGTATACGAATTTGTATCCTCAACCCAGAACTTGATATTTTCACTCAGTCACCCAGCAGTGCAGTCAAACCCTGGGCACATATCACTTCATTAGATTATTTTTCAGAAATGTTGAAACACCCCAATTGATTAATGTCATATGCAGATTCTATAAAAGGAAGTTGGGTTTTAGATTTTTCTGCACACAAATTCAGAATTTTAAACATCTGGGCCAAAGCCCTCAGAGAACTTAATCTGACTTCTCTGTGCCATGGGATCACTATACCATTTTCTTGACAGATTAAAGTTTTTGTTGTTATTTGTTTTTAAAGTAACCTTCATTAGTCATTTCAAGTAGTTTAATGACACAAAGCCTGGGGATTTGAACACACTCTGCACTGGCACCATGTCAGCGTCTGTCACCACCTTGATGACAAGACGTGGTGGGGCTGTTGGATTTTTTTCTACTCCCTGGGTCCTCGGTGCTGAAGCCACTGCGGCCTCCCCGTCCACATGGCTGGGCCAGGTCTTTGGGGGAGGATGGCAGTAGGATGGAGGGTCCTGCCATTCTCCGCTATTACTGCAGCTGTGGGACTCGGAAAAGTCTCCCCTTGCAAGAATGAAGACTGATGGAGAACCGTTAGCCTTAGGAAGGGCCCCCGGGGTCTTACCGTGGCCTTGCCAAGGTCTGCCTCTGGTTTTAAAGTTTAATTTGTTTCTACTCTTAGGTTCTGTAGGAAGCTGTGGATCGGAAAAGGATCACTTTTCCTCTGGTGAAGAAGCAGTAGAAGCTGACAATGAGGATGAAGCTGAGCCCTGTGACGATGGCAGTGAAAATGCTGTAGAAGCTAGCGTTGGAACTAATGTGGGCTGGGCAGATGCCATGGCTAAAATCCTTAACAAGAAGACTCCTAAAAGTAAACCCGCCATTCTGGTCAAAAACAAGGAGCTGGAAAAGGAAAAAGAGAAGTTAAAGCAAGAGAGACTAGAGAAAAGAAAACAGGTGTGTCCTACCAGTTGTTCTGTAGATTAGGTTGTCTAGTCTAGTTCTTATCTGCACCAGATTGCTCCCTGCAGTGTTTGTCCAACTAACATTACAGTTTGTAACTTGCGTTTTACGTGAGGGTGCATAACCAAGGTTGTGTTCAGAAATCTAGTCTGAATCATTCTGTTGAGCATGTTCACTTTTTGTTCATCTAAGCAAAGCAATAGAAATGTAAACGCCAAGGAAATTTATCCTTTTAAAATCAAGTAGTTATACATGTGACAGTGACTCCTGGGTTTGAGTATCTTATTCAACTTAGCTGTCCAGATACTAACTTTATTAATTCTAAACTAATAGAATCATGTTAGTTACTTTTTGCTCAGAATCTGTTTTATGGTATAAATCTTTGATGATGTCATTGTCAGGGGTTGGTTGCAGTTCTGAAAACAAACTGTTTCACTGTTGGATAAACTTGAGTTCCTGGTACCTTTTGTTAAACCACTGGTGGAAGAAGTTAGACTAGTGCCGCCTACTAATGAAAGGGAAAGGCCAAAAGTTGGACTTAAGTTTGCTGTTGTGTATTACAGAGGAGATAGAGAAACAATAATAAGGTTTTATATCCCCTGATGAGGTATTTCTGGGTCTAAAAATATTTGGTTACTGAAATAGGTATTTTTTAATGAGAGAAAAATAACTTTCTACAATCATACTGACAATATAAAAGTACTCATTTCCAAGAGTTATGTTATAGGTAAAAATGAAAGAAAAATAGATTTCAATGGCATTTATTTCCTTTTAAGTTCACCATCCCCTTATCTTGTTTCAAGATGAATGTTTTCTTTGTTCCTAATACTGGTTGGCTCTCTGTAAGAGGCTATATAAAGATGGAACTTTTCAAGTGTTGCTCTTAGAAACAACCGCTCTTTTATTAATTCGATATTCTCATTGTAGTTTATTTAAGATCAGTTTTATCTCTAAATCTTACTGATAGCTTTTCAACTGAAAATTTGAATCTTTGTTTTCTATCTGGCAAAAGCTAGAAGAGGCTTTAATCCTTAATTACCTGTAGTCCTCGTGTTCCAATGAGAGAACAGCATTTTGAAGCCAACAGAAACGAGTCTGTAACTCTGCTCTAGGCCAAAGCTTTGAGTGCTAGAGATGGTACTGTCCACATAATGCATGAAAGCACTCGTGTGGATACCAGAAACACAACACAGCAGCCGCAAACACTCTGAGTGTATATTTTTGGGTAGAGGCTATGTAAATTATCATCGTTTTTTAATGTTAAATATTACTGGTTTCCAGAATATTGGCTACTTATTTCTAATCATAAGTATAAAAGTACATTTCAAAGTTAAAAAAAATTTTGGGATCCTGCATGCCTGTTATCCCCTGGGTACAATAGAAAATTAAGAATCAACTGTTTTAAAAGTAAGATTTTTTAATTTCTGGCATAGTCTGATAATGAATTTCATGATAGTTAAAATAAATTACATGATTTGGGGAAGAATCTACTCCTTTAAAAAGGAATCAGAGTAATCTTGATACCAAGAGCAAAGATTTGGTTTTACCGTGATCAGATGTTTTTATTAATACAAAATGAGAGATTAAATGAATGGAGAAAAGGAAAAGATAAAAGGAGACTTTTTTCCACTGATTCTTACTTGTTTTGATGTTCATCAGCTTCTTGGTGATTAGTTCATCATTTCAGTATATTTGATATTGGTGATAGGTTGGCCTGAGGAGGGGACCTGGAGAAGCTGAGGTACCTGAGCTACCAAATCAGGTACCTGAGACCAGGATACCCCCGGAAAACAGTTTTGAATTAGATTGTGTTGTCTTTGAGATTTCCTTATCTCCTGATCCCTTTCTATTTCTGTGTTATAGCAAAGAATCCATTTGTTGTAGTTTGTGACTGATATGCCATATTTGGCAAGGATATTGGTCAGATGTGCCATAAGAGAAAAGAAAAATAGTCACTGTATAAACAGGGTATATCTGGATACGACGCTATTCTTTTCAAAGCTGATACAAATTCTTAATAGTTCTGACTGCTGAGGAAGTCAGTTTCTAAAAATAAAGAGAAATGGTATTTAAACTTGTGGTTACGGAAGAGGGTAGTTTGGAGCCTTGCTGATGCTCCCCTCCGAGGATCTGGTGATGGCAGGGCGGGAACGGGGCTGCGCACACCCTGCCTTGTCCTGCCCGGCTGGCGGCTCTCCAGGCCCCTGCTGTCAGAGAGCCTGCCGTCAGCTCACTTGGTGCCTCTCACATGACACTCGGAGTGCTAACCACAGGCTCCCTGAGCCGAACCTCTGAAAGTGTGGGTTTTTGAAAGTCCCTGTGACAAACTAAGCCAGAATGATTTATTACCTTTGTCCTTTCACAGAGTATCATATCAAAGTATGCTGCACTTTCAAAAATGCCTAATATTCTTTCACATAACAATATTTATAACACAGCTTGATAAGAAGCGGGAATGGGAAATGATGTGCAGAGTAAAGCCAGATGTTGTCAAAGACAAAGAAACAGAGAGAAATCTTCAGAGAATTGCAACGAGGTAAGACAGTGTTCTTGCCCTTTAAAAAATAAGTACTCTAAAGCTGTGGAGTGATCCATTTCTGACTAGCTTTGATTCTTAAGGTCTGCCTTCTCAGAGCCAAGTGATTTATGTCTGAGCCTCTGCCTATTTAATACTGGATTCAACCGCAGATTCTGGAGGTCTCGTGAGGCAAGAATATAACGTGCTAAGTGGATATTTGGTATGAACCTATTTCATATCATCTTGTATTTTATAGTCACAAGAACAGTATAATCAGACCTCTTACTGCATTTCTCTTAGGATGCTTGTCTTAAATTATGGCGCTAGATGATTATTTTTGTTATTTTGCACTATATGACGTCACAAATTACACATTATAGCAGCTTCGTGCTGTCCTTTCACTCAGCATTTTTTTAAATCATTGGCACCAAACATTCATTTGTTGCCCTCTGTGTTCAAAGATAAATAGAAGCTGGTGGCTGCTGCATCGTCTTTGCCCACTTACGTATAGGAGTTCTAGTCTCTGTAAATAAAGGTACGTCTGATGTGTTAGGAACATATGATGGGAGACTGTAGGGGAGTTGCAGCAGGCTCCACGGTGGAGGTAACAGTTGGGTTGCTGCTTAAAGAATATAGCAATTACATTTAGTGGAATTCCCTTAAATGTCCTGTTTGCCTACAACAGTCCATCTGGGTGTTGTACAGTAAGACAGTGAGGCTGCATGGGTAAGAGAGGGAGCAGTAGAGCCAGACTGCTGACCTGTCCCTGCACACTGGCTGGCTAGCTGGGTGTCCCTGGGCATTTACTTACTTTCTGTCTGTCTCAGTTTATTTTTCCTTAGAAAAAGGAGAGAATATTATACCTACCCTATAGGATTTCTCTGAGAATTAAATAATTAATACCCGTGCAGAGCTTAGAAGAGTGCAGGATTAGTGCCAGAGAATAAGTGCCTCCTTAAATTTTATACCCTGGGCATCTCACTCTCCTCACTTTGGTCCCAGCCCTGCTGTGAAGGGTATGGAATTTTACCCTCCTTATAAACAAATAAGCCAGCTTGGTAAAGTTTCTTCGATGCTGGCAGGAGACAAGAGGCTTGTGGGCCAGAGACAAAGGACTTTGTTACTCACGGCAAAAGCAGTAGCCAGAGCTTCACGTTCCCACTGGTTCCCTGTGTCCCACGGGGGCAGTGCAGGTGCCCTAGATGGATGCCTGTGCCTGTGGTGGGTTGTGTTACAGGAGAGGAACTCTGTACCTGGGAGTCTGTTGCTTTTATGGTGAATGGTAACAAGCCTGCTCTTTGTCCGGGGGGAGACATTACCTCATCTTTCAAGGTTGCGTACTGCAAACACAACCCTGAGAAATGGCCTGGGTAAAGAGCAGTCGGGGCCTTGCATTCTTGAAGAACCCAGCAAGAACGTGCAGGGATGCTCAGGGCCTGTGGCGGATTGCCTCTGCCAGTGATGATTAGAGCAGGAAAATTAATAGGTTGTAGAATTTTAGAGCTGGAAGGGATGTTAATGGTCTAAATCATTGCTGTCCAGTAGAAATATAATGTGATCCATGTGTGTAATTTAAAATTTTCTTATAGCCACATTGAAAAAAGTATAAAGAAAGAGGTGAAATTAATTTAAATAATACATTTAACTCAGTGTAGTCAAATTACTATTTCAGCGTGTAATCAATATAAAACAATTATTAAAGAGATTTTAAAATTCTCTTTTTCATACTGAGTCTTCAAAATCCAGTGTGTATGTTAAACTTGGAGCACATTGCAGTTCATACTGGCCATATTTTGTGTGTTCACTAGCTACGTGTGCCTCGTGGCTACTGTAATGGACATGACAGTTCTTAATCTTCAGAGTTTATCTTTCGGTGAGTTTAACTATAGGACAAAGTACTTCAAAAAATATTTTTTTAAATTAGTCTTATAAGAGTTGCAGGTAACATAGCTGAATACTTTTTGAGCTTCTTGAGTATTGTTTTTCCCATTTACAGATGAAATTGAGATCCAGAAAATCTTTCCTAGCATCAGATGATTAGACAGCTAACTGTAAATAAAGGCTGTGCTCATTCCATTTACACTGTAAAGCCTTTATATTTTGAGAAGTAGATGTTTGTGTTAAAACATCTTAGTTCTGATTCTTAGTTCTAGTTGTACAAAAGTTGATTTAGAAAGACTAAAGCTGAAAAAAAATCACAAATCAATCCACATATATTTATTCTCTATTCAGAAGTTTATATTCATTCATTGAAATGTATGTTCACTTTTCAGATTTATTCAGCGCTTTTCACTTGAGTGCCTATTAAATTAGTGCCTCTTTTCTGAGCAGTGAAAATACATTGTTTCTGTCCTCAGAGTTTGTGTTCTAGTTGTAATTGTTACTTAACTACATTGCTCTGGTCATTTATGTTCTATAGGGGTGTGGTGCAATTATTTAATGCTGTTCAAAAGCATCAGAAGAACGTTGATGAAAAGGTTAAAGAAGCTGGAGGCTCTATTAGAAAGCGTGCTAAGCTGATATCAACTGTTTCCAAGAAAGATTTCATCAGTGTTCTCAGAGGAATGGATGGAAGCACAAATGAGAAATGTTTGACTGGGAAGAACTCAAAAGCCAAACAGGTAAGACCGTTAGATAGGATTCAGTGCATCAGATGTCAGCTCTTAGAGTTTTGAGGTGAAAAAGCATACTATAAAATTATAGGGTTGGTTTTGTTTTGTTTTTTTTTCAGATTTTATTAAAATGTCTACATGCCCACAGCCTAATTTAAAAGTTTGTATTCTTAAATTTCATGATGACTTATTCAGTATGGAAGTTGCCAGTTATAGATGTTGTTAGAACTCAGGAACCAGTAGATTCAGGTAAATTTTTTAGAGACAAGAGCAGTTTCTCTCCTATCTGAAATCCTGCGTTTTGTGCATTTTGTAGAAGACTAAGTGAGGGATACAGCTTCAATTGAGACTGTTACCCACAGCAGTAATTGTGATGGTGTGTAACTTCTGAAATGAAGAATTGGAGCTTTGGGAAATATGGTGAGAATTCATCCTTGTGCTGAGGCAGCTTTGATGATACTTGGCTGTTTGGGAGATGAAGAACATAAATACTTTTCATGATCTTTGGCATGAATCTCTGCTTCTCCAGCCTTTTGACCTATGAACCCCCACTAGCTTTCTTTTTACTGTACCAGGTGAAAGGTTCTGAAATGTGCTTTACTCTCAGAAGGGCTGTGTTTTTTTTTTAAATTAAAGCAAAGTACATAGTTGGATTTGATGGCTTGGTTTCTATGGCCAACAAAGAGTACTTCAATCAGGAAACTAGAGTTGCTTTCGTAAGTTTTTTGTTTGTATTTTGGGAAGACAATGGGAACTCTGGCAAGAAGAGCATTTAGGAATTTCATGCTAGCCTAGTGTTGAAGTATTTTTCAAGTTTCTTGATTAAGTGGCCATTTTACCTAATTTTGACAAAAATTTTCTAAGCTGTTTATACTTTGCTGATCTCTTGAATATCAAAGGACTCAAATTTTGTATATTTATGTAAATGTGGTGCTCACTGGTGCTGCCTTTTTAAAGTGTTTGTCAGAAGTAATTATGAACACATGAATACTGTGCATGGGGATTTGTACTTTTTAGTTAAAAAGTCTAACAGGCTGTGTTCTGTTCTCACTTGTGATGTAATGATATTTTACTGTAAGAACTGGAGAAAGATCCAGCAGCATTGGATGAGAAAGAGCTAATGGGGCAATGGAAAAGGAAAGACTTTTTTTCCCTTTTCCTCGTTGGTTTCAAAGTAAGTTTTAGTAGAAGCATTTGTTTTTGCTTTGGGATTAGTTTTTTCATGAGTTATGAAAATACATGAAGGGTTCTTTTCAGTGGAATTATTGCATTTTCTTTGTTACCATTTGCTCTTTTGCCCTTGACCTTCTTTTTTTCTACTTGAGTGATCACAGGCATGGTACTAATCTGAGACAAGGTCAAAAATTCCTTGAGATTTAAACCAAAGTGGCTTTGCTTTAAAAGTAATTTGTTTCTAGAACTACCTATCCCACACCAGTGCTACCCTGGCACATTTTTTTCTTTTAAAAATGTTTGTTTTCATTTTGATCTTATACTTATGGAAAAACGTAAAGTACCTATTTGTACCAGGTGCTATCCTTGTATCTTTTAAAGGCTTACAATTCAGACAGACACATGATCTCAAGTAAATAAGATTAACATGACAACATACAAATTCTCAATTAGTATGTCTAGACTATTATCATCAATTACACTAGGTACAATAGACTATAAATTAAGTGGCTATTCCCATCTGTGGGGAGAATTTCAAAGTAACCTACATTATTCATTTAGGACATAGAACAGTTAAGTCTATGTAGGTTACTTGAAATAGGTGGACTTTTAAGGCAATTGAAGAGAAGGAGGGAAGGCCAAGGTGGGAATCGGTTTGGTGTGCCAAAACACCATTCGGAAATGAGTCATGTATTAATGGACTGGATAAAGGAGGACGTTAATTAAGTAGAGAATAAGATTTCAGCTTTTTCTCTTAGTTCACCTTATCCTAGCACCACTGCTGCTACACATTTGCCTAATAAATGCGCCTTCTCTCCTCATACAGTCTGACAGAAGAGATTTTATGGAAGTTGCTCATTGGTGTCTCTTTTCTGAGCATAATGGTATTCAGAACACAGGCTTTTAATCTCTTATTTCTAATATTGTGAAATCTTTAGCGTCCATCCACATATAAACTGGATTCACTGGCAGCTGTCTGTCAGGATACCAATCTAGAAAGACCTTCATATCTTCAGGCCCTTTACCCGGTGGTTGTGACATTAAAGTTCAAAACAAACAAGAGCCAGTTGTGTTATATTAAGCAAAGCTGGGTAGAGTGGTAATAATCTAACATAGAGGTCGGGTCCATTACTGTCAGTATACCTCAGGAGTGCTCTTGGTGTTGTGTGTGGTTGGTTGGTTTATTTGTTTGTCTGTTTGTCCGTTTTTGAATCCTTAGGAAGACATGTGACTTGGGGATTTAAGAACCCTGTTTCAAGAATTTCCATACTCCTGCAAGATATTAGAAACTTTGAGACATTGTGACAAACGTTTCTTAGCTATATTACGGCCCTGAACAAGTTACTTTTCTCAGAACCTTTTCTTTTTTGCTGCATTAATTTTTTTTTTAAATTTTATTTGCAACGCAATAGGAACACTGCTCCAAAAGGGAACTATAACTAAATAAAATACCCTTCCCCATCCCCCTCTACCCCTTGTCTTGTCCCTTCGCCCCAAGGTAATAGATCTTTCTTCTAGTGTTTACCTCCATATATTAAATAATATTCATACTGTGTTGTTATCAATATTAGATATTATCTTTTATGGAAGGTAAAGAATTGGCATTCTTAACATTCCTTCGACCCCATACATCTCATACTCGGTCCTTCCAATATAGTATATTCATGTTTTTGGCTAAATCTGTATTCAATGTAAACATTATTCACTGCTAAGCCAAGTAATATATGATAATATTTTCTTTCTTTATTTCCTTACAGTTTTTGTTTTCCTGGAATTAACATTTGCTTTGTTTTATGCACCAAAGGCTTGCTACACTCTTCAAAAGAACTCTTAAACCCTTCTCAGTACTATTTTCTTCATGGTCACCCTGCTACAGTCCAGACTGATTGTTTTTTACCTGCTAGGCACTGTCTATTTTCGACTTTGCTTTATCACTGTCCTGGGAATTCCCTTTGCCTCTTCCCTGTGCAGTAGTCTCTGTTTCTTGGACTAAATGTCTTATTTTCTCTTGGCTTTCTCCCTCATTTTGATGAGGTTACATTTACCAGTAGCTTTCTGGGAACGTATTTGGGTATCCTCATTTTTAATTGATGCATTGGCTAGATATATGTAGTGGGTTGAATGGTGGCCCCCGAAATAAGTCCACGTCCTGATACCTGGAAGCTGTGATGTACCTTACTTGGAAAAAGGGTCTTTGCAGATGTAATTAAGTTAAGGATGTTGAGATGAAGAGATCATACTGAATTATCTGCATGGGCCCTAAGTCCAGTGACAAGTGTCCTTGTAAGAGACACATGGGAGATCTGACAGGCAGAAGCAGAAGGGGCAGTGTCACAGCGGAGGCAGAGGCTGGAGTGACAGCCACGAGTCAGAGTGCCGACAGCCCCCAGGAGCTGGAGGAAGCACAGAAGCGCTTCTCTCCCACAGCCCTCAGGAAGGGGGGCCTGGCCACACTCTCAACTGTGGCACGCTAAATGGCTGTTGTTTTAAGCCACCCACTTGGTGGTAGTGATATTATGGCAGACATGGGAAACTAATGTAGTATAGATGTGTGTGTTAGAAATAATCTTCCCTCAGAGATTTGAAGTTATTGTTTCTTTCTTTCTTTTTTTTTTTTTTTTTTTGCCAGTGAGAGGCCCTATGCTGTTTTGATTTCTGGTTCTTTACCCCTTGGAACCTTTGGGCTCGTCTCTGTATCTCTGCTGTTCTGAAACTCTGCAGTGAAATGTGCCGGGCGGCTTGCTCACTCCCTGTGCTGAGCCCGTGGTGGCTCTCTCAACCCAGTGAGAAGTTCACGTTCCTCCCTTCTAGACACGTTGTTTGGTTTCTTGGATTTAATATCTTTGATGATTTTTGTGCCTTTTTTTTTTTCTGTGTTCTCTTTCTGGAATTTCTGCTAATTGGTTGTTAGATCTTCTGGATTGATCCTCTTATTTTCATAACTTTTTTCCCCTCTAATTTTCTCTCTCTCTGGCACCTTTCTGGGGGAAGTTCTTTGATTTCTAGCCCTTAAATTGAGTTTTAAAAATATATGACTTCATATTTTTTAATTTTGAAGAACACTTTTTGTTCCTTTGTTTTATTCTTGGGATCCTATTATTGTTTCACGAATGCACTGTCTGTTCTCTTTGGGGAATTAATTATAGGCATCTTAAATTTGTCTTCTGCTCTGCGTTGTTTTAGTCTCTTCTGAGCTCATTTTTGCTGTTTGCTTTGGCCTCAGTCTTTCCAGTTGGAGGCCTTCCTTAGTACATGGCGATCCTCAGTGTCTACTCATATTTACGAGTAAAGTACTAGAGAATGGATTGAGCATCCCAGCATGAGCCCAGGCTTTACTGGTTGGTGAGCTCAGCTATAGAAGAGTCAAGAGAGTTGGTGCTTTTGTTGGGGAATGTCCAAATGTCAGCTTCTGTAGGACTTTCTTCTGGAAGTTTATATCTTTTCTAGAGAAGACTCTTAAGAATCCTCTGCCTATGTATGGGGTAAGAACTTGCTGCCAGTATTCTTGGAGCAGAATGTAGGAATAGTCTTTGGGGCTCCAGCATTCAGTACGTAGACTTATCCAGTACAAGCTCTTTGTGTTAGCCAGTGCTCCAGAGTCCAGGACCTCTCTGGTTTAATATTTTCAGGGAGTAAACTGCTGTCCATGTTAGTGTCAGTCACCTGCCTCCATAAGCTGGCGAGGGGGCCAAGAGGTCTAATAACTGCTGCTTACACGGACTATCAGCCATTCTTCTGTTTTATCACACCCATTACCCCTACCTCCGCCCACTGCCCCCAGTTCCTGAGCATGGATCCACTGTTTGTCATTAAACATCAGCTTATTTTTTTCTCTGTTAATTGGTTGCTACTACTCTGTCTAGTTTTCATCCCCCCAAAATTTGCTGGCGTATTGTGTCTCCTATTGTTTTCCCTTCTGTATTGTTTCCTTGTATGTTTATAACTTTTATACCTTTATTTTAATTTTTGTAGGCTTTCCTGTAAGAATTGGAGATAAATACATGTCTGGGGGTTAATTGGAAGACCTCCTTTTTATTTTAAAAGCAAAAAGGTTCATCTGTCGTAGCTTCTTATTGCTTTAATGGAATTACTGGTAGTCTTAAGTTGATTATAAAGTATTTCACAAACAATAAACCTTTAAATTTTGACATTTTTAATGTTTTGAAGTGAATTGTTTGAAAAATACATTATAGGCACACTTCCTAAAATTTTAGCCATATAAAGAGGGAAACGTCCACGTGAAGCAGATATATTCACCTCTATTTCTATGGGTTTGCATCTTTGGAAACAATCGTTGTGATTATCTCTCTTCCTTTGAGAGTCTTTAGATATTTAGATTCATGCTCTGGCACATGTGCGTTTAGCATTGTTTCTTAGAAAATAAAGAAGAAAAGAGAGTATATGCTTTTTAAAAAATATGACTAGTCTGTTAATTTTTGTTACGTAATCTGATTGATAGATAACGAGAATTACTAATTCATTTCTTTACAAGTCACATATCTATGATTTATAACTCTTTTTTAAGGGTGATATGTATTTGTGCACTATACATCTACATTTGACTTACTTCATTTTATGTTTTTATATTTACTGTTTTTGTGAGCTACAACTTCAGCTGTTTAAAGTCTGCTTATTTCATTTAAAACCATGATCTTCTTCAAGGCTTTTGGTGCCCAGATTGGAGTACTGTTTGATATGTTCCAAGACTGCCTTTCATATCATTAGCTCTTTATCAAGACATTTCTCCTCCTCTGATCCTGCTGACTTGGACAATGCTGTTGCCCTTAGAAGTTTTTAAATCTTTTTCTTTCCTAATTTTGTTGTAGGTAGTCATTATTTCTAGAGCAAAGTACTTGGGAACTCATATGTTAGAAACCCCTCCTTAGGGCAGAAAAGGTGTAATTGCTTTTTAAAGATCATTTTTAGGGAAAGAGATTTCGAAATGACTTACAAGTATTTTGAAAGATGTCACACTGATATATTAAATTACATTTGAGTCACCAATTACTGTACTTTACTCCTTGGAGCTGAGCTTGGGTACTGTGAAGTAAGACAAAAAGTTACTTGATGGGCTTGTTTCAGAAGAAATAACAGCTAATATTTGTAAATCAAAAAAAGCCTTCACTCTAGTGCCTAGGGCAGTTATTATTCTAAGTATTTTTCATCTCTAAAAAAATGAGCTGTTTCTTCAGTTACATATGTATGGTTTATTTTTTTTTCTTAATAAATAATTGTGTATCTCTTTCATCATGTTAAGCCAGGTCATTTGTACAGATGATATACATCACGTTAATAAATGTAAACACATTACACCTTGGCATTCACAAATTTAACACTTTTTTTTTTTGCTTTTTCCTTTTTTAAAAAGTTCCTTATATTGTAAAGCTTATATGCAGAAGTATGTCACTTACTGGTGAGTTCACTACCCAGTATCCACTTTTATGCCCATTGTTTTCTCTATTCCCTATCATATCATGTCACAGTAAATCTTGTTAAATCAATACAGGGGACTTAGTTTATTTTTATTTTATTTATATTTTGTGAGATAGGGCTATGAAATGCAACATTGTTAGTGGAAGTTAGAAAGCCTAAGAAAAGAGTGATTCTTAGCCAAAAAATAAAAATTTGGGGTAAAGTATTGAATGTCAAATTCAGTGGAGGTTGGTTCTTTGAATGAATCAGTCCATCGAATATTTCACATAGAAACGAGAAGAGAAACCATTTGAAAAATTGTTTTAGTTCATGTTCCAGGTGGTATAGATGTTAGCTCATGAAATTAGAAAGTTTTAAAGTTGGAAAAATTATGATGTGAGAATGTTCATAGAAAACGTGACTCTCAAGAGGAATGTGCTTTGGAAGAATATAAGAACCTTAGCTTTGATTTTAAAATGTCATGAAGCAAACGTAGTGGTGGCACTAGTTCATCCATTGAACCAACCTAGCCTGTAGGTAAAGGTGCTTTGAGTAACTGAAGAAGCATTTTTCATTGTATAATGGTGAATTCAGATGATAACAGGGAAGGAGGCAGCAGTGAGTGATACTTCTGTTGAAGTGTTTACCTTCAAGCTAAAGAATTTCGTGAAGAAAGTCATAAATTGGAACAAGTGTTCAGTGTTGCTGAAACCAGCCTATACTGAGACAGTCTTTGAAAACACTTAAATGAAATAAGCATCAGAGAACGAAGCCATAATCAGTAGACATTTTCACTAGTAATAATTCAAGGAAAAAAGAGACCGTGCATCTCATTTTTACTTCTTTTCAAGGCACACTTAAGCAGTTGGTTAGGAGGAAAAGAACTGCCAATCTTTGTACTACTGTAAGGGGAAAAAGCCTAAGAGTTTTCCAGTTTTTCACATTCTTTATAATTTTCTTTCTTTTCTCTTTTCTTCTTCCATAGGGGTTGGAATATAGGGTGTTTGCTGACGGGTGGGGAGCTAGTGAGTAAGTTGGGATCAGATTTTTTAGTCTCGTACCTTCAGTTAAGGAATTTGGACTTTATCCTTTAGGCATTTGGGAGCCAGTTGTAATTTTTCATCAGGTAAGTGATGTGATAAGGTTTGATTATTTTTAAGAAAAAGAAGGCTGGAGGATGTAAAGCCAGTGTCAGAAGACCAACCAGTGGGAGGCTATTGTGGTAATCAGAGCAGGAGGGGAGAACTAAAAGGGGGTGAGCTAAGGTTGCATGGGGGTGAGAAGAAAAGAGGAGCCAGATTTGACAGGCAGTTTTGAGGTTGACTGGGTCTGGGACTCACCTGATTCAGAGGGATGAAGGAGAGGGAGGGACTGTGGGTGGGGTGACTGTGAGGTCGACGACAGCTTGGGAGATTCAGAAATGGTGACAGCTTTCACCAAATCAAGACTGTAAAAGGTGGAACATGTCTGAGAGGTAAAGACTTTTGGAGGCAATGTCTGCTCCAGGTTGTAATGAGAAATGAGACGAATGACAGTAAATCAGGTCAAAAACGTCAAGCGCGGGGCAGAGGCCCTGGGTTAGTGCGGGAAGCCTGACACAAAGGAACAGGCGGCCCGAAGAGCAGTGTGTGTGTGAAGGCCGCTTAGTGCAGGAGCTCACGAGTCTGTCTGTCTCTGCAGGGTCCCGAACACAGAGGACAGTTAGTCTGTTTACCCAGTCGGGGAAGGTGAATAGTGTACTTTAGAAATGGAAACATTTCTAGGTTTAAAGAATTAATTGTCACCTATTCGGAGGGAATGCTGTAATCCAGAATCTGTAAATCCCTCCCTTGGACCAAATAAATGCAGCCCTGAATGTACCAGCCACATACCAACATGTGGCAGGGCACGTTGGCTGCTTCCTTGATGTTGACCTTGAGTGAATTTCTTTTTTTTAAGATAAGATTGTATTTAGGGCACTCTGTTTAAGGAAGCAACAAAAACTTACATTTTGTATAAGAAAAGTTTTCACTAGAGATTAGTTTTAATCCTTAAGGGAATAGTACCTTCCTTCCCCCATTCAGAACACATACCAGTCTAGAGTGATGTTTTCCCAGTATGTTGAATAATCAAGGTTTTAATAATTAGAGCTGCTAATTTTTTTCCTTACCTTTCAAAGTTGTGATTATTCCTTTTGCTCTTTTCTTGAAAAGTTGACTAAAATTCAGTAAGATTTCTTGGAACTTAAGTGCCTGTTTCCTTAAAGGTGGCACAGAAGCAAAGGTGATGCAATTTAAATCTGTTAAGTCTCTAAGGAGAGCATATTGGCTGCTGTTAGGAGATCATTGACTATATGTTATTAACACTCTTGAAATTACAGACTTTCTGCAGTGTTTTCATTTATTTGAAATTGTCAATATATCAATTTGGGCTTTTGTTAAAACGAAACCGCAATAATAATTTTGTAGTAAGAGAAAGTGCTAGCTAGTTTCTGTTAGAAAGTAATTTCCTTACTGATTGCAGGACAACAAATTTCAATCAAAATCAAGGGGAAAAGTTACTGGAAGAGACTAGGTATTTACTTTTTTCTGATTTTGTGATGTGAGTGCTTTAAGTGTCAAGCATAGAGGTAAGTTAGGGGGCTCTGTTTCTCATACATTTCTCATAAATGACAACTATGTGATTTCTTCACAGCTAGGTATTTAGTGGTGGGAATACTTTTGAAATACCTGGCTTCTTTGGTATCTTGGTAACTTAGACCTAGACTCTGAATTGCTGTGTACTTTTAAAATTGTGCATTCCTGTTGATTCATAGACCTACTGAATTCTCCTCCCAAGGGAGAAAGCCTAGGAATGGAGGGACTCCTCACACAGGTCCCTAGGTGGTCCCCCAGCCATTTCCAGGCCTCCGTTTTTAAAAGGAGTTGGGGGTGTGGAAGGCAGGCAAGGGGGTGGAGAAAGATGCTGTCCTTAAGTTGCCCCTACATTGCAGGGCAACACTGTTACTCTCACATGAAAGCGGCTCTAACAGGAATGTGTGGAATGCTCACTTTGTAAATAATTCAGCTTAATGTTTGTTTACTGAAAATGCCTAAATAGATTAGAGTTTAGACAAAAGAGAGACTCCAAGTTTGAAGTAAGAATGAGCATGATTGTACACTTTGCTGTTGATGGGAACAGCCTAAAGCCAGTTTCTCTTTGTACTCACTTTTAAAATATGCTGTTTAATTTTAACATAGGGTGGTTTCTGATTTGAACAGCAGTTTTAATCAAAGTGAACGTACGTTTGGCAGTGTGGTGACATACAGCATTTGACATGGGGGAAATATGGGTATAAGTGAAAAATATAATTATGGAGCTGCTGTGGAAATCTTTAGTTACTGTTAAAATAAAAATTAATAGTGGTGCCGTACATCTTCTGGCCTGCTTTGAAGAAATGTTCTATTTGAAGGGGCTGAAGTGGCTGCTTGCATAGGATTTTCATCAGTGAGATTGAGGCTTTTTCTTTCTTTCTTTGATTTTTGTTTTTTAATTTAAATGTCCTGCACAAGATGTGTCTTACACCCATGTGTTTGCACTTATGGTGCATTTTTAAAAATCAAAAGAATTATTTTACACACTGACTAGAGAACCAGACCGCCTGGGTTCAGAATACTTGGTCTGCCGCTAACTGCAGATGGGTTGCTTACCCACACCAAACCTAGGATACTTCTCTGTTTAAGACAGTCATTCTAGGAGTTATAACGACCTCACAGAGATACTGTGAGAGTCAGGTGATTTAGTATACGTAAAGTGCTTAGAATTAGAAAGCTTGGCATCTAGGAAGCACTATATAAATGTTTGCAATAGCATGTCATTAGAATGAGTTTCTTATAGTCAGTTCTTATTTTTTCCTAACAGATAATAGTTAAAGATGAATCTGAATTTGGAAGCTAGTTTGTAAGGAAACTGTTGTTACTACTGCTGAATTACTGGATCGTCCAAAAATTATCTAATAATTGAATAAAAATTGTGTTTAGATTTGGAAGGTTCTCTCTCATTTAGGTGTGTCTGGCCTAGTAATGCATTCTTCTTACACAGTAATAAAACTAGATTTTGAGGACCTAGAAATGTGTCCACTTTCTCTTACCCCACACTTCAAGCTGTGGTTGAACTGTAACTTTCTTCCTTAGCAAGGGGGATTTGGTTTCTAAGTGGGTGCTTTCCTACTATTTGAACGTTCTCAACTTTGTGAATAGTGCGCAGAACATTAGAAGATCACAGATGTCCTCAGTCGGGGGCTCTGTGTGTACGTGATGACTCAGGGCATTAGTGGTAGGGACAGGGTAAATGGGCTGGGAGGGGCCTTATTATTGTTTGCTTTGCGCCAGGTACTATGGAAGGTGTTTTTATATAATTATCATTTTAAGAAATACTAGAACTCTCATTTAAAGATGAGAAACCCAAAGTCAGATTAAATGACTTGCCTCAGGACACACTGATAATAATTGACAGACTCGGGGTGAAAACCTAGTCTCTATTGCTCCAGAACTGTCTTTCAGCCATTAGTGCCCGTGTGCTTAAAATAGTGAGGTACTTTTTTAGAAGCAGAACAGAAAACTGTCTCCATTCTCTCACCTAGATGAGCTGGAAAGAAGGGGGGCTGTCTGGCGAGCCCCAGTGTTGCCTGCCCAGACTAGACAGAGAGGTAAGCAAGGCAGCTTGCTGAGTTCTGGGTCTCACCTCCCCTTCACTGGTTATGTAGTAGCACTTGGGGAATGACCCACTTTAAAACCTCATTCCTTAAAACTGGTTAAGGAGGAAGTAAGATAAAATATTATAGTAAAACACTTCAGAATTATGAAACTCATTAGACTCATTTAGAAAATTCTTTGGGGAATTCTCTGGTGGTCCAGTGGTTAGGACTTGGCGCTTTCACTGCTGTGGGCCTGGGTTCAATCCCTGGTCGGGGACCTAAAATCCCGGAAGCCACGCAGTGTGGCCAAAAAAGAAAGAAAGAAAATTCTTTATAAGTTTACTGTTAGAATTGACTTTCTATTCATTTATCAAGGAATTTAAAGTTATTGGATATCATTTAATCATTGTTTGCCTAATAGAAATTTTAGAATCCTTTTTTTTTCAGTTATTTTATAGAAAATTTTCAAACAGGAAAAACATGTGAAAGACCAGTATTTCTGTCACCTAGTTTCTAAAATTGTTAGCACTTGTCCATGTGTTTATTTTATACCTGTCTGCCTATCCTCTCTCCACCTAGTTTTTGTTTGTTTGGGATGATTATTTGAAGGTAGTCCCTATACTGTCCCAGAGATTCTTTTTTAAAAATTCGGTTTATTGTTGTATGATTCACATACCACAGAATTCAAAGGATTCTTTAATAACTTCGAGAACTGGAATCCAGTCGAGGTTCACACCGAGCATTTGCTTGTATCCTGGTCTCTTTTCTTCTTGACCAGTCCCTTGTCCTCTCCCACCCCACCCCACCTTTTTTTAAGAAGAATATATAAAGAGACAAACCAGTTGTCTTGAAGAATGAATCCAGATTCTGAATTTGCCTGATGGTTTTGTCATGATATCTTTTAACTTGTTCCCCTCTGCCCCTTTTTTAGTAGGCTGGAAGTTAGGACTAAAGGTTAGGATTTAGGTTAAACTCTTTTGGCCTATTTCATAGGTGTGATACTTAGATGCTCTGTACTTACTATTGCATCACATCCATATTAGTGATGGTAGTTTTTCATTTGGTTAAAGTGGTAATAAATAGTCCCTTATTAAAAGTGCATTTCCCCCCTACAGTTATAAAGTAATTTCTGGGATGAATAACTTTGGAAGGAGCAAGTACCTTTCTCTATCTTTCCTTTGCCTTTTAGCATCAATTGATGATCCTTGTTTAAAACAGTTATGTCATTGGAGTTTACAGAATGGTGATTTTCTCATTTATTTTTTATTTATTTAATTTTTCTAGGGATGAATTTAATTTCCTAAAGATGGGGGCTAATGTTCCCTTCCCTTTAATTACTGCTTTCTGGAGTGAGGAGTTGGGTTAGCAGTCATCTCCAGTGCTGGCAAGAGAGCCTTCTCTCCCCCCGCCTTTTGTTGTTTTTTGTTTAGTATCATGGACATAAGAATTTTTATTTGTTCAGTATTTTACAAACATTATGCTTTTTGATGCTTAAATTCACAAATGAGGTAATGGGAACCAGTGCAAAGTGGCTCTTGTGCCCTTTTGACATGACCCCATTTTTCTTTGAGTACTTCTTGCCTTCTGGGATAACAAGATGTCCCAGACCAAACCTTGAACTTCCTGTGTCCCAGACTTGGAATCACCCATTTGTACAAGGAACTCTAGTGAGACAATCCATTTATTTTTAAATCTTTTGTTGACTTCACTAGATTGATTGATAGTATGCATATTATCTACCAGATATAACTTAGTTTTGTTTGTATAGCTAGCTTTTCATGGTTTTACAAAGAACTTTTCCATATTTTGAAAAAAAATTTTTCCTTGTTGATACCCCGTCTCATAAACTAACTGCAGTGTTGGACTAGCAAGAAGTCTGTACGTTTCATTGCTGCAAAGACCTTGGGGGTTGGGTACTTCAAGAAATTAAGGAGAAGAATGGAGGGATAATAATCACATATTACATTTAAAAGAATGACAAGGAGTTTTGTGTTGGCAAAAGCAGCCATTTATTTATATCAATGACCTTTATGGCTATGTGTGTATGTGATATGTGAGGGAGAGAGTATTTACTATTATCGTCCCTCATATTTCAGAAGAGGAAATAGGTAACATGCTGTCTTAGCCCATTCAAGTTGCTATAATAGATTAACACAGACTAGGTGGCTGAAACAACAGACATTCATTTCTCAAAGTTCTGGAGTCTGGGAGTCCAAGATCAGGGCACTGGCAGATTTGGTGTCTGGTGAGGACCCGCTTCCTGGTTCATAGCCATGTCTTCTTGCTGTGTCCTCACATGGAGGAGGGGCTTATGTATGTTTTTTTTCATTTAAGCTTTTAACAAAGTTGTGATATTAAAACATTGGTGTCTCTTTTCTAGATAAATTCATAGCTCTGCTAATTTGTTTATAAATCTCAATTCTCACTAATGTACTATGTAATGTAGTAGGTATAAGAATAAGGATGTGCTTTAAGAGACTGACTGGCAAAGTGTATTCTAAATATTTCATGATCCTAATTGAGTATGAAAATGTATAGAGCACTTGTGTCAAAAGGCTCCTTGAGATGTTCTGTTTGTCTTTTTAGGCAGTATAGTCAGCTTTTAACAATTCTTAAGAGAATATAAACAATGAAGAAAATCAGGGATGCAGGAATGTTTCCTAAGACTTAATTTTGTGGAGCTAGATGTATATAGATAGCAAGTTAGAACAGAAGAAACCAAATAGAACCACTTTGAACAAGGACATAAGTGTTAAGTGCATAGTAAAGTGAAGGGCAGCAAATGAAATAAAAGCAAAAAACAGTATAGTGGATGAAAAAAATGCATCAAAAAAGCTTGTTTTCCAGGAATATTAGGCCTGAATTCTTGGAAAGCCAGGCAGCATTAGGTTTTCTTAGAGAGTTCTGTACATTTAATATGTGCTTGGGCTGTAATTAAAGGTGACATGATTTCAGCATCTTGATCTTTTTTCCTGGGATCTCTTATTAAATGCTTTTCTAGTTTGCTTGGATCTTAGAAATTACCCATCTGAATTTGTAAACTGTACAAGAATCTGGAAACTAAACAAAAAGTTAACAAAAATGAAGCCCAGTGGGCTTGTTGCCTGGAATACCATCCTAGTAAGAGTTAAACAAGCTTGTGAAGGAATAGAGAAGGCAAAAATTGATAAAGGCAAGTAGGAATTGCTTATTAAGAATTCTGTGGGAATCAGAGAAAAGTTTGAGTTTGTTCAGATATGGGATCTTTCATATAAACTTGAATCAGTAGGTTCTTCACTGGAATTCTCGTATATTCTAGATTGAAAATTTTCAGTCCTTTATGATTGAATTTTCAGTTCTTTAGAGGTATGTTAACAATGTCTTGCACAATTAGAAAATCATTTGTGCTCTTATTTAAATTCTAAAGATTTGGGGCTATATTTTACTTCTTTTGATTTCTACCAGAATACATTTTTTTATATAAAGGGATTTCTCATATACCCTTCATTTCAAGGCAGAACTTTTAGATAGGATTTAATATGTCAACCAAAAAAAAAAAGAAAAAAAAAAAGAAGCAGGAGTCTGCAAATAAGAAAAGAGTTTATTTGGGGTCTTAAGAATTGCAGTTTGGGAGATGCAGACGATTCGGTTGATCCCAGAAGAGTGTTACAGGGAAGAGAAAGTTTCATCATAAAGATGAAAAGCCATGAGGTTGTTAAAAGGCACCCGACGAGAATTGTGATTGACTCTGACTGAAGTCAGAAAATATTTTTGTCCTTAAGAAATCATGAGTTGTTTTAGGGTAGGGTCCAATAAGTAGATAGGCTATGCTGTCACGAATTTCTGGTAGATGTTCTGGATGGCTTCATCAGGTCAAAGGGTGAGATTCCGTCCAGGCTGAGATGTGCATAAGTCACACTTCTTTAATGGCCCCTTGGCTGTGTTTTAGAGGGCTCTCTTAGCAATACTGACTCCATTTTGATTTTCCTTTCACAAATGTAGGGGAGATTACTAACTACAGCTGTAAATAGCTTACAAAAATTTGCAACAACAAAGGTATTAAGATGAATTTAACCAGTGGTATGAACCTTTTTTAGTTTAGGTGAAAATAAATTAAAATGGAAACAGAACGCTCTTCTTAGGGAAAGCAATGAAATCAGCTATTGCTGATTGCTAAATTTAGATATGATTATAATGTTTATTTTTTTAGGATTTGACTTTAATTTTCCCCCTTCAAAACTGAAATGAGGTTAAGCTCTTAATTATTTGGTATTAGACTAATGAATAATTCCAAACCTCTGTTTTCAGTTTTCTTTTCAATAGCTGCCAGTGTATGTTTGAACCTTGAAATGGAAGCTGATTAACATTTTTAAGGGTTGTCTTCATCTTCAAAATCAACACAGACTGCTTCTGTATGATCTTGATTAAATATTTGTGTAAAACCAGGCCAGTGAGGGTGGGGACTATTTTGTTTCCTTGCGTCATATGGTTTTCATTAAGTTTTTTGCATTTAAGTCAGTTTTATTTTTCAGTTGATGTAGGCACAGAGAGTTGTCTTGTAGGTTGCTTTAGGTCATTGAGTCATTGCTGCCTTGCAGTAACCCTGACAGACTTCATAAGTTGCTAAATTTTTATCAATCCCGTCTTAGATGTCAAGACATCCAGACTTAGGTGTCAAAACAACTTCCATCTGATGGTGGTAAATATCTGTGCCTCACATGTACAGTATGATTAACTGTCTCTTACATTACATTTATACCAAGGTTAAGAAAGGGAAGTACATTTAATTTCTTTCAGGTCTCGGACCTCTATCTAAACTTTCTCATTTGTAGTGTTGTAGTCAGTGGTTAACAATGATTCACATCCAGAACTCTCTTGGTTTTTTATTCCTGTTGTAAACATAATACATCATATTGCCACTACTTCTATTTTACAAATAAAACAAAAACCTTTAATTCTCGTGATGTCTTAACATTTAATGAAACCTATCTAGGGATCACCCTAGGGAAATTTTACCAACAAATGACACATTTGGAATTTGCTTCAAGCTTTCTCCTTTTCTTATATTAATCTCTGATCCACCTTTTCTTTGTGGGTGCTCCAAGCATTTAGGAGGTTTTCTACTTAATGGTTAAGTCATCTTTATGGAAAAGATCCAGTAAGTTGAAATTATGTAAATCTGTTGTATGAGATAATTTGCCCAAGTTTTGACTTTCGTAGAAATTATCTGAAAGTGTATTCAGTTGTTTTCAGTGTACTTTAGTACTCACTCTACTGTGTAATTTTTAGGTTATAACAGATGACTTAGTAATATATTGTGTTCATATTGATTAAGTTGTAGAGCAGTGTAGTATTATGGAAAGAACTTGGGCTTTGGAATCAAATGGATCTGGATTTAAGTATTGACTCAGCTGTTTATTAACTCTGACTTAAATAAGTTGCTTCACTTCTTTGAGCCTTAGTTTCCTTATTAAAGATGAGAAGGATGATGGCAATCTGGCTAGGAAACTTAGGAGAATTAGAAGCAAGGGAATATTATATAAAGTGTCTGGCACATAATAGCTTCATAGTATAATTCTTTTTTTCATTGAATAAGTTAGAAAGGAAAGCAGAATCATTATGGTTAATAAAACCAGAAAGGTTTCTTGGGGGAGATTTTTTTAGGAAGATGTTGGAGGAGGCTTGTAAAACTTGGGGATTTGTGGAAATGATTGAAGAATAGTTGGTTTTCTCCTTGTTGTCCTATTTTTTCCTTTTTAAATTAATTTTTACTTAGGCATATAGTTTAAAAGACCACATTTTGCCAAAAAGTTCATGATCAAATAAAGCAGTTTTCTGCACCATTCTGTCTACTCTGCACGGCTCTGACCCCAGGGCAACCTGGGCAACCAGGACAGCTGGCTCCTGTGGCTAGTTCTGCTGGCACTTACACATCTCATATTCCCAGCTATCACAGAGCCAGATCTTTTGATTTGTCAATTTGAGGTGTTACCTGTTGGCTTTCTCTTATTGTAGGCAAATATTTCATTCCTCTTACACATTCTGTTTCCTCCCGGATGTCCTTTCAATATAGTTAGTTTATAATTTTTTGCTAATTCAGTGTTCAGCATATATTATTATGCCTGTACAAGTATTATTTACAGCTGAAGATTGTAATATTCCTTACTTATGTTTCCTTTCTATTTGTTTTTCCTGAAATGAATAATTGCCTTGATTTTCATATTTAATGTCCACAATTTATTTAGTTTTTCAAAATGAAATTACGTCAGGTAATGTATCTATTATAAAAACTTTATTGGAGACATTCTCTCCTAGAATCCTCTATTTTCCTTTTTCTGGGTTGATTGCTCCCTTGGGCCGCTTCACAGTTGTCATCCTGGGACGTAAATTTCTTCTGATCCTTGGAATGTCTGCTGGATTGGATTCCCTATTTCCTGGATCTCGTATCTTCTTCTTTCTTGGTTTACTCCCACTGTTTCGGTAAAGCATACCCTCTAGGGGTTTTGTCCAGTTAAAATGATGGGACTGTGGCAGTTGGCTGGTGATGACAGCTCTCAGCAGCCTTTCCTGAGGTCACTGCTGCAAGCTTTCCTCCCTGCCTGACTAGTCACCGTGCTGGAGTCTCCATTCAGTCTCATCCTGGACATGCCCTTCTCTTTCCTGCATTGGATGTCCTTATTTTTTTCTTTCCTGTGTCTTTCTCTTCTTGATTTACTCCACCTTTTTGTGGAGGGCATTCTCAGTAGTTTCTCGAGAAAGGCTTAATTGGAAGTAAAGTTTTGGGTACCTCATGTGTCTGAAAGTGCCTCTATTCTGTCCTCACACTTGAATAACAGTGTATCTGGGTATTAAATGTTCAATTGGAAATTCTTTTCTTTTAGCATTTGGAAAGCATTCATCTATTGCTTTTTTGCTTCCAGTGGTGCTGTAGGAAAATCTGAATCTTATTCTGATTCCTGATCATCTGTATGTATGTGATTTATTTGTTTGCTTTCTGGCAGCTTATAGCGCATTCTTTTAGCACCCCTTTGTTCTGAAATTGTACATGGTGTCCTTGATGTGGCTCAATTTTTCTTTAGTGTTTTGGACTTTCAGGAGGGCTCCTTTCACTCTGGAAATGTGTGTCCTTCACTTTCGGGAAATTTTCTTGAAGTAGTTCATCAATTTTCCTCCTCTCCATTTTTGCATATCTCTGTCTGTAGACCTGTTATTTGTATGTTAAACCTCTTGGACTGGTTCTCCAATTATCTTACTTTTTCTTCTGTTTTCCATCACATTTTTCTTTTTACTCTTTTTTGCGTGGTTTCCTTAACTTTATCTTCTCACCCTTATAATAATTTTTTTATTTCTGCCATCGTGTTTTAAATTTCAAGCTCTTTGTTATTCTCTTAATGTTTATTTTAAAATAGTAACTGTTCTCTCTTTGTGGATGCAATATAATCTTCTAACTCTTCAAGGATATTAATGGTATTTTCCCCTAAATTTTCTTTATTTGAATAGTTTCTTTTTTTTTTTAAAGAAATAAGTGAAAAAGCTCAATTCCCACTCTTCTCCAGTGATCATATCAGGAGGATTATGAGAAATACTATTAATATGGACTATGCCCCAGGCACTAAAAACCAAACCACACCCAGGCAGTATTGTCCTGTCATGCATTTTGTCCTAGCAGAAACATCTTGTTTTCCCCAGAGCTTCTTGTTTTTGTAAAAGACACTAAAAGCAACTGACTAAAGTTTATCTAGTGTATTCTCTTTTTAATTTAATTTAATTTATTTTTTAAACAGCAGATTCTTATTAGTTATCTATTTTATACCTATTAGTGTGTATATGTCAGTTGCAATCTCCCAATTCATCCCACCACCACTCCTCCCCCCGCCGCCACTTTCCCCCCTTGCTGTCCATACGTTTGTTCCCTACATCTGTGTCTCAGTTTCTGCCCTGCAAACCAGTTCATCTGTACCATTTTTCTAGGTTCCACATATATGCATTAATATACGATATTTGTTTTTCTCTTTCTGACTTAACTTCACTCTATATGACAGACTCTAGATCCATCCACATCTCTACAAATGACTCAATTTCGTTCCTTTTTATGGCTGAGTAATATTCCATTGTATATATGTACCACATCTTCTTTATCCATTCGTCTGTCGGTGGGCGTTTAGCTTGCTTCCATGACTTGGCTATTGTAAATAGTGCTGCAATGAACATTGGGGTGCATGTGTCTTTTTGAATTATGGTTTTCTCTGGGTATATGCCCAGTAGTGGGATTACTGGGTCATATGGTAGTTCTATTTTTAGTTTTTTAAGGAACCTCCGTACTGTTCTCCATAGTAGCTGTATCAATTACATTCCCACCAACAGTGCAAGAGGGTTCCCTTTTCTCCACACCCTCTCCAACATTTGTTGTTTGTAGATTTTCTGTGGATGCCCATTCTAACTGGTGTGAGGTGATACCTCATGGTAGTTTTGATTTGCATTTCTCTAATAATTAGTGATGTTGAGCAGCTTTTCATGTGCTTCTTGGCCATCTGTATGTCTTCTTTGGAGAAATGTCTATTTAGGTCCTTTTTTGGAGTGGGTTGTTTGTTTTCTTAATATTGAGCTGCATGAGCTGTTTATATATTTTGGAGATTAATCCTTTGTCCATTGATTCCTTTGCAAATATTTTCTCCCATTCTGAGGGTTGTCTTTTCGTCTTGTTTGTAGTTTCCTTTGCTTTGCAAAAGCTTTTAAGTTTCATTAGGTCCCATTTGTTTATTTTTGTTTTTATTTCCATTACTCTAGGAGGTGGATCAAAAAAGATCTTTCTGTGATTTATATCAAAGAGTGTTCTTCCTATGTTTTCCTCTAAGAGTTTTATAGTGTCTGGTCTTACATTTAGGTCTCTGGTCCATTTTGAGTTTATTTTTGTGTATGGTGTTAGGGAGTGTTCTAATTTCATTCTTTTACATGTAGCTGTCCAGTTTTCCCTGCACCACTTATTGAAGAGACTGTCTTTTCTCCATTGAATATCCTTGCCTCCTTTGTCATAGATTAGTTGACGATAGGTGCGTGGGTTTATCTCTGGGCTTTCTATCCTGTTCCATTGATCTATATTTCTGTTTTTGTGCCAGTACCATACTGTCTTGATTACTGTAGCTTTGTAGTATAGTCTGAAGTCAGGGAGTCTGATTCCTCCAGCTCTGTTTTTTTCCCTCAAGACTGCTGTGGCTATTTGGGATCTTTTGTGTCTCCAAACAAGTTTTAAGATTTTTTGTTCTAGTTCTGTAAAAAATGCCATTGGTAATTTGATAGGGATTGCACTGAATCTGTAGATTGCTTTGGGTAGTAAGTCATTTTCACAATATTGATTCTTCCAATCCAAGAACATGGTATATCTCTCCATCTGTTTGTATCATCCTTAATTTCTTTCATCAGTGTCTTATAGTTTTCTGAGTACAGGTCTTTTACCTCCTTAGATAGGTTTATTCCTAGGTATTTTATTCTTTATGTTGCAATGGTAAATGGGATTGTTTCCTTAATTTCTGTTTCTGATCTTTTGTTGTTAGTGTATAGGAATGCAAGAGATTTCTGTGCATTAATTTTGTATCCTGCAACTTTACCAAATTCATTGATTAGCTCTAGTAGTTTTCTGGTGGCCTCTTTAGGATTCTCTATGTATAGTATCATGTCATCTGCAAACAGTGACAGTTTTACTTCTTCTTTTCCCATTTGTATTCCTTTTATTTCTTTTTCTTCTATGATTGCTGTGGCTAGGACTTCCAAAGCTATGTTGAATAATAGTGGTGAGAGTGGACATCCTTGTCTTGTTCCTGATCTTAGAGGAAATGCTTTCAGTTTTTCACCATTGAGAATGATGTTTGCTATGGGTTTGTCGTATATGGCCTTTATTATGTTGAGGTAGGTTCCCTCTATGCTCACTTTCTGGAGAGTTTTTATCATAAATGGGTGTTGAATTTTGTCAAAAACTTTTTCTGCATCTATTGAGATGATCATATGGGTTTTTTTTTCAATTTCTTAATATGGTTATCACATTGATTGATTTGCATATATTGAAGATTCCTTGCATCCCTGGGATAAATCCAACTTGATCATGGTGTATGATCCTTTTAATGCGTTGTTGGATTCTGTTTGCTAGTATTTTGTTGAGGATTTTTGTATCTATCTTCATCAGTGATATTGGTCTGTAATTTTCTCTTTTTATAGTATCTTTGTCTAGTTGTGGTATCAGGGTGATGGTGGCCTCATAGAATGAGTTTGGGAGTGTTCCTTCCTCTGCAATTTTTTGGAAGAGCTTGAGAAGGATGGATGTTAGCTCTTCTCTAAATATTTGATGGAATTCACCTGTGAAGCCATGTGGTCCTGGACTTTGGTTTGTTGGAAGATTTTTAATCACAGTTTCAATTTCACTACTTGTGATTGGTCTGTTCATATATTCTATTTCTTCCTTGTTCAGTTTTGGAAGGTTATACCTTTCTAAAAGTTTGTCCATTTCTTCCAGGTTGTCCATTTTATTGGCATAGAGTTGCTTGTAGTAGTCTCTTAGGATGCTTTGCATTTCTGCGGTATCTGTTGTAACTTCTCCTTTTTCATTTCTAATTTTATTGATTTGAGTCCTCTCCCTCTTTTTCTTGATGAGTCTGGCTAATGGTTTATCGATTTTGTTTATCTTTCCAAAGAACCAGCTTTTAGTTTTATCGATTTTTGCTATTGTCTTCTTTGTTTCTGTTTCATTTATTTCTGCTCTTGTCTTTATGATTTCTTTCCCTCTACTAACTTTGGGTTTTGTTTGTTGTTCTTTCTCTAGTTCCTTTAGGTGTAAGGTTAGGTTGTTTATTTGAGCTGTTTGTTGTTTCTTGAGGTAGGATTGTATTGCTGTAAACTTCCCTCTTAGAACTTCCTTTGCTGCAATCCCATAGGTTTTGGTTCGTCACGTTTTCATTTTCATTTGTCTCTAGGTACTTTTTGGTTTCCTCTTTGATTTCATCAGTGATTTCTTGGTTATTTAGTAACGTATTGTTTAGCCTCCATGTGTTTGTGTTTTTTACATTTTTTTCCCTGTAATTGATTTCTAATCACATAGCATTGTGGTCAGAAAAGATGCTTGATATGATTTCAATTTTCTTAAATTTCCTGAGACTTGATTTGTGACCCAAGCAAGATGTGATCTATCCTGGAGAATGTTCTGTGTGCGCTTGAGAAGAAAGTGTAATCTGCTGTTTTTGTATGGAATGTCCTATAAATATCAATTAAGTCCATCCTGTTTAATGTATCATTTAAAGCTTGTGTTTCCTTATTTATTTTCATTTTGGATGATCTGTCCATTGGTGTAAGTGAGGTGTTAAAGTCCCCCACTATTACTGTGTTACTGTCAATTTCCTCTTTTATAGCTGTTAGCAGTTGCCTTATGTATTGAGGTGCTCCTATGTTGGGTGCATATATATGTATAATTGTTATGTCTTCTTCTTGGATTGATCCCTTGATCATTATGTAGTGTCCTTTCCTTGTCTCTTGTAACATTCTTTATTTTAAAGTCTATTTTATCTGGTATGAGTATTGCTACTCCAGCTTTCTTTTGATTTCCATTTGCATGGAATACCTTTTTCCATCCCCTCACTTTCAGTCTGTATGTGTCCCTAGGTCTGAAGTGGGTCTGTCATAGACAGCATATATAAGGGTCTTGTTTTTGTATCCATTCAGCGAGCCTGTGTCTTCTGGTTGGAGTATTTAATCCATTCACGTTTAAGGTAATTATCGATATGTATGCTCCTATTACCATTTTCTTAATTGCTTTGGGTTTGTTTTTGTAGGTCCTTTTCTTCTGTTGTGTTTCCCATTTAGAGAAGTTCCTTTAGCATTTGTTGTAGAGCTGGTTTGGTGGTGCTGAATTCTCTTAGCTTTTGCTTGTCTGTAAAGCTTTTGACTTCTCCATTGAATCTGAATGAGATGCTTGTCAGGTAGAGTAATCTTGGTTGTAGGTTCTTCCCTTTCATCACTTTAAATATGTCATGCCACTCCCTTCTGGCTTGTAGGGTTTCTGCTGAGAAATCAGCTGTTAACCTTATGGGAGATCCCTTGTATGTTATTTGTCGTTTTTCCCTTGCTGCTTTCAATAATTTTTCTTTGTCTTTAATTTTTGCCAATTTGATTACTGTGTGTCTCGGCATGTTTCTCCTTGGATTTATCTTGTATGGGAGTCTCTGCGCTTCCTGGACTTGGGTGGCTATTTCCTTTCCCATGCTAGGGAAGTTTTTGACTATAATCTCTTCAGATATTTTCTCTGGTCCTTTCTCTCTCTATTCTCCTTCTGGGACCCCTATAATGTGAATGTTGTTGAGTTTAATGTTGTCCCAGAGGTCTCTTAGGCTGTTTTCAATTCTTTTCATTCTTTTTTCTCTATTCTGTTCCACAACAGTGAATTCCACCATTCTGTCTTCCAGGTCACTTATCTGTTCTTCTGCCTCAGTTATTCTGCTGTTGATTCCTTCTAGTGTATTTTTCATTTCAGTTATTGTATTGTTCATCTCTGTTTATTTTTTAATTCTTCTGGGTCTTTGTTAAACATTTCTTGCATCTTCTCGATCTTTGCCTCCATTGTTTTTCTGAGGTCCTGGATCGTCTTCACTATCATTATTCTGAATTCTTTTTCAGGAAGGTTGCCTATCTGCACTTCATTTAGTTGTTTTTCTGGGTTTTCATCTTGTTCCTTCATCTGGTACATAGCCCTCTGCCTTTTCATCTTGTCTGTCTTTCTGTGAACGTGGTTTTTGTTCCACAGGCTGCAGGATTGTAGTTCTTCTTGCTTCTGCTGTCTGCCTGAATAGTTTCTTTTTCCTGCAATTTGCTTTTTATTTTTCATTTATTTATTGAATTTTATTTATTTTTTATACAGCAGGTTCTTATTAATTATCTGTTTTATACATATTAGTGTATATATGTCAATCCAGTCTCCCAAGCAAGTTGCTTTTTAAATGCTTGTGTTTATGTTATTCTCTGTCTTCTTTCTGATAAACCTTAGTTGTCTGTTCATGACTAGAACAAATAATCCTAAAAAGGTTACTGGAAACTCTGAGTATGTGGATATTGTCCACATGACATGTGAGCTTTAATGTAGGCTTCTCTCTATGGGTTATTTGTTATTAACTGGTCAGATTTTCTAGAGTATTCCTGATCTCCTGCCTGGAGAAAAAAGATCTGCTGACCAGCATTTTGGGAGCCCAATGTGAGAAGAAGGCTGGGACTCATTGTTGGAGGTGGAGTGTGTGTGTGTGTGTGTGTGTGTGTGTGTGTGTGTGTGTGTAAGTGTAACCTAATCCCTTGGTTTTGGTACTGCACCTGTGCCTTCATCTGTGCTAGCTCATAACCTCTCCAGGGGTTAAGCCTCAAATGTTCTGCCAGGGGAGTGTGGAGGGGGGAACGGATCTAGAGACCTGATTGTTTCTTAAGATAACTGTCACCCAATTCTCTTTATTTTGGTTCCTCTGTTCTTACCCTCACTTCCAGAAGTACCCAGAACTGCCCGTTTCTAACTTTTGGGTTTTTTCCCCTGAACATTCTGCCGTGTGATTTGGGTTAGCTGTCAGCCTGACAGTCGCAGTTGTAGGATTCACCTTCCTTGGCTTTGCCAAGACAGTTGCCTCCAGTCCATCTGCTTCCACCGTCTAAAACTTTGTGGCTGTTTTTCTCTTTGGATCTTGTCCTAGTGGATTATGTCTTTAAAACAACAGTCACTTTTCCTTTGTTGCTTAAGCTGTGCAGTTGAGCAGGACTAGTTGTCTGTGTTCAAACAGCCGCCTTCACACGGATCCCCTGCCTTCTTTCTTGCTGCATATTTCTTCAGCACGTGGAGGCATTAGAAGTTAAAGGGTCATCTTGAGAGATGTTTTTTTTCTTGAGCTGCCGTCTTGAGAGATACTATAGAAAATACCTGGTTTTAAACTATATTAACCTACACTTGTTAGTACTAAATTTTGTGTTGTCAGTTTTTTTCTCCATATTGTTGCTTTGTGGTATAAAAATGCCACTGTAATGAAGCTTGAATGGTGGCAGTCTGTCAAGCATCCAGTGCTGTGTCTGCATTGGATTCCAAAATCTGAAATCTTTTCTCTCTCAGCCGTAAAGTGTACTTAGTCTTACAGCAGTGAAAGAAAACTGTCTCTAAGAAATATTTGTCCTTTCATTTGGTGGTTCTCAGGCTTTAGTGAGCATCAGAAGCGCTGGTTGGCTTATTAAAACCGATTAAACCAGAGTTTCTGATTCAGTAGGTCCGGAACAGGGCCCAGGTTTTGGGGGTTGTTTTTTTTTTTAATGTTTCTGTGTTTATGGGCCTGAGATTGTGAATTCCTGACAAGTGATGCTGATGCTGGTGTGAGGGCCACACTTTGAGACTGACTGAAGCAGACTGTATGAGTGCTTGAAAACCAGAACGCCACCACCAAGACCCTCCAGTAAAGCTTTACTTCATTATTTTCCAGTTGGACAATTGAGAAGAGCTTTGAATTTATGCTATGATCGCTCTCTTTGCCTAAAACATACGTTTACTTGATCGTCTTGATCGAGACAGTAGGTCTAACCATTTAAATTAATGAATCCTTTCCTTTGGTCCACTGTTATTCCTTTCTTTCTTTCTGAACTGCCTGTTTGAGATTTTGTCCTCATCTCCCCTTCTTCCTTCCCTTGTTTCTTGTGGTGCCTGCAACTCTGTGATGCGGCAGAAGTTGGCTGTCAGGGTGAGCTCTCATGTAGAAGCAAGTCTGCATTGAGGTCGGTCACGTGGGGTCTGCCTGCTCTGGGTCGGTAACGTGTTCATAGCATGTTGGGTGTAGCTATTTAAACATGGAGCCTTACCATTAAGGTTGTGCATACTCGCATGTAAACACAAACATTAATGTCAGGCTGTCTTTACTAGTTAGTAATTTGTGTATGCCTATACCAGGAAGCATACACTTTTTAGAATTTAATTGAAAACTTTGAATAATTAATTTGGCAGGAGAAGTGTTACAGTTATTGGTTCTAAGTGGATCTCTGTTCATTGGGAGCAACTGTCTCTTTTAAGTAAGGTGAAGAGATTGGCAAAGAAAACTTCAGTTGAATCAGGGAAAATGGCCTTTTATCCAGTTAGGTAATTTAATCTGACAGAAGCAGAAATCGTTTTTAGGAATGTAGGTTTGACACTGTAGAGATGAGGGATGGGGAGGTGTTAGCATCCTCTGTGAGCAGCGTTATAAATTGCCTTTCTACTTCATTACTCTCTATCAGTGTGGCGTGAAAACCATTGGAACTGTTTTACTGTTGGGTTTAACCTAGCACAGATATTTTTGTTTCTTTATGCTGGTTAAATTATAGTACAAAGTGCACTGTTTGATTCACTAAGTCATTTCTGCAAATCTTTGGTCACATTTATATGCTGTCCAGTCTTTGGGTTCTACTGAGGGACAAGCCCTGAGGAGTAAGCCAATAGGAGATTTTTCCCGTTTGTAATAGTGTCCTTTTTTTTTTTTTAATGGTATGACTGTTTCAGGGCTATATTTTTTAAAATAAAAGACAGCTTCAGCAGAATTAGATAAGTAATCTCTTAACCCAGTTAAGAGATCTTTTCCCTTAATAATTGCTTTTTATATGATTAATGGCTCCCATAAGGTAACAGTATTTTCTAACCAAATGGGTTCCCGTATATTTAGAGAGATTTTTCCCACATTGTGTATTTCTGTGAATGGCATGAGTAGAAAAGCACAGACTGTTAGCTCCATGAAGACAGGGACTTTGTTTTGTTCATCACTCTGTTTCTAACACTGAGAAAGGTATTTGATATGCAGTTCTCAGTAAATATTTGTGGAATGAAGGACAGAAACCAGTTTAGAGTTCAGCATCCTGCATTACCTAATTAATGCCACAAGGTGGTACTGTTGTAGCATGAAATAAGAGGCTGTAATTCTTAGCCTCTCTTACATAGTTTTATATAAATCCTATGAATAAACAAAATGAATTGACTACCTATTATGTTTATTGCCTGTTTCAGATATTTATGGTTTTGGCATGTGATTAGTCTTTTGAGTCTATGATTTGGCCAGGCAGTGAGATTATAACCTAAATAAAGAACATTTGGTTCAATTTTTTTTTTTTTTTTGAAATTTGGAGTGAGTTTTATTAATTAATTTATTATTTTTGCTGTGTTGGGTCTTCGTTTCTGTGCGAGGGCTTTCTCTAGTTGCGGAGAGCGGGGGCCACTCACTATCGCGGCCTCTCTTGTTGCGGAGCACAGGCTCCAGACACGCAGGCTCAGTAGTTGTGGCTCACGGGCCCAGTTGCTCCGTGGCATGTGCGATCCTCCCAGACCAGGGCTCAAACCCGTGTCCCCTGCATTAACAGGCAGATTCTCAACCACTGCGCCACCAGGGAAGCCCTGGTTCAAATTTTTATCAAATGTTAAATGAGATAGCATCTATTAAAACCTAGCACAGTATCAGGTTAGTTTCATTTTCTCGCCTTTAATTTATTTTGGGTTAAAAACCTTTGTTAAATTTTTCTTTGTGTTAAAATAATTTGCCAAACATTTTCTAATAAGTTATCACTGAATGTTAAACGATATTTTGTAAGTCTGCTTTGATTGTCAGAAGATTTTAAAAATTGATACCAAACCTAGATTTTACTGTATTATACCCCCCACTGCAAAAAAAAAAAGTTTAATTCTGCTCCATGGTTCTTTTATAAGGCTGAAATATTTTAACATAGTACTACATATTTGTGCATATATGATCATAATGTATAAATAAAGTCAGTCTATAATTTGTCTTGATTTCACTCCTATTATAAAAGTGTTGACAGGTTTGTTTTATAGCTTGGAATTTTAAAATTTCCTTATGATGAAATTGACTTCTGAATATTTTGATTGTATAATTTTCCACAGACTGAAGCAAAATCAGAAGAGGGCCCAGGATGGGCTATCCTACGTGATAATTTCATGATGGGAGCATCCATGAAAGACTGGGACAAAGGAAGTGATGGACCAGATGACAACAGACCGGGGTCTGGAAGTGACTCTGACACATAAAGCTATATAAGAAACACAGTTTCCATTTTATTTTTCCTAGAAAAATACTCGTGCTCTGAAAGTTGGGGAATTATAAAGATACCATTTGTAAGAGAGCCAAAAGACTTTCACTGTTATCAACTTTGGTGTTTCTCTTTTTCATGTAAACTTGGTTAAAATGATATTTCAAACCTTGTATAATTTTAAGCATTGTTCTTTAGAACGTTCGTAGAAAGAAATATTTCTACTTGAGATATGCATTTTGCCAAGTTCATTATAGGTTTACCTGTTGCTTTTGGATATTGGTGTTTTATTTAAGTATCACCAAGGGTTGTAGAAATGCAATATCAATTCATAATTAAAATGAACTCCTTGAAGTTAATATTTTTCAGCCTCTAACTTACAGACCTATATATGTATATTTTTTGTGGGGAAGGGTTGGTGTGTTTTTTTTGGTGAGCTATTGAGAAAAACTATGTAGCAAATTTTTAAATTATAGCATTTCTGATTTGGGGTGATGATTTTATTTTTAGACACTCTGGCAATTATGATTTAAGAAACATCAAATTTCTACTTTTATATTATTTCCTTTTATATGCTAAGTAATATATATAAATAATGGCTTAGATTTATTTTAAGTGTTAGGTTATTTTTGTATGAGAGATTTACTGAGGTGGAAATTCTCATATTTAACTTATGCAATGAGGCATAATTTCTTAGGAAGCATATTTGACATGTTCTCGTTTCTCTTATTTTCCCTAAATATTTGAGTTAGCTTAAATTCTTTTTTTATGGACTGGCTGACCAGTGAAATGGTAGTTAGACAACAGATAGTCTGCATCAGATACTGCATCTGATCTGAGACTTGATTTCTTATAGTTGTCTTAAAGATTATTAAATTGGATGACTTTCAGAATCTAGGTGTTAAACAAAAAGAGAAGAGAAAGCAGGGCTATTTAATATCATTCCAAAATTTCTGTGAAACTGGGCCTAAGATGCAAACTTTGTAGGGGAATTATTTAATAAAAGTGATCTGTTCTTTTTTAAAAGGGTCCATCCCTTACTCCATCTTTCCATAGTAAAAATAGTTCCCTCCTACTACCAAATTGCACATGCTTGCATCTGTTATATATCGAAGGATAATCCTCCCCTCAAAACTGTGCTAGAGCAGAGACGTTTATATTTGCAAACCCATTTGGGTGTTACAAGTATTATGTAACCAAAGTTAAATTAGTCCATGGCCTGGTATTTGTTATCCTAAAGGAAGGTATACATCTAAGATATCAAATGATTAAACCAGCAGAGCTCAAAGTACATTTTTGTATGTATCCAAACTTTTGAAATTTAGTGTCTTCTTAAATTATAGAACTGCTATTTTGTCAGTGTAATATAAGTAAATGTGAACAACTAGTCCTCAGTAGTAACATGAGCATGCTAAACATCTCAGTATAACTTAACACAGATAAATATTTCAATACAACCTTACACGTAGATAATTTTGAGAAACAAATTTGCAGCACCTAAAAACTTTTATCTTCTCAGAATTAAAGATTTTACTTTTTTTTTCCTGCTATTATTCTGTTTCTGAATCATATTAAAGCTTTGCAAAATTTCTTCTGAACAGGACATCAGGTGATAGAAATGGGTAAATAACTTCTTGTTTAGTAAAAAAGTTGTTTTTTAACATAAACTTATCATATAGTCATTAGTTTAATTTAGAAAAATTGAGCAAGATTTTCAAACTGAAAGGAAGGAAGAGAATATTGGCAGATTTTCTTCTTTCAGAAATCATTTTATTCCAAAATAAAATTGAGTTGCTGCTATAAGAAAAAAAAATCACTTATGTTAGAAGGTGTAAAGCATATGTAAATCACGTGAAATAATTTTTGTCATAAAGATAGGATGTTTTATATGTATTAATATCTCTGCATATTGGCAATCAAATATCTAAGCAAAATACCACCATATATGAATCCAAGGATGAGCGTATTATTTTAAAAGCTCTGTATCTTTAGATGGATGTTTTAAATAATCTAGCTCTGTCATCTCTACCCTAAATATTTTACCTACAACATTTATTTATTTATTTTTAAAATTTATTTATTTATTTATTTTTGGCTGCGTTGGGTCTTCGTTGCTGCGTGCGGGCTTTCTCTAGTTGTGGCGAGCAGGGGCTACTCTTTGTGGTGGTGCGTGGGCTTCTCATTGTGGTGGCTTCTCTTCTTGCGGAGCACGGGCTCTAGGCGTGCAGGCTTCAGTAGTTGTGGCTCGTGGGCTCTAGAGTGCAGGCTCAGTAGTTGTGGCGCACAGGCTTAGTTGCTCTGCGGCACGTGGGATCTTCCCGGACCAGGGCTTGAACCTGTGTCCCCTGCATTGACAGCCGGATTCTTAACCACTGCGCTACCTGGGAAGTCCCCCTACAACATTTAAATTCTGACATCAATCAGATAAATAATTCTGCACCTAACTTCTGATATTGTCTTTGAGTTCTTTAAGGAGGGAAAAGAGAAAGAACAGCATTACTATACCCCTCCCCCCCATAGTTATCTAAAAATAACAATATTTGGATTTTATTTTTGGTAACTATTTAGGGTAATAGAGTAATAAAAAGATTTTATTTTTGTTTGTTTAAAAAGAACAATGGAAAATAGTAACCAGGTAGCCAGTACCTAGGTATTATCTTATTCCCTTATCTGGATATTCAGATGGCTAGGGTGAATGTTCTCAGTATTAGCATAGTTTAATATTGCTTATTTTTTGCTTTTAGGTGTTGAAATCTCACAAAATTAATACCTGTTACAGACTGACAATAACTTAGAATCATTACAGTAGTTTAGTACTTTAACTTAGAATACTGAATTTAGTTTCAAGTTACCTAGACTTCTACATAGATTAAGTATTATTCTACTCATTGAAAAATATATCTTGGAAACGCTTTGGATGGACTAATTCAAAGGCTCGCTTTCAGTACTTAGAACCTGAAATGACTCCATAGGAAATTCTGGAAGATTTATTTGAGGGTAAGTCCAATCCTTTAAAATATTTTGTCTTTTATAATATGAATAAGTGGGTGAAAGGGAATGTTTAAATTTTGGAAAACCTCTTAAGGCTTTTCAGTCACTGTGTTTTGCACATATGAACATACTTAATATTCAGTGGCTGCCAGCTAAACTAATCCTTCCTCCCGTGCTGGTCTTTAGGACATGTAAACACAGTACTTAACCATAAAGCCATTTAATTGCAGTTTCTAGACACCTACAGATGTCCCAGTTAACATATAACAGCAGAGAAGTCCTAAGGTTGAAGTGTGAACAGAAACATGGACAAACTGAGGACCTTGTAAGGAATTGTAAGGCCTGAGAGAATGCCTGTAAAGGACTCATCATAGAGCATAAATATTTAGAAGAGATAGGAGGAGGTCAAATAAGTAAGTTGATATTACATCTTTTGGATAACTTGTTTCTTCCCTATACGGATTTACTTACTTTATTTTATTATAGATGTTTATTAATATAAAATTATATTATACTAATTTTAATATATATATAAATTATATTAATATAAAATTATATAATATAAAAGAGTCATAAGTGAAATGGGATGGAAGTTTTATTTTTTCAGTTTTTTTAATGATCACAGAGTACCATTATTGCACTTAGTATTAGTGATATATTTGTGCCCCGTGAATTTCACTTTTAACACATACATTTGAAAAATCAGTAGATACTTTTTAACATTTGTAATTTCTTAAGGAAGTGTGAATGTGTGTGTGTGTGCGTGTATGTGTGTGTCTTAGTCCAGGACATTATACCAGATACCATAGACTGGGTGGGAAAAACAACAAACATTTACTTTCATGGTTCTGGAGGCTGGGAAGTCCAAGATCAAGGTGCTGGCAGATTTGATGTCTGATGAGCACCCTCCTCCTGGTTTGTAGACAACTGACTTCTTGCTGTGTCTACTTGAGGCAGAGAGAGATCATCTTTCTCAGTGCCTCTTTTATAGGGGCCTCATGACCTGATTGCCTCCTAAAGGGCTCCACCTCCAATATTATCATATTAGGAATAGAGCTTCTACATATGAATTGTGGAAGGCGGGGGATCAAAAATTCAGTCCACAGCAATGCATAAAATAGCAAATGGTACATTTCTAACTTAGATGTGAAATAACTGTAGCTACCGTTGATCCTTTTCTTTAATAAATTGTTTTTTTATTTTTGGCTGCGTTGGGTCTTCATTGCTGTGCACGGGCTCTCTAGTTGCGGCGAGCGGGGGGGCTACTTGTTGTGGTGTGTGGGCTTCTCATTGTCATGGCTGCTCTTGTTGCAGAGCACAGGCTCTAGGCACGCAGGCTTCAGTAGTTGTGGCACGTGGGCTCAGTAGTTGTGGCTTGCGGGCTCTAGAGCGCAGGCTCAGTAGTTGTGACGCACAGGCTTAGTTGCTCTGCGGCATGTGGAATCTTCCCAGACCAGGGCTTGAACCCATGTCCCCTGCATTGGCAGGCAGATTCTTAACTACTGCGCCACCAAGGAAGCCCTACCATTGATTCTTGACTTAGATTTCCTACTAGAATTAGAAGGTTAAATGAAGCATTTATCTGGCATTAATTGAGCACCTGTTCCAGGAACTGTACTAGAATCATTTGAGTCATATTGTTTATGGCAAAATAACGGGTAATTTTGCTCCTGTAAAAAATCAAAAAGTCAAATCTCCTGTTCCTTTTTAAAGTCGACTTCCTGCAGTACGTGCCCACTGTATGATTTGGATTGTGTGCCAATTTGGATTAACAGTGATAACTTGAAATAAATCAGTTATGTGCCATGACTTTAAAAATGTTTGTTAAAAGATAACCTTTTAAAGAACTATTATAGTGGAATCTAAGTTGTACATTAAAAAACTATTGTAACAGAATTGTACAGTAATTGTACAGTAATAGGAGTCCTAGAATAATGAAGCTTGTCTAGGGGTGTGAAGAGGTTAATTTGTCGGTACTCTGTCGATGATAAGTTCATTTTTACTTGGAAACGGTTTTCAGTTGAAGGAAGCAGAGTTCATACTGCTCCTTCCTTAAATGTATCTATTAGGATCAACATGACTGATGTTTGTCTCCACTCAGTATATCTGTGATAGGTAGTGAGTCTGTTGAGTCCTGCAGATATTATGAGTACGAAGACTATTTGAGGTGAATTGGCAGTTAGAACAAATTTTGGAAAAGGGAGAGAGAACTCTTCCATGCCTACAAAAAGCTCTCTCATTCCTTCCCCAAGAAAGCAGGAGTCTGAATTTTGGCCAGCTGGATAGATGAATCTTACTGACTATTGCAGCAAAGGTAGGCCTCCTGGTAAATTTTTTCCCTGTGTGAGCTTTTCAGAACTTGATTAAATATATCAATCAGGAGGACCAATGAACAGATTTGGAAGTAAAATGGTGTCTGAGATAGGTGACAGGACATTTAGAGTAGTGATTGGTGGTTAACAAAATACTACGAGTTGTAATAAATCTAATCAGAATTTTGTAGTTTGAAGATATCGTCCAACAATTCTTAAACAATTTTAGATTCTCTAAAGGATGTTTTGTAGCTTAGAAACACATTAATATTTTTCATCTGGTCTACTGAGCCTACTTTCAGGGAGTTATGATTTAGGGCTATTTATCTAGGTGTGTGATGAAACTTTTGTATTCAGAAGAGTTGTCCTCAGAGACAGTTACAAAATATGTTTCATTTTGCTTTGTTAGCAACATCTGGTCCAACACCGCTCACCTCATTCACCCACGCCTCCACTATAGCAGGAGTATATATTTAGCTTTCTGTCCAATGCTCTTTGGTTTTCATTCGAGTAGTTAAACAAGGGTATATGTTAGAGAAGTGGGCCTGATTCCTTATAATTTTAGTCTCTACATCACTACTGTCCGCTAGGACTTTCTGTGATGATGGAAATATATCTCCACTGTCCAATATGGTAGCACAAGTGGCTATGGAGCCTCTCCAGTGTGGCTAGGGATACAGAGAAGCTGGATTTTTCATTAATTACTTCAAATTTTAAAAGCTGCACATGGCTAGTGGTGGTCTGTCTCCCTAAGAAGAGAATAAAGTCACAGAGCATATATTTAGTCTAATAAAATATCAGTAAATTTTGGAATCATAAGTCTATCTTGAATTGTTACATAAACATTTACTGATACAATTTAAGTATATACAAATACTGGTGTGATTTTTATTGACTAAATTATGGTTGATGTCTTTTTCACTATTTGTATTTTTAAAAAGTTATATTAAGTTGCTTTATAATTATTTCCTGAGGTATAACTATTGTCCTTACATGTTAGGCCACTGTGTATGACACATAGCATTTGCTTTTTTAGTAGTACCACCTGCAGCTTTCAGAATGAACACACTAAACTTTAAGTCTCAGTGCTGTACTGTGAAACAGTAGGTTTGTGATGCACTAAAGGGACGTGCTGAGAACTGTCAGAGCAGCAGACAGCAGGTGCCATCTAAGCCAGTGAATTCCAGCGCTGGGGACTTCTGTCGGGAGCCTCCTTGTTTAGGAGGTTTCCTGAGGAAGCGCCTTGAGTGGCAGGGCTCCCGAGGTATCTGGCAGCTCAGATCTATCCCAGCACACACTCGACATCCTGCCAGAGCAAATGGAGGTTGCAGATTTGGGCAAAAAACCCGGAAAACAAAGAGCACCATGAGCGTTGTTAGTACAGCCAGTTTAAAATGATGAGGTGTTAAACCACATTTGTATAAAGAACAGTTTCTCTAACCCCAGAATCATTACCCTGGGTCTTTAATGCAATCGGTTCATAAACATCAAAGCAGCAACACCAAATTTGTATGGGGTCAGGACCAACTGGGGCTCTGAATGGAGAGACAGCTGAGAGCCGTGTCCTTTGTGTGGGTGGCCTTGCAGCTGTTGATTCACCCTGAGGCTTCTAGACAGTTGCCTCTGCGTGCTCGCAGAGCCAGACTTCAGTCTTCGGTAAAAATGGATCCCCTCCCGTGGGATGGACATAAACAAGGGATTGACATCAGCTCTCAAAACATCAGCCGGGCAGCCAGACAGCAGTTATCCTGAAATACTGAGTAGTACCCAGCACAACATCAGGGCTGCCTCTACGTAATATTTGTCTTTGTACAGTAACACTGGGATCTCTTAAGTGTATTATAAATAGTAAAAGCTCAGAGTCCAAAAGGTTCAAGGTGACATTATCCTTCTCTACAAATGGTAGGAATGATAGGAATATCTATTGCATGACACAGCTGCCATACTTTGGTCCTTATGAGGACTCCCAAGTACACTTTTTAATGATAAATGAAGTTATATTTACATGGAATATTTTTAGAAATATCAGTATTCGTTGTTAGATGACAGAAGGCAAAATTTTGGAATCAGAACTGAGTTCAGAGTTCAATTTGGACTCACATTAAGCCATGTGTTGTTGCAAAAATGTCTTAAAACTTTTTGAGGCTAGCATGTACCTCAGGCACAGGGATATGTTTGTGTATATTGGAGGGATTGGAACAATGAGTGCACAGCGTCTGTCTAGCACAGTGCCTGCTATGTAGTAGGGAGGGTCTCAGGAAACAGTATTATGTATTTGGAGGTTTAGATGCTGTGCGTGTAGACTTGTTATTCATTTCTGATCTCTAATCATAAACGTTCCTCTTCTAGATAATGAGTTCCTCCCAGAAAAGTTCAAAGTCTGGCAGATAGTAAAATTTGTGTTCACCCAGTAATTCTACTTCTAGAAACCCTCCTCAGGAAAAGATCCTAATTACAGAAAATGCTGTGTGAACAGTATAATAGCATTATTTTTAATAACAACAAATTCTAGACAACCTACAAGTTCAGTGACTTGAGGGCACACACAGACATCAACTGTGGTACTTCCACTTTTGTGTTACCATTTAACATGATGGCGTGAAGACTGGTGAAATCACGTGTCAAGAATTGCATGTAGACTGAAAATGTAAAAAATTATGGATAGCATAAGTAAAATTTTCAAATGCCAAAGATTCATTAGATGAATAGAAGAACGTAATACATTCTTTTTTTAAGAAAATAATTTTTGACGGCCTGAAAAGTCGAGTTCACACTGAGTACCAAGGTCCTGACCTTTAATGAGAAATTAAAATATATTTACTGTCTACTTCAGCTGTTCCAGAACCAAAACTCTAAATACTGTCTTAATAGAACACTCCAAGGGGTCGACATGGAGAGGTGCAGTTGATGACTGCATGAAGGTCGGCCCATCAACCAGTCAAGTATAAGTTGGACCAGAGCAAGTCATAAGAACAGCAAACATTTATACAGTAATTATTGTGTGCCAGATAGTGTTTAACAGTTTATAATGCCCTTAACTCATCCAGTCAGTCCTATGACCCTGTGAAGTAGGTGCTGTTATTGTCCCCAACATATAGTTGAGGAAACAGGCAATGGGTTCAGTAACTTGCCCAAGTTCACAGTTATTAATACAGTTGAGTCCAAGCTCCAGTCATAGAGCTGTTACACAACAGTGATTCCTCACATTGTAGGTGATACTAAGGTTGTATAGAAAATGACATTCTAGAAATTATTAAGGTCTTATAGAAAATGAGATTCTAGAAATTGCACTTTGCTCTGGGAAAGATAAATAGGCATATTACATTTTTTAGTCTCATTTACTCATGACACGAACCTACGGCGCGTATCAAAAGGTGAACACTTTCCTGGCACTAGCAATTTAAAGGTAGCTTGTCAGCTCAGGCTTTATTTTGGTTGCCATTGTCAGTTTATTATACAGTGTACTATTGGAGAATTTATTATAGATCTTGTTTGAGTATGTCTGATAATTAAAACTTTGCTATTTAATTATCTTGATGCTGCAGAAATGGAAGTACTACTAAGTACTGGAGTAGTGTCCAATAGTTTTGTCTATTGGAACATGACTAGCTCCTTTTATACTAAGATACAATATATTGCCCATAGCTCTGGTTGTTACTTAATGACATTAGATGGCTCATAAAAGTGTAAGTGCTGACATTTTTTCTATTAAGAATTTAGATATTCAAATTATGCTTTGTAAAAATGAAGACTAGATTTTAGTTTAGAATGTTATTGGCTAGGAGATAACAAGTAACTAACACTTTATTTTTCCTCTGGGGGAAAAAAAAGTCAATGGAAAATATCCTTGAGGTGAAAGTTAATTACAGTTAAAAAAAATTTACAGCCACATGACATTGTATCATTGTTTAATAGGCTGTGATGAAAATACCCAGGGAAATTGAGTATGTTAGTTTTCTCCAAATAGGAAGCTGTAGGACATACCACTTTTCTCCTCTAGGTGGCACGATTTAGGCTATCATTGAATTAAACGATTCCCCTCCAGCCCTCACACCAGGCGAGGGACTAGTTTCTGAACAATCAGTACAACCGGGGTATCGATTCCATTTAACCGTTATAACTGGTCAAATAACCAGATTGACCTTGCAACAATCTGTTGTCTAGTGACCTTAAGTAACTTAATTAACAAAGACCTCTTAAAAAACAAAAGCTTCTCTCTAATAACCAGGTAGCCAGAATCATTTTTGTGTATTGCTGAAGTCTCTTTGGGTCAGAGCACACGCCCATTTATGGATTTATTCCTTTGGTTTATGGTAACCAGCTTGCCATTTGATACTGACTGTGAAGATACTGCGTTTGTACTTGAAAAGACACATAGAGATAACTGAAATAATCTAAAAAGAAACCAGAACTGTAGGTGACGTTAACTTCCCAGGTGTCCCTGGTTTTGTTGCAGCCTTCACTGTTTACTAAACAGGAAAGATCAACATGTAAAAAGTCAGTATTAGGTGACCCGGAAGCAGCAAATGACGGAAACATTCTGTTCGTTCTGTGCACTAAAACGGGAAGAGGACACTTTATTTTTACCTTTCAGATTCTTTTATCTATTGTTCACTTTCCAAAATTTAAAAATGAATTTGGCTGCACCCAGAATACATGAAATACTTGTTAATCCCATTTTCATCTTCCTCCTCTTCTCCCTGTCTGTGTGGGGGATGGGCTTCCATGGAGCTCAGAAGAATCTTGACCAGGCACCTCTCAGGAACTTCATTTTGGGCGTGGTGCATGTTTATATAAATGCTAAAAATCGTACAAGTATTTTCAAATTATAGCTCTGATAGTGATTATTAGCATCGGTAGCATAGGCAAAGAAAAAAAAGGCTTGGAAATACGCAATATATATCATACTGAACCGAGAAAAGGTGAAAAGTTAACTGATGTATTGTTACAGATTCCGACTGGAAAGTGGCTTCATTTTAGGGTGACCGTCTGGGACAGTCCTGGTTTACCCCTGGTATCCTGTGTATAGATGAAAAGCATCCTCTTCACTCTTGGAAGTGCTCAGGTTTGTGTGATAAATTATATGGTCGCCCTAGATGTAAGCACTAACTTTCTTTTCTAAGACTTGTAACAAACATCAGGAAAAGTTTGTGGCCCGCAGTCTCCACTTTCACAAATCATAACTACCGATACAGCTTTGCTTTCTAAAATACGTATTAAAAGTATACTTCCACTTTGCTTTTTAAAATACGTATTTACTAGTTTTTCCTTCTAACATTAAAAAAAACTACATCCAGGTTTTCTTTTTATCTGCAATTGCTATTGCCTGTTGGTTTTTGTTTTATTTTCATTTTTTAATTGCAGGATAATTGAGGCAGCAGAAAGGCAAGGTTGTTTGAAATAGAGGTTGGTAACTTTGCTCATGGAAATTTACACATTCAGAATTTTCCACAATCTATGAAACCCTCTGAAATGATGACAAATTCATTTAAAACTATATATCTTAAAAAGATAAAAATTCCACTTTATGTTGTCATACTCATTTTAATTATAACATCATTATGTTTTTCTCTTATCCTTCTTCATCTTTGAATTTTTACTTTGTTCCTACTTCTTTGTCTCCCTTTCTCCCCAGCAACCTAATTCCAGTCTCTTGCTTTGTGAAGTGTCTGGGGACTGCTGGGCTGGTGGGGTCAGTGAAGTAGGAGCAGAGATTCTATAAAGGCAAGTGTCAAACCCTGCCCTAAAAACTAAGGAAAACTCTGCTGCTGGCTTCTTTTGATCAGCATTAGCATTTTATCAAGCATGTCTCCATATTTTAGTGTAAGACAGCTGTCCCCATAATGTTCATTTATTTATATCAATCACTAGGTGCTATTTTAGTGGCTGAATTTCACCGGGGGTAAGAAACCAGAATCTCTGGCTGATTTCAGTAGGCGGTGACAGTATCCAGGCCTCCGGAGGTTGCCCCCTGTTGGAAATCTCACGGAGCTGAAAATATAGAGGTGGAAGGGCCCCAAAGCCACCAGCAGTAATCCATCAACTAATCGCAATTCCAAAGGGTAGGATCGGTGTTCCCACAGTGTATCATCAAAGTGTGAGGAGTTTATCACTTTAAAACCTCACAACCTACTGATACGTCTGCTTTTCCCTGTCTCCTGAGTTCACCCCTTTATCTTTCACCACCTGTGATCTTCTCTTTCAGCCTTTTCCTCCCTGCCAGTGTGCCGTCCTTTGTCCTTTATCACTTCTTTCTTGGATAAACCTATAGATACAGAATGGAAACAATATTTGGATGATTTTTCTTGTGGAAATCACTAAACGTTTTCATTTCATTATTCTGCGAGCAGAAACTTGCATAAAAATGCGTACAGAACATGAGACAAAAAGTGTTATGGACCAAACATTGTTTTTGAATTGTGGTATCAAAGATAAAGTTACAAGGAAGAACTTAAAAGGCTTTTGGTATATTTTCACATTAAAGGGTTACTTTGCCTTTCTCAAGTGTAACTATTGAGAGTAAAATGTAATCAATTACAGTAGCTCTGTATATTTCTTTTCCCCACCTCCTGGTTTTTGAGGCTTGAAACCATTGTGGAAAGCTTTCAAAATTGTTACAAATGACGTTTTTCTTTCACCAGACTTAGGAAGGACCTATTACATTATAAACTCTTCTCTGTGATCCTTAGGGGTAAAACTCCGGGACAGGGATGAGTAGTTGTTTTGATATCAAGCATTTGTTTAGGCTCTTGTAGGACCTGCACATTAGTTAAGTGAATATACCCATTAATGAGCAGAGAAGGGCTAGCGGTGGAAACAGCTCTCCCACTGATCTGGAAGACAAAGAATTCCATTTTAGGGTGTTAAACTGGAATTTGGACTTAACTGGATTTTGATAATCATTTAGAGTTCTGTTCACCAAAAGTGTATCTTCTTGCCCTTTCTTCCTACAATTAGTAGGGGCAAAATACCATAGTGTTTAACATAACAATGAGCATGAACTTACAGAAACTGCTAGGAGGCATAACCGTGAAGCAAATTCTAATTAGCATCTTCCCTGGCTTTTTCATTCTATTTATGTTGGAGAAAGAGCTGACAGAAATGAAGAAGTGAGAGGATACAAGAATGGTCACTAACATTTAATGGGCATATATTTAAGTGCCAGGTTGTGTTAGAAACTCTCTTGGTACCTTGTGTCATTTAATCCTCACAGTAATCTTAACTTGTTGGTACTATGTGTTATGCCCATTTCATAGATGAAGAAACTAACAAGTGTCTGAGTAACTTAGCCAGGATCACAAAGCCAGAAAGCGATGGATATTTGAACCCAAGAAAACTTGAGTCTGGAACCTGCCCCTTTTACACTATGCTCACCTGCCTCCTTGAGCTAATCAGGATGGCCTGTGTGGGTGAAATCCCCTTTTACCGCATGGCTTTGGTAAACCAGGGGGACAGCTCTTGAAGTCTTACCTGTTGCATCTTCAAAGGATTGCTCACCTGAGAGGTAGAAAGGGGCGCCTCCTCTCCTGCTAACACTCAAGTCACTCTCCTCGGCCACACTAGAAGAGTTTACCATCCCCTCCCCTGTCCTCGCTTCCTGGGCTTTAGGGAAATTAAAAGTAGCCTCTTATGAACAGGCCAGGAGTCTGAGGGGTTGTAAAGTAAGCAGTACGTGTTCATCAAACTAAACACCATGGGCAAAAGTGTGTGTGTTTATGTTGGGAAGGGGGTTGTCAGAAGGATTTATGGCTTAGATTGCTTTCCTAGCAGTGATGGAGATGGACTTTTGCTGCTCTATCCACACTCTAATCTGAATCCACTTAACCTCAGGTACGTTTGTGTTTATATCTAGAAGGTAGTCTCCCTAATTTGAGGGGAGGCTGAGCCTATGTCCTTGGCGGAGCACGGTGCCTAAGGTTACCAGCTGCCTTCCAAAGCCAGATCTTCACTCAGTAGCTCCTGCTTTATGTCCTATAATTGCCCCACGTGTAGGAACAGTCACTTTTCCCCTTTGTGTATAGCTAGATTAGTGCAGTTCTCAAACTCAACTCAAAAGGGATGACAACTTGGTGAAACTACTAGCCCCATAGCAGCACCTCTTGAGTATATTTTGCTTTGGCTATTGGAGTTGTAGCTGGTTGTCTGACTGCTTTCAAGTTGCTTCAATTTGAAATTGACCTCCAGGAAAGGAACGTGCTAATGCTGATTTACACATAATTTTCAGAATTATTCAGAAGTTGGTTGGAACAATTCCTTTATTCCAGAGTTTTCTGATGTGTTTTCATAGGAAAAAGTCCCATGTTCAAGGGAGTTCAGGATATTCTGGGTTAAAAGGGTTAAACAGTTTTATTTTCTGTAAGATTCTCAGAGCCTTTAACATGACAGAAACTGTGAATCTGTAAGTAGGCAATAGAGTACCCAGTATCTCTCAAACTTAACTTCACCACACGATCCCTGTTTGTCAGACACATTCTGGTACCAGTGCTTCTTAGAAATACGTAGTGGATAAGAACATAGACAGTACATTCTGATGGCAAAATCCATCTTACTATGGTCTTGAACAAGGTACTTAACCTCTCTGTACCGCAGTCTCCTCATCTGCAAAATAGAGATGATAATAATAATACCTACTTTAGAATGTTGTGAAGATTAAATGACCATATATATATACATCTGTCGATCTGCCTCACGTTACTGAGTGTAATATGTGTTAGCTACTGTTATCGTAACTATTTACCCCTCTGTTTACTAATGGTATAGGCCCCATACACATGGAAAGTGTAAATTCCAAAAGTTAGAGAAAGCTCCTTGTGACCTTTCTATAATGAAAGGAACATCTGAACTAGGGAGTGATATAGTGGCTTTGAGTTTGGGGGAAAACTCAACAGAGTTTCCAGTTTAAATCATCTGTCTAGTCGGTATGGCTACCGTCATGATGAAATGAAAATGTTGACTTTGAGTAACTAAAGGTAAAAGAAAAGAAAAAGGGAAAAGTGAACAGGGGCAAGAATTATTTTTGTATTTATCTAATTTGGACTAGGTTGAAATAGAAAATGTCAAGTTACGAGTAGTGTATAACAGCGACATCAAACCCTTAAAATCCCAGCTTCCTGATATATGCTGTGGAAAGAATGAAGTTGATTGCTAAAGTCTAGCTGGGGAAGAAGGTGAAGAGAAAGCCATGTCAAGATGTGGCTTAGGCAGCAAATTAAGAAGATAGCCATTCATTCAAACAGTAAAATAAATATAATTCATTCTCCAGGTGCAGAAGAGAGAGCTCTGTTTTCAGCCGTTCACAGTCAAATGCAGAACTAGGCTATAAACAACAAACCATAATAAAATAAGCTTTAGGATAGAGGTACCGGCACGGTGCTATGGAATCTCAGAAAATGATGCCACTAAAAAGCTAGGAGGTGGAGCTTGGATGACCTATCCCAGGGCTGGCCTGGCCCAGAGTCAACTGTTTGATGCTCATTTGCATGAGCGAGCGAGCGAGCGAGCGAGAGAGGAGAGAGAGAGAGAGAGAGGGAGAGAGAAAACAATACAGGAGGGAAGACTTCCATTCTAGAGCAAGTGATCCCAACTGGGAGGCTGTGAGCGAGCGAGCCACACGAAGTAAAAATGGGAGGCTTGATCGCATGTCCTTCACCAGACGGGTCCAAAATGACTATATAAAGTAAATACCATAAATCACTGTTGTCAGGGCGCACACCACCTCCTCCCTCCCTTCCCCACAGCCGTGCTCATTTCCACACCCCCTCAACGGTTCAGGGAGAGCTCGTGGTCTAAGTAAACGAGAGGACTTCTGACTGTAATCCTAGCACGTCACTTCGTTGAAGGCAAACACGTGGTTCAGAGAGAACTTATAAATCTCTCCTCCCAGGCAGGATCGTGATGTTATCTGCTGGCAGCAGAAGGTTCGCTCCGAGCGGAGCTCCAGAAGCTCCCGACCAGAGAGAGACAGAGAGAGAGAGGCAGGCAGAGGCAGCGGGAGAGAGACAGAGAGACCGAGAGAGGCAGAGAGAGACACACACAAGGAAGAGCGAGAGCGCAAGTGAAGGAGGACTGGCGAGAGGGATGGAGAACCTAGGATAACGGTCTAGGGAGCCATTCGGGGGCAAACCGAGGGGCTGCCTGGCTGCAGAAAAGAGGAAGGAGAGGATCTACTGCAGGCTGCCTACTACCCTCGGCGAGAAAGCCCAAGTGGGAGAGAAACCAGGAGTGGGTGGGCAAGGGTGGGAGTCCAAGGGAACCCCTTCGCAACCCCCTAGGAATAAAACTCCCCTGTCGGCGCGTCCCGGGGCTGCCGCTGCGGTCCGCGGGGGGCGAAAGCCACGGCGGCGGCCGCCGCTCGTCTGTTGCCGGGTTGGCGTTTCGAGCGAGAGGAGAAGGAGCAGAAGGAGGGAGCTGGAGGCCGGACGCGTTCGCCAGCGGCGGCGGCGGCGGCAACGTGGAGTGACCGGGCGGGTCGGCGCGCCGGCCGGGGTGTCGGCCCCCGCGCGCACCTCCGGGAGCAGGATCCTCGCCGCGGCCCCCGCGGCCCCCGCCGGACGCGGCCGAGTCCCGGGCGCAGCGCGAAGCGCTCCCGCCTCCCCGCCGGGGCCGGGCTCGCTCCCAGCGCGCGCACACGGGCGCGCGCGCGCGCACACTCACACACACACTCACACACGTGTGCGCCCCTCCGCTCCGGAGCTGCTGCTGCTCCTGCTTTCAGCGCCGTAGTGGAAGGCAGGGCCGCGCCGCTCCTTCTTTAAATATATAAATTGGAGCCGGCCGGCCTCGGCCGCCCCCCTGACAGCGCTGCCCGCGGCCCTCCCGCCGGCGCTCCCGCTGCCAGCCCCGGGACCTTTTCATCTCTTCCCTTTTGGCCGGAGGAGCCGAGTTCGGATCCGCCACTCCGCACCCGAAACTGACACACTGAACTCCGTTTCCTCCTCCTAAATTTATTTCTGCCTAATAGCCACTCGTCTCTTTTTTTGCCCCCATCTCGTCGCTCCAAGAAAACTTTTGCTGACTCCCCCAAGTGAAGCTTCCCCCTTGCCCGTCGTGTATTAATATTTCCACTTGGGGAACGACTTGCCTTTTCTTTTTAAAGGAATTCAAGCAAGATAGCTTTTTCTCTCGGACATTGACTCCCGATTGTTTGCAAAAGTTTCGCATTAAAAAAAAAATCTACCTGATCTGTACTTTGAGAGTTGTTGGTTTCTTTTTATTTTTCTTACTTTTTTACTTTTTTAAAAAAAAATTTTTCCACCTTAAAAAAAAAAATGCACTACTGTGTGCTGAGCGCTTTTCTTCTCCTGCATCTGGTCACGGTCGCGCTCAGCCTGTCTACCTGCAGCACGCTCGACATGGACCAGTTCATGCGCAAGAGGATCGAGGCGATCCGCGGACAGATCCTGAGCAAGCTGAAACTCACCAGCCCCCCAGAAGACTATCCCGAACCCGAGGAGGTCCCCCCGGAGGTGATTTCCATCTACAACAGCACAAGGGACTTGCTCCAGGAGAAGGCGAGCCGGAGGGCGGCCGCCTGCGAGCGCGAGCGGAGCGACGAGGAGTACTACGCCAAGGAGGTTTACAAAATAGACATGCCGCCCTTCTTCCCCTCGGAAAGTAAGTACCGCTCCCCGCTTCCACTCCCCGGGGCTTAGCGCTGCCCGAGGCTTCCAGAACCGCAGCCACTCCAGGGATCGCCCTGCCCTCTCCGGGTCCCAGCTCGCTCCTTCCCCTGCTCCTGTCCTCCGTCCCACCCACCTCCTTGCCAGTTGTGTGCTTGAGGACGTTAGGCTTTAAAACGTGGACTTGCGACTTTTAATTTTCTCCATTTCTCCCTTCCCCCAACGCCCCGTCTTTTATAAGGCGTTTTTCTCTTTTTTTCTCTTCCCTGGAATTCTCGACTCGGCCACCGGCTAGGAGTCAGCCCTCCTCTGTCAAACTTGGAGGCGCTCCCTGGGGCCGCGTTAAACCGGGAAACCTTGGTGGGTTTGTTTTCTTTGCTCCGATTGGCCTGAAGCCCGCCGAACTGGTGCACGAGGGGTTAAAAAAAAAAGTGGCTCAAAACTAGCCTCTCCGGAAGGCGCCCCTTTCCGTGCCGACCTATCAGCTGATTCCCCAAGCCTTCCCTATTGTCTCTAAACTCCCCGAAAAATGTCAGCATCGCCAAGACAAAACCCGATCTGGAGACCCCTCCAAAAACCTACCTCCAACCCCTCAATTCTTGAATCTACTGCCTCAGCGAGGTGTTTACATTCCCCCCAAGGCGAGATCTTGTAACCACGTCCCCTTTTGATTTCACCTGGAATGGTAGAAAGGACAGCTTCGTTGCTGACTACGTTTAAAAGGGTTTTTCCTTCACGTTATTTTTTTCCGAATTCACTCAAACCTGCCTTCTTAAAATCGCCGGTGTAGCAGATCCTTTTTCTTATGCGTTTATTGTTTATCTTTCTCACTCTTGAGCCCGGTGTTCCCTGCCCTTTCATAGGCTTCCTGCAGTCACTTCGTTGCATTCCTAAATCTCAGCGTAGAAGACAGCCGATTTTTTTTTCTTTTTAAACTGGCTTCTCTGAGGGCAGTGTCCTCAAAACCAGCTGGCATACAGTAGCAACGGGAGTGAATGATTGATTGTTGAGTTCTTTGAGGGGAAGGGAAGAGGGCAGTTAGCTTAGAATGATTTCCAAGTTCTTTAAAAAAAAGAAAAGAAGAAGCAGCATATATTGATGCCCGAGAGGGTTAAATACCAGGAAGAAGAAAAAGAAAAAAAAAAAAAAAAAAAAAAGAGCTCCAACATTTGCCTATTCCAAATCCCAAGTCGTACACTTTTCATTGGTTGCCCATCTCTCTCCTCCCCTTTCCATGCCCTATATACTCCCTGGCAGCCTTCACAACGTCTCTGTGTCTTGCCTACAGAGATAATATGGCCATCTTGGTAATTTTATCCTAGAGGTTCTAATTGCAGGGTGGTGCTTTTCTTTTTGAATATTTATATTTAGTTTGACAAGTCGTAGTTCCGGGACTTGCCATGTCTTGTATTTGATGGTCTCACATTGTCAGCTGAAGTATCCAACCCCAGGCTTCCTGGCGACCTCTGTTTTGCTGCAGCATCATCTCTTCTTGTTTAAGGGCAGAGCTGAGGCAGGAGATCCTGGCAAGCAGGATGATTTTATTATTGTAATTACGTCACCATCCACAACAATGGTGATAAATACACTCCACCCTGGTGATTCCCCCCCGGGGAGTGAAGGAAAGCTTTCTACCTGGGGTGGAGCCATGGAGATAATTAGGAAAGAAAGTTCATTGTAATTAGTCCAAAATCATTGAGACCCAACAGGGAGTTGAGTCAGTTTGCTTTCTCTAGCACGGTGCAACCGTTCTACTGGAATTTGGGCAGGCGGGCAGTTATGTTATGTAGAACCAGAACAAGCCAAGCCTTCAATGTTTACCTGCAACAGCTCTCATGAATTGCTGGCATTTTCATAACAGAGAGGAGGTCTGATCCCTTCGTGAGATAGGTGTGGAAAGAGCAAATTACCCAAGAGGGTGTTCATTCTTTGTTCTTCAAGCACTCTTCAGTCTAAACAACTGAGGTGATCCCACGCAAGATTATCATCATCACCAAATTGGAGAAAATTCTCAAATTATTAGGATTTCAGAGGTTGGCATCTCAGGTGCGTGTGTGGATTCCCTTCTGCTTCCTCTCCCAGCTACCAAAGAAATGAAAGCCTCTGATCAGTGCAGGATAAAATATAAACTATCAGTCTTCCTACAAAGAGTGCAGGCTTCTTAAAGCCTTAAAGGAAATTTAGGAGCAGAAAGCCTTATTAATAGCAGATTTGATACTACTGTGCTAGGACTGTGGATAATTTTATAGAAAGTAGGTTAACTGATTTTCCAGTACTTTCTAGTTATACTGGAATATAGTGAACCCTTCCAAAAAAAAGGAAGAAAAGAAAAAAAAATCACTCCACCATATTTTTAAAGGGCAAACGGAAAGGACAGCATTGGCTTATATACCAGCTTTCCCTCTTTAGGACCTTTCCACCTAACTTTTAACTCGGTCCTCCCTGAAGAGACGGTGGGGAGGAAGTGTGCCTGTCATTTCTTGAAGGGAATCTGCAGCGGGTCATAAGCCCCAGAGATGAAGGCATGGGAAAGATCACTGGTTCACTTTTTACCACCAACTTATTAGCGTTCAGGGAGTGACTTCAGCTCAAATATTACAAATATGCTCTAACCGTGCTCAATGAGCTATATATCATTACAGATTGTTGGTAGCCCTTTGCAGGACGTTTTATACAGTTCAGACAAAATGTTTTTAGCAATGTGGAGTTTTAAAAGTAAAAATATAAGAGATATTGTATATGCCTTCAGGCATATTTTGTCTTAAATATTATCCTTGGCCCAGCGTACTATATAAATACAGTAAATATGAATAGAACTGGCCAGGTGCCAATCTCCTAGGATGAATTTTAGTCAAGAAGGTATTTATGGGATATAAATAATACTGTGTCAACATTTGAAGAAGGGATCTGATTAGTTTTGAATTTATTCGTATTGATCTTTTCACATGCTGTTAGTTTAAGGCTCAAAGTGGAGTTATGCTAAGGTTTACCCATACTTTACCCAGTGGGAATTAGTGGACTTCTCGTCCTTTTGACAATCCACTTGAACTTCAAGCACATCTATTCAAAAGACACTGTACAGGGCTTTAGAAATTTAGAAAGAGTGATTCCACATAACAGAGTAAGAATCCAAATGATTAACAATTAAAATATGTAGACCCTTCGACAGTCAAAAAAAAAAAAAGGAAGAGACAAAATTTTATTTTCTTTCTTTCACCTCTCTTTTCCATGTAACAAATCAGGCACGTGTTGTGGTTCTAACTGTGGTGATTTTGTCCTTTCCCCCGCCCACACCCTCAGGGAACATTTGGCAATGTCTGGAGACATTTTGGGTTGTCATGATTGGGAGTGGAAGGGCCAGGGAGGTTGCTCACCATTCTAGAATGCACAGGAAAGGTCCCTTTTCCACCCGCCACCCCCATACATCAAAGAATTATCCAGCTCCAAATGTCAGTAATCCCCACGTGGAGAAACCCGGTAACCCTGGGATTTATTTGCAGTTGCTGAATTCTGCTAGCAGTACCATTTCCAAAGTAATAATCTGAAAGTAAAACATCTTTATCATCAAAAGGACATTAACATGGAATAGAAAGATAATCAGAAACTTTCCTTAAGTAAGTGGGACTATGAATTTGACTCTTTGGTATGGTGTATACTTCATTATTATGATCTTAAAGGGCCTAAATTAGAGGCATCAAAGGTTCCCATTCATTTAGCCTAAGTAAGGGTGTCGCTCCACCCATCTGTAACTTCAGTCAGCAGCAATGTGATATTAGTCAGGACAGAGCAAAAAAGAAGTGAGGGATTACCGTGGATTTTCCTTGCAAGGAAAATAAGCAGCTCATGTTAAGGAAGAGTGGAATCTCCAAGCTCAGCAACAGAAGAAAGTTGGTTTATTCTCTCATATTGAATTAGATAAACTAAAATATACAGCCTGAGACATTACGGTGAGGTTTCCTTTGTAATTGTTTCACATAAATGCTAAGCATTTAATACCAAGCAATCTCTTTTTCTATTTCCCCTGTAATTTTCCAAGTGAAATTGAGGAAGATAGGAAGCATACCAATAGCACTATGGTTTGTGGGGTGGGGGGGACGCAACGTAACATTCTATTCATGGATATATCTTTCTGTGTACACATTGCTGAACTGTCAGCCAATTGCCCGATGAAAGAAAATATTAGCAGTTGCTGGAACATAGTACTATTTTTGCTTGATGTTCAGGGATTTTTTTTCTGTTTCTTAAATTGAACTATCGTTGATTTACAATATTGTGTTAGTTTCAGGTATACAGCAAAGTGATAGGGATTTTATTTTTCAGATTCTCTGTGGATGTGTCAGAAAGAGGGACACAGAGAGAGAGACAGACTTGAACCCCTTCCCTAGACTTCCCCAATGATTGAGTTATTAATACACAGCAGACCCAACTTTAATTCCCCTACTTGTATTGCATCATTGCTTGTACTAACTCTAGTGCTTAATTGTGGTTGCGTTTAACTTTAGGCTCCGTTCTCTTCCAGGATTTTCTCTCTTTTCTTTCTTTTACTTTTCAAAGTCTAGCAAAACTCCTCAAAGAGATATACTGGTTATAACTGAAGTAGTTGGGCCGTCTTTGTTGCCAAGGGAGGCCGGTCTCCTCTCCTGAGGAGTCCCCACTGGATGGAGACTGGGCTTTGTGAAGCTGGAGGGGTAGATGGGGACCAGCTGACCTGGCAGAGGCTCCGGGAGCCTTCTGTGTCTCCACAGCGACCCCTGGGGTCTACTCAAGGAGCTGCACTTTTTGAACGATGCCTTCTCCCTGGTGAAGAGATGCTGATGTAACCCCAGTCACAGCATCTTTCATATAAAAAGATATGAAAGAATGACAGATCCTGTTTCCTAGAGGAAACTGAGATGTGAGAAAAGGGCTAATGACTCACTGTTGATCCCATATCAAATCTGGGTTAGAACAAAGGAGGTCACTGACTTCTAGGCCTTTGCCCAGAGATTACAACACACTTCAAGCTGCATTTTTAGAAGTTTAGGGAAAATAGAGTGGAAGAGCCTGGCCCTGGGAGAGACGTACAAGCTGACCACCGAGGTGGGATTCTGGGGGGACTCCTCCCTCCCCGCCGCCACCCCCAGCCCTTTACAGGTTCAGTATTAAGGTGATCCGGGAGCAAAGAACCTGCAGGCAAGAGCTCTGCAAACAGCCCTGTCAGCTCTCCTGATATAGCATTTCCGGTCCTCAGGGATCCTGGAGAGAGGATGTGGATTTGCCAGATGTGCTCGCTCTCCTTAGGCAGCCCGACTGCCGAAGGGTGGATCCACTTTGCAGATTCTGAACAGCTTGATGAAATGTGCCTCTGGCCCGAGATAAACAAACGTTTCCATTGTCATTTTGAAACCATATGGTGTGCTTTGGGTTTTTAATATTTTTTCAACAAAGATACTTTTTAACCTAGGAATTCAGTGTTCTCCAGGTAGTTTCAATTTAATCACATACTAGGGATTCTCTGATGGGTTTGTTTAGGCGGAAAAGCTTGTTTCCATCCTGTGTTTGTGAGAAATTCGCCTCACGCTGCAGTCACAAGTGGGTTTTGGTGGCTGTCGTTGGTTTTGTTTCTTTTCTAACCTCTGATAGGTTAGAACTACACTGCACTGTGACCAGCACCTTGCTTCCGGATTGGCTTGGTGGCCTTGACTCTGCATCTGCACTCCCCCTTGACCACTTCCCCACAGGCTCTAAATTGCCTTCTTGTTCTTCTCTCTTCTGGAATATCTGTGTGTAGGGTGGTGAACTTCATTCAACCATGGCTCCATTTCTTCACTTGTAAAGATGAAGAAGATGCTGGCTTCCTAGGGTTGCAAAGGACTGACCGTGACCTGTGTAAAGACCCCCTGAGCTCTGCTTCTGGCGCTTAGTAGACCCTCTTTGCATGCCAGCTATTAACCATTGATTCTCAGACACCATTGATTTAAAGGTACACTGTTATTTTATGTGCCACAGAGAAAGAAATATCACTGACAATTGACTATAATGTGCCATTGATTATGAGATATTAAAAGGAGATATGTTAGAGATATTCCAATATGATTAAAAGTGATGCCCTGGGGACCACTCCCACCAGCCTGGGATGTCTCGGGACCAACAACTCATTCATTTCCTAGTAAGTTCCACTCAGTAGATCTGTTTCCCTGGCTCCCTCGGATTGGTCCTTAGGTGACCTTTGCCACCTAAGGGGCTGGGAACAGAGACCGGCAGGGCTGGTAATCCAGCATGCCCAGCACTATCTAATCCTCATATAGGGAGGCCTTGAGGATCTAGGCTTCGTAGGTAAGATCTCAGATGTCTTAGATAATATCCAAGACCTTTCAGAGTCAGGCCCCTCCTCCTTGCTCAGCAGCCCCCCAACTAAATCCCCCCAAGAAAACTACACTCCAGCCAGATCACCCTCTTTTCCTTTACCCAAATGGGCCCTTTATTTCTGTGCCTCCAGCCCTTTGTTTATGTCATTTCTTCCACTTAGAGATCCATCTTTTAACACCTTTAAATACCCTTCAAGGTTTAGTTAGTACCATCTCCTAATGAGACCTTCGTCGAAGTTCTTTGTCCCATTTAAGTAGCTCTTCCTGTGCACTCTCACAATACTGATATTCATCTCTATCTCAGCCTCTTTTCTTTTGCTGTAGGTAAAATCTAGCTGTGTCCTGACCTGTCTTCTTCATCGGTTTGTAAACTGCCTCAGAACAGGAACCCACTCTGACTTACCTATGTTCTTACAGCACGTTGTTGTTGCTCAATCAATGCTTAATAAAGGAATGAGCGTTTCCCTTTAGAGAATAAGATTGAGTTACCAGAAGAAGGATCAAGAGTTCAAAGCATTGGGGTTTCCCTGGTGGCGCAGTGGTTGGGAGTCCGCCTGCCGATGCAGGGGACACGGGTTCGTGCCCCGGTCCGGGAAGATCCCACATGCCGCGGAGCGGCTGGGCCCGTGAGCCATGGCCGCTGAGCCTGCGCATCCGGAGCCTGTGCTCCGCAACGGGAGAGGCCACAACCGTGAGAGGCCCGCGTACCGCAAAAAAAAAAAAGAGTTCGAAGCATTGGACCGGGAGATATGGAGAGACAGAAATCTACTCACCTCCGTTACTGGGGCCAATGTTCCTGATGGATCTTGTCCCTGTGCTGAAGGCCACACAGGCTTCTCAGAACCATTCATTTTCTGTTTCCAGTTTTGCAGATAAAAATGAAAATGATGGCGATAATGATGATGATGAAAGCTAACCCTCATTGGGTACATACTGCGTGCCGAGCATAGTTTTAAATATTTTACACGCATGCACTTATTTCACACTCAAAAGTGACCCTATACGGTCCAAACTGGTATTTTCCCTGTGACGTATGAGAACATGGCTATAACTATTTCTATCAGCGACGTCTTACCGGAAGTCAGACTTTTAGGTACCACAAGTAATAGAGGCCCCAGATAGAGACCAGGAAATGGAGAGCATGACTTTTCCTGCCCTCTTGCAAAACGATACAGTCCCTCCATGAAAGGGTGGTGACTCTCCTCACCTGGCAGGAATTACATTCATAGAAGCTCTGCATTCTTTCCCTCCAGAAGGAAGTATACTTCTGAAGCCTTTCCTACCACCCTGGGTCTCTCTTCTTGCCTCTACCACATTCTTCCACTTTTATCTCTGCACTCGGTTGATACAAAAATTGTGATTTCTCAAGTCTCCTGGTCTTGATCTTGAACTGCAATCATTTTCTTCACAACATTTTTATAAATTTGATTGGTAGGTGATTCGTCTTGTCTCTCGCAGAAAATTAATTTATTGAGGAAGGCAGGATGGTGTTGTACGGTGAGCACAGACCTGAGAGCCAGGCAGCCCCAAGAAGTGAAAGAAAGAGAATAAATAAAAGGGAATCGCACCAGAGGAATCTCAGAGGCTGAAAGGGAAGAGGGAGCATCAAAGACAGGAAGTCCTACTCCAGGCCAATGGCAGTTGTTAAAATGTGGTCTTGTTCGGGTTAGCAGCTTGGCTGTCTCCGTGCAAGTTATTAAATCGGCCTCGTTGACATTTAAGTGGCTTCCTGCTGAATTCATATCCTACCTCTGCCATCACTGGCTTGGTGACCAGGCCGAAGCCCCTGCACTTAAGCTGATCTCAGTTTGTTCACTTGTCACGATGAAGAAGCTGATATCTGCCCCCTAGGGTTGTAGAGGATGGATGATGACATGCAAAGAAAGGCCAAGCGCAGCTGCTTCTGGTACCTAATAGGCGTGCTTTACACGGCAGCTATCATTCACTGAATCTCAAACGCTATTGATTTTACAGTGCACCATTATTTTATATGCCACTTAAAAAGAAATATCATTGCCCAGTAATTGTAACGTGCCATTGATTCTAAGAGGGCATCAGGATTTTAAAGGTATGAAAATATGAAAAATATGTAAAATCAGTGAAGTCGCATAAATATTTGTGGATTGGGAGAATAGCGGTCCATGTGCATGTAGCAGAGTGCTGTGTCCTAGAAGCACATCGAAAATAAAATTAAGTGGGAACATGATATCTGCCCTCGGAAAACGTTTCTATTTAGTAAACTTTAAGAGCCTGCGACTGGTAATCGCCACCTCTGGCACCAGAAGCAGGAGGTCCACATCATGGATTCCTCCCAGCTGGAGTGTCTTACTGTGCACGCTCAGCGCATTAATATCCAGTTTTGATTTTTTTTTTTTTTGACATCTCAAGATGTTACCAGTTGTTTCAAAGGGGCTTTACATTTCTAGGAAAAAAATGTTTAAAGTTATTTTTAACGGATCTCTCTGAGTACACGTATGAGTCACATAGCACTCACCTCTTTATCTTTCTGGGCCTTAAAGGTTGAAATCCAACAAAGGATAGGGGGAGGGTATTGCTCAGAAAAGGCTAACATGCAGAAGGGACTTGTGGGCAATGTGCCTCTGGGCTGGCGCGGCCCCTCCTCCCAGGCCCCCTGTCTCACCCGCTCCCCTGGGGAGAGGCTCTGTTAAGAAGGAAGCCAGGACGTTTGGACCTCCCTGCATCTCCGTGACCAGGCACCAGCCACAGCAGTTTCTTCGCTGTCAGGCGACTCATTTAAAAGCAGACTTTAGCAGCAAAATGCCATTAGGGGGTAGAAGTCTCCCAGAGGAGGATGGATGGGAGGAAGGGGAGAGGGTAGTGGAGGAGTCACCACAAAGGGTTTGAGGAGGAAATGAAAACTTAGGAGGTGATGTCAGAGAGGAGAGGCCGTACTACGCCCAGGGTAGCTGTTAACAGAGCAGAATGATCTCTGCGTGCGGTAGCATCCTGGCTTTCCTGGGGCGACCGAGTAAAACCACTCCGTTGGTATGGGAGGACGTTGCCGTGCAAGAGGAATCGAGTTTACTGGATTTAGCATCTGTTACAAGGAGGGAAAGCCTGTTGGTGCCCAGAAAGCTCTTCTGTGTGGACCAGCCCCCATCCCTTCATTCTCAAAAATGAGCCCTTGGATTTGGTTCTGCCTGATAAGTCAAAAATGTGGGGCTTAGATGTTCCTTTAATCACAACAACTTGAGGAACTTAAAGCAAATGGAAAATGCTTTCTGGATGTTACAAAGCCCAGACCTTCTGAAAATAGTTCAAATGCATTTCCAACGTCCCCAGGCAGCTGTTTGCGCTCACACTGGCACGTTGCACACATCTCTGTCCACAGAGAAACTGTCACTCTCCCTTCGGGCCTTCCTCGTGGCCTCCATGTCAGTAATTAGGAAGCAGGACGTTCCTGAGGGAGAGACGTGGTGTTTCTGAAAGGAGAGTCATGGGGCAGCTGTTGGAGAGTAAGGCTGCTTTTTTGGAGATGTTTGTTTCAGGAAGTGCTGTAGCATCTTTCCAGTCTCAAGGAAGAAAAAGAAAAATGTTGTGACTTTGACCTTGGCGCTCCGTTCATTTGGCTTTTGCTATCTAACCCACACCACACTGACAAATACCACATCTGTCTTGACAAGCTAGTTCACAAATAACTGCTCATTCATAACTTCAGGCTGTTGTAAGAATCCTTATTTGTTACTTCAGCTTGTGAACGAGAATGCACAGTTTGGTTTTGAGAAAGACATTGAAACGATCAGAAGTCCACTGGTCTTTGCAGATCTCAGGGGAAGCACTCTCTAAAAGAGAAGACCATATTTTTTAATGTGTTCTAAGAGCGCTAAAATATATTATTGCCCATAAATGGGAATTTTCTGGGAAATTTAATTTTTAAGTTTTGGAGTCATTTCTGTATTGGGAATTGAACACTTCTTAGACCAAATTCATCAGGGATTATTCTCTCTAGAGAATACACAGTCACTTTGTCATTCCTTCCACTGGGGGGGTTCATTCTTATAGGGTCATTTATTTCCCTATCCATTGACCTAATCTCATTTTCACTTTGCTTTGACAACTTAATGACCATGCCATTGAAGCTGTTTCTTCTTGCTTTATAATAAACTCATATAACTCAGTTGCTGGCTGAGAAAGGCCAGAATGGGGGCTGGCGGTGGGGCGGGGGAAAGGTAGATGACTTATTCTGATTCGACTTTAGAAGGAGAAAAAAAAAAGGAAACTCACAGACTGAGGACATTTCTTTGTAGAAGATGGATGATTTGGTAAAGGAACTGCCCACTTGGAGGTCTGTCAGGGTTTTCGGTTGGGGAAGTGTTTCTACATCCAAGTTCACACCTTAGCATCTGGGGCTCTGGAAGTTAAGGAGAGAGAAACAGAGGTAGGAGCTGTTACCCGGAAGTAGCTGGGCAGAACCAAAGGAGAATTATGGCTGTCACGTCAGGTTCTAAGGCAGCAGTCCTCACCCTGAGATATGTCTATTATATAGTCATTTTGATCTGAATAGTAACTTAGTCATTCATTCGTACCTCCCCGCAGTGTCAAGCCTTAGGTTGTTAAGTGTGTTAGTAGATTTCACTGGTCACATCTGTGAACCAACCCACTCCTGAGCGAACGCTCTTTCACCTACTCAAATTTTGCTTTTCTCCTCCATGGAATTAGGTGGCAGGTGCTGGTTTGTCTTGTAGAGAGGAATATTTCAGAAGAATTCCACTGTCAGAAAACATCACCATCAATAATGAAACTATGTGTATAAGGTCATGTCTAATTTCATTCATTCTTTGGCAATTGTATCAGGATTCTAGAAAGAGGGTCTTGAGCCAAGCTGACCCCGAGTCATTAGACACTGGGGATCAACGGTTTGCCCTTTCTCAGTAACATTTGCTGGGAATTCTCTAAGTGGAGTAAAAACTCACTGTCATCCAGAGCTGGGAGGAAATGACAGTACCCACTTCCGGAGTTGCTGTTATCAGAGAGATGGTGTTTGCGTGGAGGGTGTTTGGGTGGAGGGCTGGGGAGGGGTTGAGGGGCAGGACTAATTTGATGGGGAGTTCACTGCAGCATTTTTAATGACATTTAATTCTGCTTAAGCTATCATTGCGTTAAGAATGGCTTTCTGGGCTTCCCTGGTGGCGCAGTGGTTGAGAGTCCGCCTGCCGACGCAGGGGACACGGGTTCGTGCCCCGGTCCGGGAAGATCCCACATGCCGCGGAGCAGCTGGGCCCGTGAGCCATGGTCGCTGAGCCTGCGCGTCCGGAGCCTGTGCTCCGCAACGGGAGAGGCCACAACAGTGATAGGCCCGCGTACCGCAAAAAAAAAAAAAAAAAAAAAAAAAAAAAAGGCTTTCTCTCTGACTGAGAGGCGCTTTCACACTACATTCACACTACATAAAACCGTTACTCAGAACAGGCAACTCTTAGGAGAGAACGGTTTCTCTGTGATCCACCTGGTTGGGTTGTTGTGAGGTCAGACGAGCTTTTTGTAAAAGGCCTTTCTAACCTCTGAGTCACAAAGGCCTATACCAGTGCTTCTGGAATTTTACCAAGCACAAGAATCACCTGGAGTGCTATGTGCGGACTCCCAAACCTTTGCCTGCTCCCCTCCATCCGGATTATTATTCAGTAGTTTTTGTTTGTTTGTTTTGTTTTTCTTGGCCGCGCTGCGCTGCGGGATCTTAGTTCCCCGACCAGGGATTGAACCCTGGCCCTCGGCGGTGAGAGCACGGAGTCCTAACCACTGGACCGCCAGGGAATTCCCACGATTATTATCCTGTAGTTTTAAGGTGAGCTCCAGATAACTGCCTCTTGACAGGAAGGCCAGGTGATTCCCAAGCAGGTAGTTCAGAAACTCACTCTGGAAACACTGTGTCTTTGGGTTTTGTTGCTTTATTTCTTAGCTGTGTCATCACAGGCAAAAATGAGTCCCAACACTTTTATAGTTAGCTTCATTGTTTCTTAGTTATTTTGTAAATGACCCATGCAAAATTTTAATTCCAGGACTTTTTTTCTCTTATGACTCATGTGAGCCATACGAGTACCCCATTATTCATGACTGAGGGCCCAGGTAATTCTAAAAATTTTTATTTCTCTAGGACTATTCACGTCTCAGATTTTTCATAGGGTTTCATCTTTTAAAAAGCATTTCACATGGACGCCAAACCTTACTGATCTGCAAAAGTTTAGGCATACCGCAGTGCCACTTCCAACACATAGATGTTGAAAGTTGATTTTTACGAAAACTAGCAGTTACTTCCTTTGGCCTAAATCATCCCTATTCGCATCATTTATCTCTCCATCCAGTTCATGGGCTTAACTTCAGAGGCACTGTATCAGCACCAGAGCAGCCTGTCCTTTGGCCCTGCTTAAAAACAAACCAACCAACAAAACAAACAAGGAAGGGGAGGAAAGAAAGCATTTTAATACTGTAGCTTGATGGCGGAGAGAGAGTAAACCAAAGGTGCATACCTGAGGACTGCAAGTTGGAAAGGACAAATCATGGCAGTTAGCTTGCCTCGTTTCCCCACAGACTTCGTTTGACCCTGGTGACCTGGGGCGATTTCAGGGATCCGGATTCCGGTAATAGAAGCATCCCTGTTTGGCACCACAACACCCACTGGCCTGAAGAAGGTGCTGTTTCCCAGGAAAAGGAGTGAAATCCCCCCAAGAAACGTACAGGGCCCTAGTCTGAAGAGAAAGCATTGCTGAGCAAGCGATGCCTTGCGTACCCTGCCTGTCTCTGGTTCCGTTCCTTGAGATTTTTATTGAAGATAACTTTCAGCATCTCTTTTTAGAGGTCAAATCTGAATGAGAAGACGTTGTGTGCCTTGCTGATCTTGTGACAAACAGTTTATACCCAGTCTGTAGCTTCCTGTCTTTGCTGACGGGTGATGTGAGGGAATTTTCTCTCTGTGAGGCTGTGGAGAGCGCTCTAAAAATAAACAACATGGTTACTTATTGGTGAGAACATGTGTGAGCAGATGTCAGCTGGTAACAGCATATGGTGGCAACATGATAGCAGCGTGTTACCAAGACCTGGGTGTTGGGCCTTCGTCTTCCAGGCCATTCAGGCCATGCAGATGCCACATCTCAATTAAAGAGGGTTTTGACTGGAAGGTGGAATCCACACAAGTGTGAATGTAGGCCCCTGGGATCTTGTTAGTGGGCTGAATGTTGGAGATGGTAAGTTACAGGCCATGGAAAAAGTCTTCCTTATCTGTTTTAAAATTGAGAGATAAAAGTACAAATCTGGCACACAAAAAAAGGGGGGGTGGGGTGCATATGGGGTGGGAGGGAATCCACAAAGCCTTTGTCTTTTGTCCAAAGAAGTTTTCAAGTCAGGTATAAATAGTGGCCATGCTACTTCTAGAAGACATGCCCTAGGTGAATGGAAGGTGCTTGGATTTTAACTTGGTGTAAGGAGCTGGGAAAAAGGTATATTCACGCAGACCTAGAAGGCCGTGGGGGTTAATCTATCAAATAAGTTAGATAACTAATATTATTACATCCCTTGAGCACCTTTTATTTCTCAGTTTCTTTTAAATATCTCCTTTCAGTCTTTCAAAAACCCTCAGGGGTAGCATGATGTCAGTTTCATTTTATAGCAGCAGAGGCTTGGGTGCCTCAAGGCACTTGTCCAGAGATTCCCAGGAAACTAATGACAGAGCAGGGTGTCCACCTACCTCTTCTCATGCAAACATCTGATATTTATTATTGACTCTATCACAGATAGGATAGCCTTTGAACACTCAGCAATGTTTTTAGCTGGAGGTATTTTTGGGTGTATTTTCATTTATAAGAATATGATGGGCAATATACAAGAACTAGTTGCCACCTTTACTTTTAAAACAGCAAAGTTCAGAATTTCAGGATGTCAAAACTATCACGGAAGATATTTTAATGCATTCCAAGGAGCCCTAGATTTTTAAACGGCAGCTACGCAGCCCCAAAGCAATATACACTCGGATTTTTGTTCACTGGAGAAGGAGTTTTCATGTGCGGGTTAGAAATGATGACAGGTGGTTTTAAGAAAACTGAAATCGAGGCCAACCAAATGAAAATCAGAGTTTTACTCTTAATAGGGAGTCTGTCTTTTGTCAAAGAGGTCAAGGCCTTTCTTAGTCATCTTTAATGTAAGTCAAGGTATTTATTTTACCATTTCCGTATATAAATTGTACATTGCTATTTTAGCACTAGAATGTGTTAAAGGGAACGCTGAATTCAGGAACCTGACTGCTGGTTAAGGGATGCCAAAAGATCTGGGGCGAGAATCCACAATCCCCCAAAGATCCCTCCGGCCTAGTCCCCTGGCCCCGAGTAGGGGGGACCTTCTATTTCTGGGGGAATGATAAGTGCGTCCATTGAGTCCCTCTTCTGCGTTGAATCTTTGTATAGCTCTGTACAAGGCTTCTCCTCAGTCAAATAGCTAATGACTGTGCTTTTTAAAACTCCTAGCTGTCTGCCCAGTTGTTACAACACCCTCTGGCTCAGTGGGCAGCTTGTGCTACAGACAGCCCCAGGTGCTCTGTGGGTACCTTGGTGAGTACACTCGTCTGCTTTCTATACCTCGTTTGACGTAGTGATAGCCGGCCCATCTTTAGTGTGTGTTGTCTCCTGGGGGGAACGTGTCAGAAGCAAAATAGAATTCTGAAGTGCAGCCTTGTAGCTGGACAGTCACACAGGTGCCCCCAATTTTGTAGTCAGCGTTTCTATGAGAAAGACTCATGAATGCTTTGAAGTGATATGATGACTTGATTGCCGTATGGGGAAGAATGGATCGTGAGTCTGTGAGATGTGTGTGATCCAGGGGTGAACGAGGGATTTGACAGATTGATCTCTTGACCCCCTGGGAGGATACTCTCTGGAGGGTTGAACGGTATGGCCAGAATGTCAAGGGTCCTTTTTGGGTACCTTATTTGAATCTATGTTCTTGTTTCTGGCACATAGCAATGGCTCAATTAATGTTTCCGGTACTGAACTGAAAGGGAGGAAGGAGATTTTCTCTCCTTTGAAGTTCTAGAGGGAGGCCTGTGGGAAACATGTGCTGATCATTGTGACCTTGATGTTGCCATTAATGGGTTGCACGAGAGAATGTGGTGGTCGTGGTCAAGGCTTCAGTTGACTGAACCTGGGAGCTTGCCACTTCGCCCTGACCCTCAGAACAAGTGCAGACTCCTCCGAGCTAGGGCCACGTGTTAGCTTGGGGGCCACCGAAGTCGGAGGTCTCACCCCTTTCTGATTTGGGACATTAATACATTTAGCCAGCTTTGACTGAGTGCCATCTTTTATTGTATGCTGGGCCATGAGACCACAGCACAGAACAGGTCTTAGATGGTCCTGACACTCAAGAACTCTGGCCCAGGTGGTACCCTGATCCATTCAGGAAGGGAGGAAATGGACTTGCCACCCTGGCGTTGGTTCCCACTGCACTTTTGAGGCCCCGAAGAAGCGTGAATTATAAATTATATTGATTCTAAATGCAGGTGGAGGTCCCAAATAAGGACAAGAGAAATGTTTTTATTACCCCAGTAGATGTCTGACTCACTGGGTTATCCTACCGTGAACTTTACCATGCCTAACCTTGCTTCTTAGGAATCAAGAAATGAAATAGTTTATTTACAGTGGCCTAAGCTGGGCTTTCCTAAAAAAAAAAAAAAAAGAAAGAAAAACAAAAACTGATTCTATTGAGAATATACATTTATTTTAGTACAGAAGGCCTCAGAGTGGCTAGAAGCTGCCATGTGAATAGGAAGAGTGAATGGCTTGACCCGTGCTTTTAAAGTTCCCCTTTTTTGAGGCAGATTATGTTTGGTTTTCCATCTCTAAATGTGTATTTTATTTCACTGTCTAAACCAAGGAGTTAATTGTCTGATTTTTTTTTCTTTTTTTGGTCTCACCAGCTTTTTGGAAAAGACAAGGGAAAGGGATGAGAGAAGGAAAACATTTGTTGACTACCCCCTAAGTCCCTGGTATTTAAGGCACGTCATCCTGGGTGGGGAGGGCGAGTGCGACCTCCCCATTTTTCCCCACCGGAAACTGTGTCTTGGAGAGGTGAATACCTTGTCCTTGGTCATCACCTAGCAAAAGGGGCAGAGCCCAAATCTGAATTCAGGTCTGGCCCTGGTGCCCTCCACCACATGGACCCCAAACTTCTTTTATTTTTTATTTTTTTGCCCTTCTTTTTGCTTTCCCTTTGGAATCCCATCCCATTCATTTTATAATTCTCTTACCTACCACTTTGGATTCATTCCCATTTCATGTTTTTTTCCCATAGGAAACAAGTGGAGAGGCCTCCCCTAGTACTTGGTCTCAGACACGCCTTCTCCCTCGGGGTTATTTTCGGTCATTTAATCGCCCCACAAGCTTCCCTATTTCTTTGGTGAAAAAACACTAGAAACCTACCCTGCCCCTCCTGAGTCTGGGAAAATCAGGAGTGTCTCGGAGGGTGTGGCCAGGATGGGGGAGAGAGACGCACAGATTCCCTAAGGTGGGAGCCTCTCCCTCCCCATCCAGCTTCCCTCCTGGGAGGAAACCCTGCGGACCCTTCCAGACCTTCCATTCAAGACTGCTGAGCAGTGGGGCTCTGCATTTTTTTTTTTTTTTTTGTCTCTGTTCTTAGAAATAGTAATTGAGTAAAAATGTAAGTGAGCGGATGCCAAGGGGCAGGCGTCCAGGGTCAGGGTGAATTTCTCCGTGCTGACTGTGATTCTGAACACTCGTTAAGTGGAGCCTGGCTCGTGCCAAGCGGCTCGAGGGCCATCCCTGTCACCTTGTGTGAACCACCTCTCCATTCCAAGGAGAGGTTGGGAGTGGCCTCAGGGAGGGCGGGGGGCCGGTGGCGCCTCTGGCTTTCCTCCCTCGGTCTCTGACCTGGGTGTAGTTATCACTATGTGTCCTGACACCCACGCTTGGACTGGCAGCGCTGATGCTTCCTCAGCTTCACATCAAATCGCCTGGAGGAAGAAAGAGTCCTTGCCCCTCACAGCCCATGTGGCTGCTGCGTAATTTTTCTCCCTTTAAGTTCACTCTCCCCAAAAATGTAGGTGAGGATGAGGTGAGCCTGCCTGAAGGTTTTTCTCCTGAGATAGAAGAACCCAGAAGATAAGCGGCCGCGACAGTCTCTCTATGAAGAAATGGGTTAGAAGTCACGAAGGGAAATGCAGCTTCGTTCTTCAAGGATGTACTGAGCGCGATGCTTTTTGTTAGCTTGGTTCGGATTTAAAGATGGGCTTCTCAAAGTGTGGCCTGCGTTTGTATGTCCCGAGGGGTCATCGAAAGCAGATTCCCTGACCTATCTCAGGCCTGCGGAGTCAGAATCGCTGGGGTGGGTGGGGCTGAGGAGTCTGTACCTTTAAGAGGCAGCACAGGTGAGTCAGGCCTCACTAAGGGGAGGATGCTCTCATTCTGCTGGTCTGTTTACTCGAAGTCCTTCAGCTTGAAGGATGCAGATCCAGTGGGGCCTCTGTTTGATCAGCTGGTCCTGCAAGTGTGAGACCCTGAATCCACAGCGTGGCTGGGTTTTCACCCTGTGCTCTCCATGTCCCCCAATGCATATAGATAGCAAGGTAGATCTGTGGTTAATTACACTTCTCACGCACAACCCCTGCTCACCATTCACCACAGAGGAGGCCCTGCACGTGCAAACAAGTGATGACACGGCGGGTGGATGCCTAGTTGGGATGTTATGTACGGGAGTGAATGCCTCCGTTCAAGTGTGGATTGGGAAGGGGAGTTTCAAAACTAATGTATAATGTGTAAGTGATGCCTAATTTATAATGTCTTAGTCAATGTATAATGTTTAATTCGCTGAGGTAGTGTTTGGTCAAAGCACTGCTGACCTCTTCGTGGCCTGAATCCTGCTCTGAGACATTCCATGGGGTAAGGATCCCGCCAACAATGGAATGTAAACTCTACTTTCTCAGCCAAACTCAGCCACAAGTAACTGCAGTTTTCTCTTTCCAAATAGTGTTTTTTTTTTTTTTTTCAACCAGAGGTATTCGAGCAGGTGAAAATCTGACCCAGATATTAAAAAGAAAAAGTTAATGATAAATTACTTGGTATTTTCTTTGTGCAACCCTAGACCTCCTGTTATTTTGATGTTGTTTTGGAAACAATCAAGTATTTTGATTCCAGCCATACAATGTGGATATTACGTAGTGTTTTTGACCATCAAACTAAAGAAGCAGCCAGTTCTTCTACATGGTCTATATCACTAAACCAAAAAAAAAATTGTTATTTATTTTTTTTATAAACATGCCCAGAAAGTGTCCTTGCGCCCCAAGTGATTTCTCTGTTATTTCTACCAGTTTGAGAACTAGGTTGTTTGCTGTGTGGTGAAGGGTAAACGTAACAGTCAACTAGCACCAGAGGAAGAGGCACTAACTACAGTGGTTACTTTATAGCCACCCTAGGATTATACTGGTCAGGCTTAATAACCACTAGAAAACATGAAGTTTAAAATATTAATATTATAAGAACTCTTATCACTCTGCAGATTTAAACAATGGGAAAAAAAGCATTTTTCTATTGAAGTAGGAAAAGAATGACGGGTCATATTCATTCTACTTCCCAGCAAGCCTTGCATTAAAAGGTCTCTACGTGCACGACAAATATAGATCGAGTTGTAAGATAAACGTCAAATGCATGCAGAGATCTTGGGAAGACAGAGGTAAAGACGAGACATTCTTACGATACTGTCTCTCACTCCACAGTGTTCATTGTCTGCTATGTAATAGACATCCATCTAGGCACTAGTGATGCCATCAGTGAATAAAACAGCAGAAAACTTTGCCCTGGGAGAACTTCACATTTTGGAGAAAGAAGATAGACGATTAGTTCAAAAGACGAGATAAGAATGGTAGAATTTGATCAATGCGATAGGGGAGAAAAGCAGCGTTGGGGGAATGGGGAGGTGAGTTGCGATTTAAAGTAGGCTGGCGTGGAAGCGCTCATTAAGAGGGTGACATGGAAGCAGAGACTTGAAGGAGGGCGTAGGACAGCCTGAGACAATGTGGAGAAGAGCGTTTCTGGCAGAGGGAGCAGTGGGTACCGTTCCTTCCACACTCAAGGATGATCCAAAGTAACCTAGGAGCTGAGATTAGAGAGTTAATGATGCGTCAGGTAGGGCCTTGGAGGCCACTGTCAAGTCTGTGGCTTTTCCTCTGCATAAAATAGGGAGAAGGGTGGTTCTAGCCAAGGGGTTCCTGTGGCTAAATTGAGGAGAGTGCACCGGTAACCAAGGAGGAGCACGAAGCCCAGTGAGTTGGACTTGCACTGTGAAGTTGCACTTCACAGCTGCATTTCTAGGTGAAACTGCACCAAGAACTACAACCAGACCTCCCTTGTGCTGAGTTCCTTCTTTAGCAGACAATTTGATAGGCAGGCTACAAGCGGGTTCCGTATGTAGAATATGGTTTTGTTGTTGTTGTTGTTGTTTTGTTTTTTATTGTTTTATATGAATACTCCTGAGTTATTGGCAACCTACCCCCTTCCTTTCGGGAAAGAAGCTATCTTTGCACCCTTCTGTGTATGAAAATAACCTCTTGGGTCTCCCATCGTGTGCTAACAAGTATAGAATGGCAGCTGTTGGAGGCTGTACTTGCTGTACTGCCTAGTCACGGCCACCCTTGATTCAGTGACCAGGGACACAAGGCACTAAACTCATAGGTGACCACGGTTGGCCTCGGAGAATGACAAACTATCTCTCCCTGTGCGAAGTGAAAAGTTGGGCTTGGAAGGGTCTTTGGACCTGTCCAGCTGTGCCTCATGCCTTTGCCTAAACTTTGAAGTGGGGTCATAAGCCAGGGAATTTGTAAGACTATGTCTCTTATCAGTCAAAAAGCATTTCTCTTGGATGAGACTTTGAACTCTAATGTTTAAGTCTTGAACAGCAAGACTTTACACTGGGATGGCGATTTGACTCCTTCATCCATCTGTATGAGACATGTCTACCGAGTCTATAGCGCGTGCAGGTGCTGGGTGAAGTTGCCATTGGATGGAGGCATAGAGCACAGTCCCCGACTTCAGGAGAGCTACAACTTGCTGAGGAACTCAGGCAGACCAAACCAACCAAAGCAAACCGAGAAGCTAACACCATGTGGTTGATTATTAGTAAGGGTCTGAGAGGTCGGAAGAATTGCTGAACGTGCGTGTCAAGGAAGCCTTCTTGGGGAAGGTGGTATTTGCTGCTTGAAAAGATGGCCTTTGGGGTGATCGTTTGGCCGTCATCCAGTAGCCCTAGGAAGCTGCTTCAGTTTTCTGGAAGGAGAAGATTTGCCCTTTCATGTCGTTTGCTTCCTCTGTGAGCTCGCATGACTACCGTCTTGATGAATCATGAGACAGCACAAGCACTCAGTGTAGTCTTTGAGAAATTGGATGTATTCCTACAGGAGACCCGCTGTGAAATACTGAGGCTGGAGAACAGGGCAAGATCATTGTATCAAGTATTTGTTCTTCAAAATTGTTACATTCAGGAGACATAATGGACCCATGGTGTATAAAATCCATTACACCACGATGTGCTGTTGTGTAATGGGACTCTGGAATAGAACATTATTTTATAAGCTGAAAGTCACTAGAGCTTTTCTTCTTCATCTTGAAGGCATATCACAACGATGGGTCCCTCACTCATGTACTGTGGATTTGTGGGTTGGCTGTAGTTGTGCTCCATGACATCTTCATTGCAGGACACAGGCTGAGGGAGCCGCATGTAACCCGGGCATGCTGACCTCCTGGCTGGCCCTCAGGAGATTTGACAGTTATCCCCACCCCATTCCATTGGCCAAGCCTGATTTCAGTAGGAGAGGAAGAGGCACAAGAAAGGGTCCATGTGGCTGTGGGCCCAGGGGAGAGGGACAGACCACATTTTGACCAAAATGGTACAGTCTACCACAGTGTAGGTGCAGGAGTTGGGGAAAGACAAAGATTTCACCCATGTTAAAAACCGTCTGTGTTGGGCTTCCCTGGTGGCGCAGTGGTTGAGAGTCCGCCTGCCGATGCAGGGGACACGGGTTCGTGCCCTGGTCCGGGAAGATCCCACATGCCGCGGAGCGGCTGGGCCCGTGAGCCATGGCCGCTGAGCCTGCGCGTCCGGAGCCTGTGCTCCGCAACGGGAGAGGCCACAACAGTAAGAGGCCCACGTACCAAAAAAAAAAAAAAAAAACCTGTGTTGTGGGTATGGCTTGGCTAGAGCCACACTATCGCTTTATCTGTTGAATTATGAGGAGCTTTATAATGGATATTTACTGAATAATTAGTAGGTTGGCCTTATAAGACAGACATCAATGTCCTTGTCCTCCATTTTTATGTATCACTTGTTCCTCCAACTGAGACAAGTTTATTTGGTGTCAGAGGCACAGTTGGTAGTACTAGGTTTAGGAAGCAAGTCCTGATGTGTTATGTGAAATTTATGTATGTCAGGGAAGCTCAGGCTTACCTCCAAAGCATGTACTCAGATCCCTTAGCCTTAGGGTCTCAGGTTGCCACTGTGGTCCTCACATGCCCAGCAATATCTGGTACATGTGCTTCACAGTAAGGATCCAGGCTAAGCTTCCATGAGACTATAAGTTTGAAGATGCCTCACTGTTTGCTAGAGGGACCATGACTTTCCTGTTTCTTCTCTCTCTTGTGTGAGTTCCATGCCAATTGATTTAAACATCGTGTACCATGCGGTTCCCTAGAATTCTGTCTAACCTGAACCTTAGTGACTTCCTGCCAGTGACCTATCGGGTTGCTGCCTTAGATTCAGGCTCCTTCTTGCTGTGTCCAGTGAGAAAACCGGAGAATGACCCTGCCTGGCTTGAGGCATCTTCTGTACCACTCTCAAGCCAGGGGCAGCCATCCATCCCCTCCGAGCGCCCCTGAGCATGCTGGGTAACTCTGTGCTTTCAAGTTCATTGCCATCTCCGCAGCCTATTCTTAGTAGCAGCAGATGCTGAGCTTTTCCATCCTGCTCTTGGGGTCAGCGGTGGGAAAGAGCAGAAAAAAATGAAAGCATTGTCTTGCCCCTGGCTGGACATCTGTATTTCTGAATCGCCCTGTTGTGTGGGTGATGCAACCCCTGGAGCTGTTTTGCTGAATGTGAACTTTGTCCACCGACTGGACTTTAAAATTGGTTTTGGATCCTTGTGAAATCCAAACGGTCAGACCACATTTTTCTAATCTTCGGTTGGATTGTATCTTTGCTCTGAAGCGGAGCTGATTCGTATGTGTTCGCCTTCACGGCAGGGGCTGCTTCTCTGTTTTCCTGGTCTGCGTTGCTTGTTTTCTCAAGGCTGCTACTTACCTCGTCCATTGTGTGTATGTAGGCAGGAGAGCGGGAGGGCAGCTCCCTGCAGGAACTGCGGCCACTGTGGCTTCAGGGATGGTTTACTCAAGTGTTATTGTTAGGGAGAGAGTAGACTGGCTTTCAGAAACTAAACAGGGGAAGCCCCAAGACCAGCTCACCCACAGGTATGCTGGGACAATGGCAAAGACTTGAACTTGGGCTTCAGATATCAAAGCACTCAGATCCTTTATTGGAAGCGTTGACCTTCAGGGCTGTGGTCTCTACTTGGGTGTCCTAGTGCTGGGATTCTCAACCTCACTGCGCATGAGAATCACCTGGGAGATATTTAACATACATTCAGGCTGAGGTCCGCCTCCAGAAATTCTGAGTCATTTGGTCTGGGGTGGGGTCTGGTATCTTTAGTTTTAAAAAGCTTCCCAGAGCATTCTAATGTGCAGCCAGGTTTGAGAACCTCTGTTTTGGGGGTTTACATAACTTTTACTACTATGATTTTCTGTCTAGGTATCCATGTTCTAATATGAGTGAACTTCTGCATGAAGAAAAGGCATATACCTGCTTGGGGGTATTGATAGATAAAAAGGGTGGATTCTGGCTTTAGTAATAATAAGATGAATAATAATGTTACCGATAGCCATTAGTTATTGAATACTTAGTTCGGCAATGCACTAATCTTTCTCTATTAGCCCTATAGGATAAACAGTTATTCTCAGTTTTCCAGATAAGGAAACCGAGACTTACAGACATCATGTAATTTCCCCACAGTCACACAGCTAATAAGTGGCAGAGCCAGAACTTGAACTTGGTCTGTCTGGTTCCAAAGCCCCAACTAATCGCCCCCCTAAGACAATAAACTTAAGTATACACAAGAATATTTGGGGTGAGGGGATGAGGTGTCAGAAAAGGAGAATTCACTGAGTAAGAATAATATGTATCTGTATTTTAAAGAGATCATTCTTTTCTGAAAAAGGAAAAATGATATGTTTGGATGCTTTCTTTTTTTCTTTTAAATCCAGTATTTCTCTCCTGAAAACCTATGGAAATTCAAAGCAGGCAGCAGAACCCACGGGCTTGAACACAGGTGTTGGAATTAGGCAGCGGCTTCTGAGTTTAGCTCATCTTTATCCTCTGGTTTCCCTGTTGGAAGAACGAAGTGGTTGCTACTTATATGAACGTGTATGAAATATGGTGCATCCTTATGTGATTCTCTTGTCCACACTGGATAATCACTGGACCGTGCAGTGTAAAATCCTGGTGTGTTTCTTTTTTTTTTCTCCCTAGCTAGGAACAACTGTTTTTTGGCTGTTTTTTTTTTTTGTTTTTGGCTAGTAAATCTGAGTTCTTCCTCAGACTACTGCATTAATCCTTTAATGCCTATTAAAAGATCAGAATGGTTCCAGGCCAAGGCCCTAGAAATTCCATCTCCAGTTCTAGGCCTTCGTATGTATCCTCATACATATGAAGGAATGTTGCAGATCAAGGCAGCCAATAAATATTTGTTAAATGTGGGAGTGAGTGAATTTTGCAAATATGGACCATAAGAGAAATAGCACCTTGCATATCGCTAAGGACTCATTGGGAAATGAGCAAAATGTCTTAGTCCACTGCTCTACTCCCAGTTTCTCCATGGGGCCACTTGGTCTGTTAGCCAACTCCTAATTCCCACCTGGGGAAAGTTTTTGTACTCTAAGCAAAGCAATATTAATAGGATTAAAAGCATCTTATTATCACCAACCTCTGTTTATATCTCTGGATGAAGGGATACTGACTTCTTCTTTACTGTCAGTAGCATTTTTCATGTTATAAGTTAGGAAAAATTCAGAGTCCTCGGGGGCACAGAAAGAACATGAGTGAAGCTACTCGCCAGCCCATATGAAAGCCAAGCCTATATCTGATGCATTCTTGTTGTGGATGGTCCCACGGGGATGCCTGGATCAATACTTGCTCCCTCTGTGAGTTCGAACTGCTGTCCCTGGAGTTATAGTGGGACAGTTGGGCCTGTGCTCTTGGGTCCTCAGCCAGACAGCACAAGTATTTTTAGGGTTCTTCTTGTTTCGATCCAATTTCTGCTTGAAACTTTAACACATGCAGGCTGCACTGAAACAACTTTTAAACTACTCTCTGGGTAGTGTAGGAGGGCTTGGATTCGTACTACAGCCCTTAAGCATTTTTTTTTTTTTTTTTTTTTTTTTGCTAAATATCCAACAGGCTGAACAGAGGAAATTTAAGTCTAACCCTGGGGGGGACCCCGGTTTAGTCATCTGTCTAGACAGACGAGTTCATATAATGGGCCTCTCTGTTTCTTTTGCTTTGTTAGAACAGACGGTGGTCCCTTCCTTTCAACTTTGTGAGGATGTGGACCTTTGGTTTTTTGATCCCAGCCTACCACTGATAAGCCAAGAAAGTGACTCATACATGAGCCAAAGATGACTCTTGAGGGTGACACTTAGTCTGTGATATAGGAGACTAAGTGCATAAAGGAGAATCCTGGGTAAAATCCTGACTGTGAAATACTGGGCAAGTCAGTTACCCTCTCTGAACCTCATTTTTCTCTTCTCTAAAATGAGAATTGATTTTTAAAAATAATGCTTCTTAATGGTACTTTAAAAAAAAAAAGAAATTAACACATAAAAATGCTGTGCCTGTGGTAGGGAATGAATATATTTTTTATTCATTCATTCATTCATTCACTTATTTCAAGGTGATCAGTGAAGACTTTTTCTTGCTTTTGTATTCTGAGAACTATAGGAAAACCAGAAATTCCAACCCATGTTTTTAATATCAAGTTATACATTGAGAAAAGCAAGTGATATATATATATATATATATATATATATATTTTTTTTTTTTTTTTTTTTTTTTTTTTTTTTCGGTACGCGGGCCTCTCACTGTTGTGGCCTCTCCCGTTGCGGAGCACAGGCTCCGGACACGCAGGCTCAGCGGCCATGGCTCACGGGCCCAGCCGCTCCATGGCATGTAGGATCTTCCTGGACCGGGGCACGAACCCGTGTCCCCTGCATCAGCAGGCGGACTCTCAACCACTGCGCCACCAGGGAAGCCCAAGTGATATATTTTTTTAAAGCCTAAGAAAAAATTAAAAGTGGTACCAATTTCTGTCAGAGGAAAATAATGCTGAAGATATCATTTAAACATTGGTAAAAGTAAGTAAGGCAGAATGATATTCTTTGTCTTATCAGGAGGGCTCAAAACTTTCAGAACCTGCCTAAAAGAACTCTGTGTGTTAGTAACTATTTCTACAACTAAGTGGTACATCTCTCTCCCTTGTTATTTCACTTTAATCCCTTCCTGAATTGTCCCTGAAAACAAGGATGTGGAAAATACTGTTTTATTCAATTTAATTCAATACATATTCACTGAGCATGTACTGCCTCAAGGGCTTGCTGCCTGAATCACACGAGTGGATAAAAATGAGGAGAGTAGGGGTAGATCCCCCCAGAAGAGGCAGCACACACAGCGCAGAGGAAGGCACTGGGCTCACACAACATAGGTGTAAGTGGAGGCGTCCTATCTCTAGTTATGTAACATTGGATAGGGCACACGCCCTCTCTGAGCCTCAGTTTCTTAGCTTCCACCAAAATGGGACAATCATGGTGGCTATGTGACAGATGGCATGCCCCTCAACACTTGTAGTGTTACTTTTGTCATTGTTCTTCCTCTTTTTATTGTTATTCTTACATCACCCCTGCCCTCAAGTAGCTTATAGCCTATTTGTGAAGACAACTTGATACACCCACTGCCCTACACAAAGCAGAACCATTCAAAAGTTGCTGAATGATATTTACAAGCCAAGGCCAATGGTAACACAAAGACAAGGTGACTGGGTAACGAAACCACCTTTTTAAAACATCGATCCATAACGTACGTAGAATGACATGTGTACCTGAGCAGTGACTAGCCCGAGCCTCAGGATGAAAAGGGAAATAGGAAAGTCAGCATCTCCTTCAGCTGTTAAAGGACAGAAGCAAGTGACGTCTGTGTTGATAGCAAAGCTTTTCACATATCAGAGTACAGTTCTTGACGTTTTCATACATCGAAATTCCATCAGAACCCAGTGCTTTACGTGGCTTCGGATATGGTATGTCTGAGTCATGTCTCTCTCAATACAACTGTAATCAATAAAAAAGCCCAGTAAAATGTGGTTAGCCACAAGGACCTCCCTCCCGACCCACCCCACCCCCAGTCAGCACTGTGATCCATTCAGTCTACGGCTCCCTCCCCGCCCCCCCACAAACTCTGTACTGAGAGAGGCTTAGCTTCTTCAAGTACAAAGAACAGAAAGGCCCACTCTTGTGCCGGTTGCCTGCCCCTCTGTTGTCTGGCCTGCCCCACTCCTGACCCCTGGGAAGCCCCGTCCTGTCCTGTGCCTTGGGTGACTGTGGCCAGAGAGGAGCTCTGCCCAGGGTCATGGGTACACAGAATAGATGTCTCCAGAGGATGTGGCCTGAGGTTCCAGAAGGCCTTACTGAGTAAAAAAATCTTGTCCTTTCTCTTACCGATACAGCTGGCTTCCTCCTGTATCCTCTGTAAAGTGAATCTTGAGGCCCACACTGGCCATCACCTCCTTCGTTTTAATTCCTTACGTATCTTGTAGTGTTTTTTCCTTCTTGCTCTTACGCACAAGTGACCTGAGGCAGCAGCAGGGGTTGTGAATGCACAGGGAGGCCAGAGGGGAGAGGAGGAAAGGAGGTGGGAGCCAGACAGGTGTGCAAAGGACAGAGACAGCTGTCGCCTGCTTGCTGTTTGGACTTGGCCGTTACCTGCTGGAGCAGCACATGCCCAGGCCAGCGAAGCAAGAAGGGTGTCTTCCAGCAGACTCGAGCTGTCATCCCGGAAGTCCTTGACCTTCCATCACCCACAGGGGAAATCGGGCCTCCCGATCACCTTTAATTGTCAAAGCAAACCAAGAGAATGTGCTCCGTTTTCTTTATTCTTAGGAAAATGGTGCCCCTTTCTTTGTTCCCACTCAAAGTCTGCTTTGGTATTTTTTCTCAAAGTTGCCATTTGGGAAGGAGGTTTTATTTAAAAGTTCTGAGGTTAGATATTTGGAGAGTAAGATGAAGCCAGTTGAAAACGGTGTCCTTTTTGTGTTCTTAACCGAGGGAAGTTCAGTCCTGACCTCTGAATCAGTGAAGGCCAAAGTGTGTCACTGGCTGTGATATAATCTAATTTTACCACTACTTGCTTCTAGTTAATAGAAAGGTGAACCTAAATATGTCTAACTACACTTATTTTACTTACTGGGGGAACCAGTTACCCTTTGCTAAGGATCTGTATCTAGCTTCTTTTATTCACACTTGGTGTTTGGTCCATAACAACAATGACAACAACGACAAGAATAATATTTATAATAAAAATGTTGATTACTTACACTGATGTGGTACTACTTCTACCCCAGGTACCCTCCTAAGTACTTAGGGATATTGACTCATTTGATCCTGGCAATAATGGATAGGCATTATTATTTTTTTCCATTTCACATAGGAGGAAACCAAGGCACAGAGATAGATTAAATCACTCCCAGGATCAATAGCTAGGAAGTGGAAGAGCCAAGGTGCCCCGCCTCCCACAGTTGCCGCTGTCATCATGACTCACTCCCGTGGACTGAAGTTTGAGCTGATCACGTGACACAGAAGCGGCCACGTGGTGCAATGGTTGAGGGCGTAACTCCAGAATGAAAACTGCTTAGGCCCGTTTGTTTGGGGAAAGGCAGTGCACGCTGAAAGTAGAGTCCACCTGGCGTAAAATATAGAAACCATTTACGTATGAGAAACCTATGCGGTACGTATACACGCAGTGCTCCTTCGGGTCTAAACTGAGGAGAGCAGTCCACACGCCAAGTTCTCTTCAGGTGACTTTCTTAAACTAACCCCTGTGATTAGCAAACAGTACAAATGTTTATAAAGTTGGAGGAATTTTAATATCTTTATTTGAATGGCGCAAAGCAGCCCAATGTAGCTTGGCCCTGGGCTGCAGCCTATATGTATTTGGATGCCAAGAAGCAACTGTGCTCCGCCTGGGATGCCAAGCATTCCAGACCTGTTACCTTGTAAGTGTAATATTTACCAGATTTTCGCTTCATCTGGAGATGAAGCGCAGAGCTGCCCTGAGTTGGGGAGTCTGCGGCTGCTGGGAAGGGAGCTCCGTGTGCAGAGGCCTCCCTGAATGACCAGGGAGCTGGGGAGATGAGCAGAGGTCTGCCAGAAAGAAGCCCTTTTGCTGGGAATCTAGGAAAAAATAGCAGAAGCGACGACGTTGGGGTACCCGTCAAACTCACAGTGCTGAGTGCTTCTGTTTTCACAGTCCTAGTTTATCCTCACATCTCTAGGCGATAGATGCTGTCTTGTCCCCATTTTAGAGATGGGCAAAGTGCGGTTTAGAGAATTAACTGGAGTGCCACATAGCTAGCTCTGTTCCAAGGCCTATCTTTACTTTCACTTTAGTAAAGCTGGTTTAGAGCAAAGGGTGATGGTGGCCAAGTGGGGCTGAATCGTTCCCTGTAGCCTCTCTTGATTCTCATTTCCTCTGACCTTCCCAACCTCCTTGCCAGGAAGGTGTCCCGCACATTTTACAGATGAGGAAACTGAGGCCTAGAAAGCTTAAGAGATGTGCCCAGGGCCAGCTTTTACGTGGCAAAGCCAAAGCAGAATCTGGGTCTTTGAGTCCCAAACCTTAAATCTCCTCGTGTTACAGCTCCAAGATTACAAACAAAACCCCATCCTAAACTCTCTGTGTTCCTAAATTTTGAGAAGGGCCTGGAGGCCGAGTTCTAGACAGTCTGTACTGAACCCTGTATGTCAATAAACAGAGCTAGTAAATGACATCGTTATTGTGTGTGTGTGTGTGTGTCCATGCACACACAGTGGGGCAGTCGCAGGCTGGAGCAGGTGAGAATCATTTTCAAGTCGAAGAGGTCAGCGATTGCCAGATCAGCACGTGTAATGAACCCTACTTTACTTTCATCATCACTTCATCCGACGAGTAAATGGTGACAAGATCCCCAAGGTCAGGAAAAGGATGGTGAAAACTGCCTCTAGTTCTTCCTGCCCTTCCCGGATGGGGGCTGCCACCGGGACCCTCGACACAGCCGTCATTTTGTTCGTTTTCTTTTTTTGGCGGAGCGTTCGTGTGAAAATGAAGCCAGAGCGTTGGAAGCAGCCCCCCGGCCGCAGCCGAAGTGCTCAGGGCTGCCTTCCGATGAGGCTGGAGATATAAACGGAAGAGGCAGCTCGCCCGGGGGCACCTTGCAAGAGCCCTTACTCGCTACTGCTCCCGTTGCTTTGGGAGATGATGCTTTGGTTGAATCTCACCCCAAAAGCAGTACTTTTAGCCGAAGGTGGAAAATTATAAAGGCAAAGGTGTGAAATGAAGCTCTCTGGTGAGTGTTGTCAGTGGAAGAACAGTCACCCCAGCATAGAGAAAGTTGCTGCAAGATCCGCGTCCAGACTCGGGGCCGGGCCCCTGATTCACCGAGGCACCGGCTCTCGCGAAACCGATGAAGGGACTAGTTTTAAGCCCTTGGTTTCACTTCTACATTGAAGTAGGTAGGCAGGTTTTTTTTCTCTGCGGAAGTTCAGAGTTTTTCTCTACTGGCGTCACAGTGCCACTGTGTCCTGTGTTGGACATTTGGTCACAGGAACTGAATCCAAAGGATGATTTTCCATCATTTCAATTTCTTTTCTTGGGGGGGGGGGGTATAAATACAACAGACCTTGGTTATGCTACTATTTTGTTGAGTGGGTTTTGTTCCATGAGTGGATTTGGTCTATACATTCCCTTTTCTGATACCGTTTTGGTATCACGGTTATACTGCCTGTGTAAGTGAGTTGGGGTATCTCCCATTTCTTTCTCTGGGATAGTTTGCATAGATTGGAATATGTTTCCTAAAAGTCTAGTGAGATTCCTTTGTACAACTGCCTGGGACTAGTGTTTCTTTGTAGGACCTTACATAATCATATTATTTTTTAAATATTTATATGCATTTTCATCCTTCTAATTTCTTTTTTTTCCCTTTTTTTTTTTAGTTTTTTTTTTTAATTGAAGTAGAGTTGAATTACAACGTTGTGTTAGTTTCTGGTGTACAGCAAAGTGATTCAGTTATGCATATATATTCGTTGTCATATTCTTTTCCATTATGGTTTATTATAGGATATGGAATTTAGTTCCCTGTGCTATACAGTAGGACCTCGTTGTTTATCCATTTCATGTATAATTGTTTGCGTCTACTAATCCCAAACTCCTAATCCAACCCTCTCCCACCCAAAAATACAGAACGCTTCACGAATTTGCGTGTCATCCTTGCACAGGGACCATGCTAATCTTCTCTGTATCATATTCCAATTTTAGTATATGTGCTGCCGAAGCCAGCACTCCCCATTCTTAATGGATGTACTATTTACATACAGCAGAATGCACAGCTCTTAAGTGTGCAACTTGATGAGTTTTGACAAAAGTATACCTTTGACATAATCTTGAAGCAGAAGAGAGTGGAGTAACTTGCCTGCAGTAAAACGGCCAATGTTTAGGGAAAGGAGTCAGGATTAGGAAAAGGAGGATGAAAGTTCCCAACTTCTGCTCCCAATATGAAGCTAAGATCATCTTCATATACCATCTCTAGTTTCCTCAGGAGCACAGGTCTTGAACGGGCTTTCCTTTCCAAGGTCTGGTGGTATATGGAGCTATGATGTGCTCTTTCTCTTTTGATCCCTCATCTCAGTTTTTGCAAATAAATATCTGTGGGGGCGAGGAGGTTGTCAGATGACACAAGCCTACTGTAAATTGTTTTTAGAGTCTTCTTGGAAATAACTTTTTTTTTTAACATCTTTATTGGAGTATAATTGCTTTACAATGGTGTGTTAGTTTCTGCTGTATAACAAAGTGAATCAGCTATACGTATACATATATCCCCATATCTCCTCCCTCTTGCGTCTCCCTCCCACCCCTCCTATCCCGCCCCTCTAGGTGGTCACAAAGCACCGAGCTGGTCTCCCTGTGCTATGCGGCTGCTTCCCACTAGCTCTCTATTTTACATTTGGTAGTGTGTATATGTCCATGCGACTCTCTCACTTTGTCACAGCTTACCCTTCCCCCTCCCCTAACTGGGTTTTTTAATCGAACACTACATGGTTAGGAAAAGTCTCAAGGAGAAATAAAATGCAAAGGGAAAGGCAGTTCCCAATCAGGAGGAAAGAAAACTATGTGATAGAGCCTTAAACTTGGGGATTCTGCCCTGGGATATTACAGGAGAGCTGTGGAGCTGGATTTATGATCTAAACAGAGGGTTTAATGGGAAGCCTAGCAGCACAGATGCACCCACATTTAGACAGGATATCGAACTGCTGTTTTGTGGCTGTATAATCCTCCTAGGATTTGTAAGTGATCTTTTAGGAAAGTTGAAACTGCAAGGTGGGAAAGCATGTGCCTTTTTAAAACAGTGTATCATCTATTGTAAATATGAATCTACATTAAGAATAACACAAGAACATTTTGAAATGCAGTAACAAGATTGCTCTTTTGCCCTTCAGAGGTCCCTTTTCTGTCTGATGGGAAAGCAGGTGACATGGGGGTGGGGAGGGAGTCACAGGCTTTCAGGGTCACACAGGCTCCTACTGGCTTTAGAGGAGGTAGGAATTCTTACTAAGAAGTGTCAGCCCTTGCATAAAGCGTTTATCCCTTTAACCATGATGTCTGGGAGTTTTTGCCAAAGAATTTTAACACAGCTACCTGTCAGAGGATTCGCCAGATTTGGTGATATGTCCTATGAGTCAGGTTTCAAGGTTTCAAGGAGTTAGAAGTCGCAACAAGATTAATCACAAACTTCTGAAGAACATTCCATGAAACACATTTGCAAGTAAGAAATGTTGCCTTTGGATTTCCCAACCTAAAAAGGTAGAGCGTAAACACGCACTGACCAAAAAGTACCACATTCTGGTGCCTCCCAAAAATTGTGAAATGAGACAAGAATGCCTTTCCTCCACCCTTTCCTTCATTTTGGCCTCACAGTTTGTCATGCACGGTGATTTTGTGGTGGGGTGACAGTTCTGTAGAGATGAGATATAGGGAAAGTTTATTTAAGGTTTATTTAAATAATATAAAGTAATTCACAGGGGTTTTTTTCCCCCTCCTCCTCGAGAACATCTTGATTCATTTTCAAAAAAAGAAAAAAAAAAAGGAATTACGTAGCATAAGTGTTTTGAATGCATTGGGTATGTGTTTTATTTTTAGTGAGAGTGTATTGTCATTTATTATTTTATAGGGTTAGAGGTTATCATCTTTTTCACGTAGATAATTTAAATTGCTATGTATGTTGGAATAGAGTCAGGATAACTTGACATGGAAAAGGCATTATTAGCAGGTGTGTGGTCTATTTGCCAAGCTGAGAAAAGTAAGTATGTTAAATACTCTACTATGTGTTATAAGCAAGATTGTGTATAAATGGGTTTATCTTACCTTATGAAGTGAAGTACTAAAAGTAGTCCATTGTATTGATAAGTCACTTTCACTCTGGCACCACCACTTACTGGCTATGTGACCTTAGATAAATGATGTAATCCTCCTAAGCCTTGGTCTCCTCATCTGCAAAATGGGAATGAAAAGAGTGTCTACCTTGTCGAGTCTTGTGAGGCTTAAATGAGATAATGCAGATAGGACTCTGAGCTGCTGCTGTTATTATTGGCATATTACATATTGAGAGGCAGATTTTCCAGGCAGTGGATTTACCATGCATTTGCTTCACCCCACCTCATTCTTCCTTAAGCTCGGGGCCGTGGACAGTCCTTCACATGCCTAGAGTTTGGCCACAAAGGGACGGAAGGCAAAACTCAAATCTGTTGGTTAAAACTCAGCTTGGAGGAGGACCTGTAGGGGGTTCAGGGAAACAGATGAGGGTTGGCTACAGGTGCTTCGGAGGCTGCCCATGTGCATGTCGAGGTCCCGGGCAGGTCTGGCTCATAGGACTGATGACACCGTGATCTCACAGCCCCCTGAGAGTGGCTCCAATTCTGTGCACTGTAACCTGAATGGACCCTTCCTAAGTCTGAGGCGATGTGATGAGTGGGAAGAACACCTGTTGGGAGTCAGGATTTGGGTTTGATAATCCACTTACCAGTGTTTTCTGATCACTAACCCTGAGCCTCAGTGTTTTATCTGCAAAGTCGGAGATCAACCACAAAAGTTGTTTCCGGGGGATTAGATGAGCTTGTGTCAGCAAATGCTTGTTGTCTTTGAGTGACCTCTGGGGAAGTGTGGCGAGTACATTCTAATTCAGTGACAGTGTCAGAACGGCTGTCATCAAAAAGACAGCAAATAACAAGTGTAGACGAGGGTGTGGAGAAGAGGGAACCCTTGTGCATTGTTGGTGGGAATGTAAATTGGTGCAGTCAGTATAGAAAACAGCATGGAGATTCCTCAAAAAATTAAAAATAAAACTACTGTATAATCCAACAACTTCACTTCTGGGTATTTAGCTGAAGAAAACAAAAACATTCGTTTGAAAAAATATATGCACCCCTGTGTTTATTGCAGCATTATTCACAATAGCCAAGATAAGGAGGCAACCTAGTTGTTTATTGACAGACGAACAGAAAAAGATGATGTGGTATATATACAATGGAATGTTACTCGGCCACCAAGAGAATGAAATCTTGCCCTTTGTGACAACATGGATGGACCTAGAGCTATTATGCTAAGTGAAATAAGTCAGACAGACACAGACAAATACCATAGGATTTCACTAAAAAACAAAACAAAGGAGCAAACAACAGAACAGAAACTGACTCATAGATTCAGAGAACAAGCAGGTGGTTGCCAGAGGGGAGAAGGGTGGGGAGATAAGTGACATAGGTGAGAAGACCAAGAGGTACAGACTACCAGTTATAAAATAAATAAGTCATGGGATATAATTTACATCATAGGGAATATTGTCCATTATATTATAACTTTGTGTGTTGACAGGTGGTACTGAGACTTATCATGGTGATTATTTTGCAACGTATAAAAATGTTGAATCACTATGTTGTACACCTGAAACTAATATAAAATTGTAGGTCAATTATACTTCAATTTAGAAAGATATTTAAAAAGAATAAATGTAAATACAGTCATGCCACCTCGCACGTATGATTCACTTTGCATTTAGCAAAGCCCGTTCACATGCATCATCATATTTGAGCCTGACCAGAGCCCTGTAAGGTGGTCGCCAGCTCCCAAGGCACAGCGAGGTTCAAGACAACACAGCTTCAGAGGTAAATGGGAATTCTTACCAAGAAGTGATAGGCCTGTGTGTAAACCCCTCATCCCTTGAACCCTGAGATGTGGGAGGTTTTTACCGAAGGGTTCTAACACAACCACATGTCAGGACGAAGACTAGTCTCCTCACTTAGCTGCAACAGACAATATATTGGATCAAGAGCTAGAAAATCACACACAAAACGTATGCTTGACTTACAAGGAGCCAAGGAGAAGCAGCAGAAACATAGACCTCATATCTCGCCTTCAGAACCTAAATGAGGCTTTTCAGAAGCTCAGCCTCTGAACCCTCAGTGCTATCTGGTTCCTTCCCCATCTTTCCTATTTGAGGAAAGTTGAAGATTCGAAGGGCTAGAACTAGACTTGTCTAATGAGCCTCAGCACAGTGTCACACGTTGTCCGGGTGTTCGCATTTCAAAGGTCATCTGGTTCTGTTATCTCTCCTTGAATCTTGTCCCGAGATTCTGGCTGTTGCCGGGAAAGTTCCTGACTCCTTTTGTGTATGGTTCTGACCATACACATATCTTCTGATGAGAAGGCTCATCATTTACTGAGCTTTGGCTGTTCTTCTGGAACTTTCCACCCGCCGGTCCTTGAAGAACTTCAGAAGGAGCCTTTATTGGGAAGAGAGAGGCCATGGAGCAGTAGAAAGATTGTGGACTTGGGGTCAGATAGACTTGATTTGCGATTTCCAGCCACTTCTCTGTTCTAGCTGCACGCACGAGTGACTTGCCTGCTCTAAACCTCAGTCTGTTCGTGTGTACAACAAGTGGTGGGCGGTGGGAATTATCTAGCTCATAGCAAACACTGTCAATAAGACAGCAATTGTACAAAAAAATATACATGAAATGCCATTAAGGTTAAAAATGAGATTATATCCAAGAAAGCGTGTTGTAAATTGCCTGTAAATGTGGGTACTTTTAATAGTAAAATCACTTGAAGTCTCTTTTACACCTGGTTTTATGTGAGTGAGCCAATGGGTCTACAAATCTAGTGACCCCAGAGTGGTTTTCTAAGACGTGTCCTGTTGAATTGGGCTCACGTGTGCCCATAGGTTCCTGATATTAATAGTTATAAACTGAGGAGCAGAGGCACAGCCAAGGACCATGCTGGTTTGTTTGACTCTGTAAAGGCAGAGAAAACGTCTTCCATCCACAGAGTTTCAGATACTGCTGCAATTTTGACGTATGTGACCTTTTTTTTGTTCCTGGTTAGGAGAGTCTTCCTGGCATAGGACTCTGAGAGTAGGTTCAGGCTTTTTTTGGGGGGGTGGTGGGTAGGAGGGCAGGAATGTGTTGCAATTTTATTTTATTTTTTAAAATTTAATTTAATTTTTATTTTATATTGGAGTAGAGTTGATTTACCATGTTGTGCTAGTTTCAGGTATATAGCAAAACGATTCAGTTATATTATATATACATATATCCATTTCTTTTTCAGATTGTTTTCCCATATAGGTTATTACAGAATATTGAGTAGAGTTCCCTGTGCTCTACAGTAGGTCCTTGTTGATTTTCTATTTTATATATAGTTAGTGTGCATATGTTAATCCCAAACTCCTAATTTATCCCTCTCTGACCACCTTTCCCCTTTGATAACCTTAAGTTTGTGTTCGAAGTCTGTGAGTCTGTTTCTGTTTGGTAAATAAGTTCATTTGTATCATTTTTTTTAGATTCCACATATAAGGGATATCATAGGATGTTTGTCTTTGTCTGTTTTCCTTCACTTAGTGTGATAATCTCTAGGTCTATTCATGTTGCTGCAAATAGCATTCTCTTAAAGGCAGAGAAAAGTCCTGCCATCCACAGGGTTTCAGGTACCCCTGCTGTTTGGACATATGTGACCTTTTCTTTGTTCCTGGTTAGGAGAGTCTTCCTGGCATGGGGCTCTGAGAGTAGGGTGCAGCCTTTCGTCTTTTACTCTCAGTGGTCCGTTAATAATATAAGCTTACATTTCTTGAACACTCAGTGTGTTCATAGTCATTGCCTTAGTTAACCCTTATAGCGATGCTTAGAGGCAAGAGTTGGTATTATCACACATTAAAGGTAAATGAATCTGAGACCTTGCTCTCATGCTGTCATCTGTCAGGTAAACATCTAAAGAGAGAGCTACCATACAATAGGCTAAATGTTGTCTCGCCCAAAGAAGGGAGAGATTGCTTCTGCTCTGGAAGAGCTGGAAATTCTTCTGATAAGAGGGGAAACTGGGCTGGACTTTCAAGAATGAGTAGAATTTGCCAAATGTAAAGAAGCGGTTTCTAGGTGAAGGATTCACGTGGCATGGGCGTGGTGGCATGTCAGCACTTGGCATGTTTGGAGATTGGAAGTCATATGGTGCATTTAGGGCTTTGGGCAGAGTCCAGTGTGGGGGGAGGGGACATGGCAGCAGAGATGGTCACGTGCCCGTGAAGCTAGAAATGTAGGTTGGGGTCAAAGGGGCCAAAGCAAGATACATCTTGAAGTTGTCTCTTTATTTGAAAATTGTCAAGACTTTTCACAGCTGAGTTAGAGTTTACGAGAGAGAAAAGGATGGCTGAGAATAAAAGTGGGCTTGCTTTGTACCATGGTGTCTGTGTTGCTAGAAAGGGCAGGCCACACTTTTTAATCTTGAATCCCCGTAACCTCAGGAGTGGCCAGTGACTCTCCCAGCCTTAAGTCTAGTCCAAGCCCAACATCCTTTTAGACACGAGGGAACTGAGTCCTGGAGAGGTTGCTGATGCCCCGAAGTGAGATGTACCAAGAGATCGTACCGCCCTGCCGTCTTCAGGCTCACATCTGGCAAGCCCCTCCCATATTGTGCATTTTATTTTATTTTTTATTTTTTGCCTTTTAATCTTCTAAATTTTTTTTGATTATAGTTGCTTTACCATGTTGTATTAGTTTGTGCTGTATAGCAAAGTGAATCAGTTACACAGATACATATACCTACTCCTTTTGCAAATCAAAACTGCAGTGAGGTATCACCTCACGCTGGTCAGAATGGCCATCATCAAAAAATCTACAAACAATAAATGCTGGAGAGTGTGTGGAGAAAAGGGAATCCTCCTACACTGTTGGTGGGAATGTAAGTTGGTGAAGCCACTATGGAGAGCAGTATGGAGGTTCCTTAAAAAACTAAAAATAGAGCTACCATATGACCCAGCAGTCCCACTCCTGGGCGTATATCTGGAGAAAACCATAATTCAAAAGGATGCATGCACCCCAGTGTTCATTGCAGCACTATTTACAGTAGCCAGGACATGGAAGCAACCTAAATGTCCATCAACAGAGGAATGGATAACGAAGATGTGGTACATATATACAATGGAATATTACTCAGCCATAAAAAGGAATGAAATAATGCTATTGGCAGAGACGTGGATGGACCTAAAGCTTGTCATACAGAGTGAAGTAAGTCAGAAAGAGAAAAACAAACCGTATATTATCACTTCTGTGTGGAATCTAGAAAAGTGGTACAGATAAACTTTGCAGAGCAGAAATAGATCCATATTGTACATTTTAAATCCCTCCACAGTCCAAATGGCCACCACCCAAGACCTGTTGCCACCTGCGCTTTTTGCTTCCCTTCATTCACACCAGACTTGCAAGAAAAGCTGGTTTGATTGCAGCCTGGGGAAATAGGACTGACTCTGTGTTGTCTCTCTATATATTAGACTCATAAAATGCTTTTAGGATTCTTGGATCCTTCTCGGGGATATTTTATGTTGCTGAACATGCTGTGAAGTTCGTGTGTCTGTATGTGCACCACCAACCCCCGTCATTCTCCCCATCAGTGTTACCCTTTGTGGAAACAAAGCAGCCTGGGAGGCCCACCAAGAGCAAGACCACGTTTCTGTCCTCTGCAAGGTTAGAAGCTGTAGTCAGGGGATCCCAGGCGCCCACAGAGGCGTGGACATGAGCTTAGACGTGTGTATGGTTATAGTAGAGCTATGGAGAACGCGTATTTGCCTCTGAGGGCCCCTCAGCTCCCTTCTTACAATGAACAAGGAGTAATTAATGTATAATCAGTTGGTTTCAAAATAAAAAAGGAAACAGAGGGATCAGCTGACGTTTGTAAAAGTCCATCTGTGTTTGGGCTGCACTGATTGCCTGTTCAAGGCATAATGACTTCTGTGAAGCCATCTTGAGGGAGGAGAGGTCACAGCTGATGCCCTACATCCAGAAGGAAATTTTTTTTTTTTCTTTGCTGTACGCGGGCCTCTCACTGCTGTGGCCCCTCCCATTGCAGAGCACAGGCTCCGGACGCGCAGGCCCAGCGGCCATGGCTCACGGGCCCAGCCGCTCCGCGGCATGTGGCATCCTCCCGGACCGGGGCACGAACCCGTGTCCCCTGCATCGGCAGGTGGACTCTCAGTCACCGCGCCACCAGGGAAGCCCCAGAGGGAAAATTTTAAAAGTGCAGTAAACTTCTGGGCAATTGTGGACTCGCTTTATACACCAAAAAGTGATTTTGTCATTGAGGCTGATGGTCAAAAAACATCTCTGAGTCTGTCTTCTTCTTTTTTTTTTTTCATTGCTTTTGTAATTTTTATTTTTGGCTGAGCCACGCGGCTTGTGGGATCTTAGTTCGCCGACCAGGGATCGAACCCCTGCCCCCCTGCAGTGGAAACATGGAGTCCTAACCACTTGACCGCCAGGGGAGTCCCTCTGAGTCTTTCTTATACCCACTGCTGTGGCTGCCTGTGGTCCAGTCTCCCCCTTACCCACCGTGGAAGAAAGAGATGGCCTGAAGACAGCTTAATCTCCTGCTGAAACATGGGGGAATCTGCTCCCTCCTTCTCTCTTGAATCTCTCTTGGCGTCATTCCCAAAGTACCAGTTCCAGGGAAGGTCACTGAATGTCGTGATTGCCAAGGTAGCTGCCGGAGCATAAATCACTTCTCCATCTCGGTCCCTTCTAGGTGCCGTCCCTCTCAGGCTGCTGGGCATTTAGAGGAAGATGCTTCTGCCCTTGGCACTAGAATAGCTATTCACAATAACAATGAAAACTGCTCTCACCAGAGCATCAGAGCCAGTGGAGAAGACAGAGTGCTTATTTTAGCGTTGCTGTATCTCTTCAAGTCGGAATCCCACGAAGGTCTCAGAATTGGTCTTCCCAGCCTTCGCTTGCGAATGCACCGTCTTAAGAGATTGTGCTGCCGGCTCTGTCAGCTGCTTTATATCTTACAGGAAGGGTAGGTCCCGAGCCTGGTGTCAGAGGTTAGCGCTAAGAAGTCCCCAGACTCGTTTAAATAAAACCATTTGGCTTCTGAACTACGGTTTCCTCCACAGTAGAATGGAGATAACACTACCTAGGTGTTAGCAGGCTCAGATGAAGGAATGTATGTGAAAGTACATTGTGAGGCATTAAGATCCTAGGAAGATGTCAGGCTTGTGATTTACACTGGTTCTCATCATAAGATTCAGCTGTTTGAGAAAAAAATTCATCTTCTTTTCCTTTGTGATAGTTATTGAGCACTTGCTATGTACTAGGAGGCCTTGGGGAGAGAGAAGATGAATGATTCGGCCCCTGTACTTGTGAGACTTACAAAGGCTTCTCTCTCCAATATAGAGCCAGTGTTCCCAGGTCGCTCCTACAAGTGTCGTTCCAATGGGTGGCCTGGTCAGGAGGGTCTAAAAAGGAGCTCTCTGATGGGTGAGATAGATGTGCGCAGATCTCTCCCTGGCCCTCGGGGATCTCCAGTCCAGTGCTATCGCCAGGCAGCCACAGGACTTGCTCCCTGCTAAGGAGAATTCTTGGGGTGTCTAAGAGCCCTTGAAGGGATGGAGAGGAGTTACCGAGTTTCCCTTGTCAAACCTCCTCTGGCAGCAACTGTCCTCAGGACCGTGTCTCCTGGGTGCTCTGCTGTACAGCGTTCTTCATTGGTAACCTTCCTTCCCTTGCACACACAAAAGCTCAATTAATTTATTCAGATGAGATTATGGAACTGACTGTTTCCCCACTTTTCTGACATGGGGAAATCTTTCTGATTGTTGTCTAGGCTTTAGAAACAGTCTAATGAAACCAATGTAATATGACAAGAAACGGAATATGGTGTGTCAAGGACATAACAGATGCACCCCAACCTGGTGAAAGTTATTCCCCTGATTTTGGGGCGTACCTGCAGTATTCCCCGAGTACATGCGGGTAAACCCCACACTGGTGTTGTAGACAGGTTCCATCTCTCTACCTCAGTTTGCTACTTTTTAAATTCTGGTTATGCATGTGTGTATATATCACTATGGTGCCCTGGGAGTTCTGTTTGCTTTCACCCTAACATATTTAAGAAGTACTGGCTCATTCAAAGAGCTCTTCTTTAAAGGGGACTTAGTAAATGCTTTTTAAGAAGCGTAAGAGAGCCATTGGCTTGTAACTAAATAAAGGCATTTGTCCTGTGCCATCTACACAACCGCCAGTGAGAAAAGAGAGTGGAGAGAGCTTCAGAAAGCACCTGAGTTTTGACCCCTGCCACTAAGGCTTCTGAAGCCTTCAAAAGATAATAGAGAGAGAGAGAGCTGTAAGACAGAGCTGAAGCTTCCCCAAAGAGGAGAAACTCTTTTTTTTTTTTTTTTTTTGCCTTAAGAATTCTCCTTCCATTTTCAAAAATGACAGTGCCTCTTCCTTTGCTAGGGTGTCAAGTAACTTGGGACCAGTTGGACTCACTCTTTGGATGTCCTGGCTGCTAGGATTTAGTCCGTTTTCTCTCCCAGTGGCCCTAAGAGCAGAGGAAAATTTGTACACGTTATACACCAGTCATGAGATTGAAACTAAAGGATAGGGCTTGCTCTCAGATAATTAAATAAAAATAAGATACACTCAAACATTTCAGAGTACTTAGCTGTGGTCTAGTTTTGCCGTGGAGATTCTTACTTTAAAGACTGTTTTTTCTCCTCTCACAAGTGGTGTCCCGACCTTGAACAGAAAGCTGCTTAGCACCCAAATGAACATGAATTCTTAAAACAAGCATAACACCTGTGGCTCCATTCCAGAACTCGGTCATGCCACAGTTCATCTGGATTCCTATAATTCCTGTATGTTCCCATATCTTAATTGCCCATAGCTGTGTTGCCAGTACAAACAGGATGGAGGAAGAGTCCACACCCTTAATGAATACATCTACTAACCCTAAGAAAGCACCATCTTTTGAAACTCTAGTATTCTTTTTAAGGTACTGAATGACCATCTCCTGAAATGCTAATAAAGATATCTGATAACTAAAAATTCCTTTCGAGCAATTCTTACTCCCTACCATCTTTCTAGCTGGGGTTCAGGACGGGCATTCAGCATAAAGAACATTACTGATTTTCAGACTCTGCCCTCTGCAATGTTATTTAAGAAATGAATGCTCAGGTTCACCAAATCAGACATCAAATCCATCTCAGCATACTTGAAAAGAGGAGTCAAATGAAATAAGTACACATTGGATCGGGGTAGATTGTAAAATTTGCACACAAAAAAGCCTCAGGGTGTAAAACATAAGATAATGACATCTGTAAAACAGGCTGTGTGGAAAAGACCCGAGACTTCTCATTTATTATGCATTCAAAACACATAGAAAATATGATACGAGTACAAAGGTTAAAAAGAGAGAGAGAATGTGTGTGGGGGGCAGTTGGGAGGGAGAGAGAGAATGAGAATGAATGAGAATCATTCACAGTTGGGATGTATTAATAAAAGTATAAGTTCCACGATTAGGAAGGTGATAGTTCTACTGTGTTCTGCCTTGAGAATTATGTTCAGATTTAAGGGTCTGATTTTAAAATTGGAGCAAAGAGGAGACCATCCACCAAGGTAAAAGGCTCTCACGAAAAATAAGAAAAGGAAATAGGAATGTTTGCTTAGAAAAGAAAAGAGACGGGGGCAGGGAGACATGAGATTTGGCTTCACAATTTCTGAGTAGGGTCAGGTGGCAAGGGGGTAAATCATCTTATGCGGCAGAACCAGACCCAGTGGGCAGACCTTGTAGGTAAGCAGATCTCAGCCCAAGATAGGGAAGAACTCTGTACAGTCGGAGCTGTCAGAGACTGCAGTAGGTCATCTGCCTAAGTTTGAGTTCTCCGTCACTGAAGGAGTTCTGGGAGAGACTGTCTTGTCTTGTCTTGTAGAGAAAACTGCAGTAAGAGGAATTCGATACCAGTAACATTGAGAGAGCACATAATGGGTGCCGGGCAAACCCTTTATGTGTTCTCATTTCTAAGTGCAATGAAGAGTTTCAGAGAGAATGAACGTTAGCTGTATTTGCTTTCCTTTTCAAACTAGATAATCCAGACCATCTCTTCCGCTTCATCTTTACTCACTCCCAAGTCATGAATTTAATACATTAGCAGGAATAGCCCGTCCCACTTGGTGAAGTTGGTAAATAGCTTGCAATCCTAGCAGGGTGTGCCCTGTTGCTTATTCGCTGAGCTCCAGGGCAGAGCAGGAAAGCAGCACAGTGCCTCAAAGTAATTAGGCGATTGCCTGACAAAGAAGTTAGGCCACAAGCAAGAAGCTTACAGACAACACAGAGACGAGCTCCCGGTACAAGACACGCAATAACCATTATGTGCATCACTGCTACAATTTTAGAGAGCTTTGAGAAAGATTTTCAGGCTAATAAGGAGCCGCTACACCCATTAAGGCATGTCAGACAGTCCACACCAATCGTCATGGAGCTGCAGGGAACATGCAGTAGTTTCTGGAAAGGGGAATGTTGAAATTTGTCTGTTCTGGGCTGAGAAGGCTCTCTGCAGCGGTGAGCGAGAATGTCCGAGAGGGTACATTTCCATCTTTATTTTGGCAACGTTTGGTGTAAGTCTGGCAAGATTTTACTAGTTTCTCAATCTGTAGAAAGAGATTAAAAATAAAGGGTGCTTCTCACCCATTAAGAGATTAAGGGCGAGATCCTACATTTCCAAGTTTAACTTGTTAGTGGAATCGGTGCATATTGCCTTCTTTCTGTTGACCTTGTTGGGAGCCATTGCTGGGTTCTAGAATAGCTGTGTGGATAAATATGTCATGAGATCATTGGCCTCTTTAAAGGCCATTAGTGGACCAAAATCATGGCGATTCTGCCCCTTCCCCCTTTTTTTAACATGTAAAAAAATTTTATTTATTTTATTTATTTATTTTTTGGCTGTGTTGGGTCTTTGTTGCTGCGTGCATGCTTTCTCTAGTTGTGGCGAGCAGGGGCTACTCTTCCTCGTGGTACACGGGCTTCTCATCGTGGTGGCTTCTCTTGTTGTGGAGCACGGGCTCTAGGTGCGCAGGCTTCAGTAGTTGTGGCTCATGGGCTCAGTAGTTGTGGCTCGAAGGCTCAGTAGTTGTGGCTCGTGGGCTCTAGAGCACAGGCTCAGCAGTTGTGGTGCACAGGCTTAGTTGCTCCGTGGCATGTGGGATCTTCCTGGACCAGGGCTTGAACCCATGTCCCCTGCATTGACAGGCCGATCCTTAACCACTGCACCACCAGGGAAGCGCCCCCACCCCCGCTTTTTTTTAGAGAAAAAGAAGCACAGATTGAAGAGAAGTAAGAAAAGAGAGAAAGAAAGTGGAGCAAAGGAAGGAGAGAAAATAAGGAGAGAGAGAGGAAAAACAAAAGAGAGTTGTATGTGCTTTAAAGAATGAGACAATGGCAGAGGAGAGTGGCTTCAATCACCTACTCCAACCAAGAGGACAGCCTCCCACTGTGACGTCATTCCAAAGGAATATGTCCCATTCGTGGTCCACCTGCCCGCAAAAGCGGGTCCACGTGCCCTCTCTATACACAGTCCTGAGCACAATGAGAAACAGGAGAATCAAAACAAAATAGGTGTCTCCACCTAAGTGGGGTTTTTATGAAGGTGATGGAAACTTTGGAGTAGACACTAGAAACACCGTGTCTGTCATAGTTCAAGAAAACCAACCACTGTGGGCCAGCATCACTGTGATTTAATGTTTTTTTTTTTTTTGGTTTTGTGTAAGAAGGGGCCAAAACGGTCCTGCTGACAGTGTGCACAGACTCAAATAGCAGTTCGATGAAGGCCAAGTCACATAAGCTGATGCTGACACAGTGACTCCCAACTGCCAGCAGCACATTAGGTCTGTCCCCTGCTCGGAGACACCCACTTTCCATCACAGATGCTCCGGTGCTGGGTTACATTTAATAGGAGGGATGGCCAGGGAGAACATCAGAGACCACTGGTGATGCACTGTTTATTCCTCAGTCACTTTGTGTTACATTGCTGTGACTTGAATGTCAGCAGTGTTTGGGATGTGGTAGTGAAATCAAATCTATCTCCCGTGTGCCAAGACAAATTTGAGAAAACCCCCGAACACAATTGTCTTGGTTTCTCGCTGGCTGTGTCCGCGCACATACAAATAGCAGCTCGTTTCCTGGCCCTCCAATCGTGTGGCGGGTGGCTTTCTTGCTGCTCCCTGAGGAATGTCTAATGAAACCCAAACTACTTCCCTCAAAGCTGGGGATGTCAGGAATGAGGGGCCACTACACCCGTTAAGCACTGTCAGAAGTCCACGCCAATTACTACAGAGCTGTAGGAAAAGTGCAGTCATTTCTGGAAAGGGGAATGAAGAGTTTGTTCTGTGTGTTTGAGGAGCTTGGGGATGAGAGCCAGTGGATGCTACTGAGGATAGAGGCACCAGGCACATCTCGTATGGGCGTCCAAATGATCCTGGGCAGTCCTAGTATTAGCAAAGTGCCTCTCGGGGGGAACTTCCGCACGAACAAGCCCCAGATCTCCAAACCAGAGCCATTCTTTTAAGGAGTATCAGTGAAAATACCGGGCCTTGCATTAAAGTTTCTGGAGCTTTACTGCAAGGTCTAACAGATCTCTAGTTATGCAAGAGCTACGTCTTTGTGCCCGTTTTTGCAATAGTGCTCCAGTGAGGGTGTTGGTCTTTCTGCCTCGGGTGGGATTCATGTCTTCGACTCACGGGACTCTTTTGCACGGAGGGCAGGATATTGTGGTGAAAAGCAAGGGCTTTTGATGACAGGCCAGCTTCACCTTGCCCTTAGCCAGGACTTATTTCACTCTCCTTGCTCTTGATTTCTGAATCTGTGAAATGGGGATTAAAAACACCTTCTTAGCAGACATGAAGCATATAAAACTATTAGAACATGGGAGGCGATTGTGAAGTCAATTCTGAGGCTGCAGTGAGACCAGGCCATTCTTTTTTAGGGAGGGGATGGTGGGATAGACATATTTTATTCGTCCCTAACCAGTTCATAACACTGAAGCGAAGGGGAGCCTGGCCAAGTTCATTATGGTTAGACGTTGTCTAGGGCAGATGTTATCAAATCTGGATGTAAGACAGAATCACCTGGGATTCACACGGTAGGTCTGGGATAGAGGCAGGTAATAAGCATATTCCTAAGCCCCCCATGTGACTCTAAAGCAGGTGGTGAGGGACAGTCATCTAATGTAAAATCTGGGGGAGAAAAAATACTTTTTGGAGGCTCCATCCGTGAGACTATCAAAATGAGAATGATGAAAAGGCAGAGCTGCAAGTGAGCTGGGTGGCCATCTAGCTCAACCTGCTACCAGATTCAGGATAGATGATTGAAGCCTTGCCTCCCTAAAGGCTGAACTCTGGATATCCTTGGGGTATTTCTTTCAGCCTCCAAATCTACACTTTCTGTCAGAACTCCTCACGTATTGGTGATGTTGTAAGACCTTTCTTTGGTTTTTGTTCAGTCGTTTATAAACTGTCCCAGGACACTTAACTGCTTCTGTCCCTTCTCTTCTAATTAAGTTAGTTGGTAAGAGAATGTTCTCTCTCGGTGGGACATTCAAGGAAGGCCCAAGAACCAGTTAGCATCTCTGTTGCAGGATGGAAAGGGGGATAGGAAGGGACGTTTTTGAGTGGAAATGTGTGCGAGACCCAGTGCTTGAATGTTCTGTCTGCTCGCTTGTGTGAACTGACAACCTGAGTCAATACATATGAGATAGGAAATTATTTACTTCAGGTTGTTTACTGACAACCTGAGTCAATACATATGAGATAGGAAATTAAGATGAAGAAACAGGCTCAGAAAAGCCCACTGATGTCCCTGTTGCCCCATAGCTACGACTTTTTGATTTGGGGTTAAAATTCAAATGGCCTTAAAGATCCCACTGCCTTCGGATCCTATAACTGTATGTGACTGTGGAAGGACTAGCTACTTTCTCCCACTGGGCTGCCTCTGAATATGCGGCCAGACTCAGCTCAAACAGCCGCCCCCATGCCCTGCCCGGAGATGTTCAGGTGTGGGCACCTGATGCTGGCTGTCCTGGACGCGAGGGGCAGGGGGCTGAGTGCCAGTCCTGGGAAGGCCTGGAGGTGACGGGAGGGTGGCCCAGCACATGAGTGAGGCCCCATGCCCCTGCACGTGCTCCGTTGTCCCATCAGACTTCACGTACGCAGCGTAAATTCAAAGGTGAAATGATTAAGGGTCTAAAGATGGTGACCACAGAGCATCAAACTCCAGTGTGAGGCTTTTCTGAGCTTGGGACCCGGTACCACCACCCTGGTCACATGCCCATGAAGCCATCCCTGGGCCATGGGGAACCAAAGAACTCTAAGTGAAGATTCCTGACCGCAGGGTGCTAACACAAGGAGAAGATGATTTACAAATGAGCTAATCAATAATTTGGAAGAGGGCTTCCCTGGTGGCGCAGTGGTTGAGAGTCCGCCTGCCGATGCATGGGACGTGGGTTCGTGCCCCGGTCCGGGAAGATCCCACGTGCCGCGGAGCGGCTGGGCCCGTGAGCCATGGCCGCTGAACCTGTGTGTCCGGAGCCTGTGCTCCGCAACGGGAGAGGCCACAGCAGTGAGAGGCCCGCGTACCACTAAAAAAAAAAACCTAGGATGAGCGTGGGCAAGTTAGCAAAGGTCAAGCACAAGTCTCCGACTACCTGGCAATGGGGTAGGAAGTGGATCGGAATTCCAGAGGCCTTTAGAGACACGTCCCATTCCAAAGGGGGAAATGAGTTCTTGGAGAAGGTGGAGAAAAAAGCTACATCCCTCCAAGCCTGGATGGATGGATTAGGGCTGCCCAAGCCATTAACTACCTACCCAGCCACTCCGAGCCCAGGAAACGAGCCTCAACATCCAGGCTGGGTGTAGAGGGGCCACGTTGAGCTCTTTGCACCAGGCGTCCAAAAGCCTTTATGAGCAGGGTCACAGGCTAGGCCCCAGCACTTTGCTGTGATTTTTAGTTTTTCCCCCAAATGTAAGGATATTTGGCAAGTCGCTCAAGTTCCTCAGCCAGGCATGGGACTGGTGACCCGTAGCAGAGGGCAGCCAGGGACAGCTGGGGCTGACCCTTAGCAGTGGTAGTCAGTTCTTTAGTTACCAGTCTTTATTCAGTGAGCTCCCATTCTCGGGTGCTGGAGCAGGGGTGTGGGAAAAGCTGCCGTGTCCTGCTGGCCTGGTCCCTTCACTGTGGTCACAAGACCAAAGCCGACGTGCTGCTGGAGAACGCTCAGCTGCCATTTCACCTCCTGTGTTAACTGCTTCGACTTATAAAGCAAGAACCAAAACTGTGGCTTTGTAGTATCAGGCAGCTGAAGCAGCCAAAGTGGTTATAATGGCCAGAGAGGAGGAGGGCTGTTTGCCAGGGTATAGGGAGCAGAGCAGAACAACGTACTTAACTATCAAGCAATTCCTGTAAATATTTGCAAACACCCCTTCAAAGCTCGAAAGCCTAGGACAGGATCATTGGATGATTTGCTTAGAAGAAGGAGAAACAAAATTGACCTCCTGGTCCAAAGCGGCCATAAAAAGAAAGTGTGTTTATGGGCAGAGGACCAGAAAGGGAAAAAAATTGTTCAAAGTTTAATAAACACAAAAGAGAATAAAAATAAATCTCAAGAGCACTTATTTACAAACTTGATGGAGGGATAAGGTTGGGGTTGGCGGGTGTGAATGATGGGTGTCTGTGGAAGTAACACAGGCCTGAAGGGGGTTCCAATAAGAGGGAGAAAACCAATGAGATGTTTACTCTCGCTAATGACGGGAAATGCACTGAAGCAGCTTTGCGCTTTCAGGATGCTCTTTCAAAGCATGTTTGAAGCTCCTGCTGTCTAATGGGGAGGCCATGCGAACTTGAATGCAGCCACTAGGCCTGTGGAAGGTTCTGGCCAAACTGGAGAGTGTGTGAAGCCAGGAGGCCCGGCCCCAGCCCTCCCCAGGCCTCTCTACCTGGGACCCCAGACTGTTTTCAGCTGAGCTGATCAGGATGGGACAAGCCTGTCCAATCACCTGGGCTGGGCGCGTTCCAGCGGAGGGAAAGGTCAGTTTGTCCTGGCAGCTACCTTTGCAAATTGCTAAGCTAGGGGGCTCCCCAAACCTTTCTGGCCGGGTGAATGTTTTTGTCCGCCTGAAACTGTCCACCGAGTATTTCACGGTAGTGATGCAGCGGGCCATCCCCGTGTCCACATGAATACCTTCTTTTCTCTGAAACGTGGGTGCTTTAGATTCGGGGGTTTTTTGTTTGCGTGCTTGTTTGTTTTTGTTTCTGAGGCTTCTGAGCTACAAAGCTTCAATTCCCACAGTCCTTTGTGAAGCAGTCATCGAGCAGGGCATGGTTTGAAATTCACCACTTCCCCGTGAGCTGCTTTCCAGAAGCCACAGGACATGGGAAAGGGATGGGGAAAAGCCTCTATGAGGGAAAAAAGTTCAGAGCTCTTACGATGAGGAAATGTTGGTGTGTTCCTAGCATTTTTTTTTTTTCAGTGTAATTGTCAGGGCATGGATTTCCCAGGAAATCACAAAAGGTGTTTATTTCTATTTTAACATCAGCAGGATGGTTCACTTGTTTAATAAGAAACTAGTCTTGCCAATAGCCAGACGCCTGAGTCTTTCAAGACTCCTGTTGATGACCAACTTCGTAAACAGTGGGTATTTGGTGAACTCCATGTGTGCAGAGCCCTGTCCTAGGTAGACGGGGAAAAAGAAAGACCTGGAAAATATGGTTAGTCCTCAAGATTCTTAAGATTTCATGGGGAAATAAAATAAGCAAACATAATAATGAAGTAATAAAAACATTTGTAAGAAGCCATAAAAAAATGAATGATTATGTTGCAGTGAAGTGACATAATTGAGGAGGGGGTAGAAAATCATGGAGCCACCAGAGTTGGATGGAACATTCCAGAATAACGAAAGTAAGTTTGCAGGAGATTTTGGAAGAGTATTGTAGAAATATACCTATTCTACGTATACTGTAGGAATGTACCTGTAACAGGTGGCCTGTCCAGTGTAGGTGCTTAATAAATCGGTGTTGTATATGAAGTATGGGGATAGAATTTGGACTTGCTTTGGTTTGGGGGTAACCTCAAGTTGCATATTCAAAGGCAATGACAGGTTACTACAAAGTAACAGCAAAATTCTAGCAGCCCATGAACTTGAAATTGCTGTGGGCTTTCTGCATCTCTGTATTTTTCGTGACTCAGAACAGAAGGCATTTGGGTTGATTTTCTTCCTCTTCATTAGCTAGGATTCCCTCCCACCAACGGACATTTATGCTGAATAAAGAATTTTAAGACTGGCCTGGTATAGCCAGTATCTGTATATTTTTATTCAAATGTCCTCACCCTAACTTGTCTAGAGGGTGTATTTGGTCCTATGTGTGTGAAAGACCAAATTATCAAAGCCAAAAAAGATGCAGTCCATGAAGCTGGAGAGAGCAGAGTGTTTGAGTGCCAAAATTTCAAGGAAAAAAAATACATGGGCAAACTGCTTGCCATTAGGAGCTCTTTTCCTGGCACAACTGATGAAAGTGTACGCAAGCCCGACGGCTCTCTCCAGGCATCCACTGTCATGAACTTGTTCCAATTTATAACCATCTAGGGTTTTCCACCACTCTGTCAGCTTTCAAAGGAGAGGGTTAACTTTATAGCCTCAAATGGAGTTGGAAGTGGTTTGTTAATCCCTATTAATCGGCTGCTCCTGTAACCAAATGCAGATGTTTATTTTTTTTTTTCTGGTTCAATTGTTAATGATATTAAATTGGCCATTGGAAACGAAATCATTCTGTAGATATTTCCCGTATGGTTTCTTAAGACTATCTCATGCTGCGTGGTCTTTTGTGAGAGAACAATGGATTTTTATCATTTTGAATGATTGCCCTAACTTTTTACAGATGCCATCCCGCCCACTTTCTACAGACCCTACTTCAGAATTGTCCGATTTGACGTCTCCGCCATGGAGAAGAATGCTTCCAATTTGGTGAAGGCAGAGTTCAGAGTCTTTCGTTTACAGAACCCGAAAGCCAGAGTGCCTGAACAACGGATCGAACTGTATCAGGTAACTTTTCTTTGGGTTGTTTGAATGGACAATCAGTTTGAAGTCTTAGGATAAAGGACTTCCTACAGACAGATTTTCTGAACTGAGATACGCCGTTTTCTACACGCATAATCATGACATAGACCCTCTTTTATTATTCCTCTCACAGTGACAGTTCATTCCTCACTTGCTCAGGAAGGCAGAACATTTAGAGTGAAGGGGGGAAGCTCTGGGCATGAATGGCTAGAGTGCCCACCCTCGGGAGGGCTCAAGTCCAGAAGTCCACCCCCTACTCTGTAAAGTCAGATGACGTAGGACCAGTCCCACCCCAAGGAGGGAAGTCAGCTACCTTTCTTTTCTCATTTGATGGCCATCCCTTTCTCCTTTTCTTCCCTCGTCACTTCCTTCCTGTTGTCTCTCTCTCCATCTTTTTCACTCTCTTTTCTTCCTCTCTTTGCTACCTCCTGTCTCTTCACTAACCTCATCCTGCCTCCTCTTCCTCTCTGATTCTACCCGCACTTTCTAGTCCATCCCACACCAGATGCACATCCTCTGTTCACCGCTGTCCACCACGATTTCAGGCAGCCCTGACATCTCATCTCCCTAAGTACAGTTACTAGGCAGCTGTGTCAAAATATGATGTTGGTGGCGGTGATGATGATGACGATGATGATGTGATGATGATATGATGATGATGATGATGTGATGGTGATGATATGACGATGATGATGATATGATGATGATGATGATATGATGATGATGATGTGATGATGATGGTGATGATATGATAATGATGATGTTGGTGGTGATGATGATGATGATGATGATGATATGATGATGATGATGGTGATGGTAATAATGATGGTGATGATGATGATGATACCAAGTTACTGAGATGTGAGAGATGTTCTTAACAGCTTATTACTCACGTGGGTTACCAGGCAGTAGCATCAGCATTACCTAGGAGCTGGGAGAAATGCAGAATCTCAGGCCCCAGCCCAGACTTACCAAATCAGAATGCACAGAATGTAGACCAGAATCTAGACTTTTATCAAGATCTTCAGGGGATCTGACACACATGAAAGCACTGCTCTGAAAGCCCTGAGCTGGGCAAGGGACGCAGATCAGGTCATAGTGAATACGTCATAGTGTCATATGAACAGTGTCTGTAGAGGGCAGAGTTGGAAAGATTTCACCAGGGACTTGACGTTTGGGTGGGGCCTCAAGAAGCATCTGTTAAAACAGGATGAGGGATGGTCATTCTTGACGGAAGGAGCCACTTGTACCAAAACAGGGTGTCCTTTGAAGGGGCCTGTTCAGGGTACCAAAGAGATGGTACTCAGTGCCAGGAGGTGAGGAGAGTCTAAGGCGGAGTGTTGCCCTCCAGGGAAGATATGTAGAGGGAGACTGAATAAGAACAGACCCGAGAACCCCAATGTTAAGGAGGAGGCATGTGAGACAATATGACTAAAAAGCGTGCTTCCTTGAGGGAATGAAAGGAATTGACATCTGCATGTGGAGACCTCTAGTTGTCCTGGATTGTAAACATTTGGAAATTTTGGTAATCTGGATAAGACTTTTCTTTGCATTTATTGCGAAAATGGAAAAATTCCCACACAAATAAGCATGGAATCTCTGAGAATGAGTCTGAAGTTGTTAAAACAGTTTTCAAGTACCAGTTTACATGTGTGTTCATGAAAAGTAGTTCTTGCTTAGATCCTCAGGGACCTCTCTGTGGAGACCTTAAGATCTTAATGCGCGTTCTAAGAGTATCAGACAGGGTCGTCTTTCTGTGTACCAGCCCCTCTGTTAAGCCCTTTGTAAGTATTGCCTCCATTTGTATCCACAGCTCTCCTGTGAAGTTTGCATGATGAAGTATCTTTTTTTTTCATTTATTGACATATAACAGACGTATAACATTGTATTAGTTCAAGGTGTACCACCTTGAATAATATTTCGATATATGTATATATTGCAAAATGTTCACCACAGTAGGTTTAGTTAACATGTACCACTTCACATAGTCACATTTTTTTTCCCCTTTGTGGTAAGAACTTTTAAGATTTACTCTCTTATTTCAAATATTTAATACACTATTACAAACTATCGTCACCATATTGTACATTACATCCCCAGAACTTATTCATCTTACAACTGGAAGTTCGTACCTTTAGACCACCTTCACTCATTTCAAATATTCTTTCTTCTACTGGATTCTTTCTCCTTTTTACAGAGAAAGATGCTGAGTCACAGAGAAATTAAGTCACTTGGCCAGGGTCACACAGCCAGGAGGAGGCGGGGCTGGGATCCAGGTCCAGCTCTGATTCTCAAGCACTCACTCTTCACCGCATTTGCTGTTTGTAGCAAATCCTTCCCTACCTCTTTGCCTCAATATCAGCCAGAAGAGAAGAAAAATAAGAGAAACTAGGCCGGCCAGAGGGTGGAGTGGTATTAGGAGGGAAAGCAAAGACGGAGTTCTCTGAAAAAGCAGCTTGATCAAAGGTAGCCAGAGACATTGCAAGGTGATTTGAAAAATAAAAACAAAAACATGACTGCCTGTCCTCTTTTTTCTTCTTTCTCAATTAAGTCTCTCGTCCCTGCCTCTCTGTGCAGATAGATTGTTCTCTCTGGCCCTGTTTCAATTACGCGACTTCAGTTAATTGAAGGCAAGGTCTGTTAGATTTTGTTGCCTGTAACGTAAGCTGCTAAGTCACCGTTATTCTTTGGCTTCTGACCTTGCTCCGAGGAGTGGCCTCTGATAGCGGGTTACTGATAGTTTGTCTTCCTCCCAGAGGCCGTCTCATCCCCGGGAGGGGATCTGTCCCTGGAGGCTGGTAATTCAGAGGACCTCAGTGAGGTCCTCAGTGGCTGTGTACCTTCCCAGAGGTTATTGCAGCGCTGGCCACCCCATGACACAAGCAGCAGGCTCTGCTCCAATTAAATCCACAATTGGAAAAGATACAGCCCCAAACAGAAGCTCATTGTATGGAGAACATGACCTTGGGCTTGTTCAGTGACACTGAACACGAGACCCAGGAAGGAGGTAGTTTTAGAGGAAAATAAGGAAGAATAACATCTCCTTATCTATCTGGAGCTCAGCTATGCAGCAATCTAACCTCCTGAAACACAGCCAAAGTCCAGGTAGTAAGTCAGAGAGATCCCCGAGCACCCTCACAGAAGACATAGCACACACACACAGCTGACTCACCGGAAAGGCAGCCTTTGGTCCTCTCTGGGACCACAAGAAATTCGAAGCACTGGATTAGAAGGAGTGCTGGGGGAAGACACTCTGACAGGAGGAGATGACCCTTTAGACTTGAGATGTTTGCCTGTGCACCCCAGTAATGCCAGCCCAGACGATCAAGTCATAGAATGCAGTGCCTGTATGGACAATTTTCCTAAAGCTTATCCTGTTTGTGGTTAACCCAGTCTTTATCTCTGTGGCACCTTATCTGGATTCTGACATCTGCTGGTGGCCTTTTTATCTGGAGTCCCATCTTTGGCCTGTTCTTCTCCAACTTGCCACTTGCCTTCCATGCATTTGGAACTCTTTGTGGCCTTCAGTGATAAACTCCCTCTTCAAGTCTCAGGACAGAAATTGATGCTTACAGTAACAGCTTCCAATTATGCAGGTGAGGCTAAATTATATTCAGGTAACTGAACACGTGCCGTAAGGTACTAGAGGGTTTTCTAGGCAAAATTGCTGAAATGTTATTTTGAGAAATAAAATACTCAGTGCTTAAATGGGCAGACCTGTAGCTATGTGGAGAGCTCAACTATTCAGAAGAACAAAGTCTCTGAAGTTTCTAGATTCCCTTTGACTACTGTATTACTGGCCACAGGGTTGACAATCTGCTTCCTAGAGGAAGAGAGATAGGATGACTAGGAATAGGTTTTCAGGGTGTTTAGATGATTGTATGGATAATTTATTAGGATTCCTCAGGGCATCGGTTCTAAGCAGGGGGAGTGTGTGTGTGTGTGCGCGCGCGTGCGCGAGCTCACATGTGGGTGCAGGAGGTGCTTCCCCACCTCTGAATGCCCTGGGGGAGCTTCTACAAGGCCTGTCCACAGTCCGTTTCCTGGAGCTTCTGATTCTCCCTGGAGAGGAAAAGATTTGCCTCTGGACAGACGTGTTTTCGAAAAGCTCTCCTCACGATTCAGATATGATCATTCTCCATTCTCCGTTGGGAATCACAGATTTAAGGCATATCCCAAGTTTGGGGGGTCATTCTGTCCCCTAAAATGTATATGGGTCCTCTTTCTAGAGTCCGAATCCCAGGCTAGAAAGACCTAAGATAGCATTTCCAGGAGTGAGTTCCGAGTTAGTTTTGTCCAGGGCTGTGCATCTGTTGATTTCTCCCTGCCTGGGAGAGTCAGGATACCCGAGCTTCTGTGGAAATCATGTTTAGTTTGGCAAGGCGACTCTCACTCTTCTCCCCTCTACAGAATCGTCTGTCAGAGCTGTGATGAATGGTGGTAATATAAAACCGCACTGTCCTCCTGCTACCTCTGACTTCTGTTATGCGAGCAGGCTCTAAAGAGCATATACTGGTGTGATCACAGTATGACTTCAGATGTACACCAGTATCAGAGGGACTACGAAAGGGATAAAGCCTTCTGATAAGACGGGAAAGAGGGCAAAAAAGAGGAAAACTGAAAATTTTTCCAAATAGGAGTGACCCTTACCGTATTTTTAGAGATTTATGACAAAGGCAGCCTTTATTGAAATAGGCTCCGATAGAGCTCCAGTGCTCTGGGAATGCTTTTGAACCTACTAATATTTAGTGGAGCTCTCAGCGCATTTGGAAGACAGAATACATCTTTCTCTGATTAAGTTGTGCTTGTATTTATGATTAAAATCATGCCCAGAGTTATAGAGGGAAAAAAAATAGGAGAGGGGAATCTTCTTCAATTGAATATCACCAACAAGAGCAAGGGTGTCTGCCGTCTTGGAGGGGGCTCAGCCCCCAATTTCACAAGCAAAGAAATTAATAACTTACGTAAGGGTGCCCATGACCTCGTGGCCGTGTGAGACCACCAAAAACTACTTATGTTTAGGGGTGCTGACCTCAGAGGGCCTTGGAAATCCCAGCTATTTCTAGCTCCCTCTCACCAACTTACACCCTTTTCACGCTTATTTCCCAATTCTTTTTTTTTTTAATTGATGTATAGTTGATTTACAATGTTGTGTTAGTTTCTGGTGTACAGAAAAGTGATTCAGTTATATATATATATATATATATATATATACTTTTATATATATATATACTTTTATATATATACTTTATATATATATATATACTTTTTCAGGCTCTTTTCCCTTATAGCTTATTACAAAATATCAAGTATAGTTCCCTGTGCTATACAGTAGGTGCTTGTTGGTTATCTATTTTATATATAGTAGTGAGTATGTGTTAATCCCAAACTCCTGATTTATTCCTCCCCCGCTGCCTTTCCCCTTTGGTAACCAAAAATTTGTTTTCTCTGTCTGTGGGTCTATTTACTGTTCATTTAAAACTTTACCACCTCTAGGATAATAAGATTTGTACCTTTGTAATGTTTCGATGATCTAGTCACTGTATAACAAACTACCCCCAAATTTCATCGCCTCAAATATCAATTATTTTATTGACTTTTAAGGGTCAGAAGCTTGGGCGAGACTTGGCTGGGCTGTTCTTCTGCTCCATGTGACTTTGACTGGGGTCACTTGATGGTATTCAGGTAGCAGCTGGTCTGGTCTGGAGGATCTGTGATGAGTTTGCTCCTAAGCTTGGAGCTTGGATGGGATGACTGAGCCCCTCCTCCTCTCTAAATGGTTTCAGGAGGTATCCACGCAGTCTTCCCAGAAGAGTAGTCAGGCTTTTTACATGAGGCTCAAGGGGCCAAGTGTCCAAGGCGGAAGCCGCCAATCCGCTTAAAAACAAGACCCAGAACTAGCAGAGCATCATTTTCCCCTTATTCTATAGATCAAATGACCTACAGCCCAGCCCGGATTCAAAGGGAAAGGAAATAGACCCCAGCTCTTGATGGGAGGAGTGTCAAAGAAGTTGCAGCCATCTTTAATCTGCCACACTAACCCACGGTATGGCGTCCTAGTGAGCAAACTCCAAGTGGGCACCTCCTAGCGTTGGCGCCAGAACTGGAGCCAGCCATCTAGAGATAAATCAGACTCAGACTCTGCCTTCCAGTTGCTCAGGGTCTGGTGGAGGAACAGACGTGTAAATGGTGTCCCAACGGTACCGTCTTTCCACTAATAGAGACATACCCAAGGGACTCCTAGAACAAAATTTGGAGAATCCAGAGGAATGCCTCAGAACTCATTCCTTCCAGAAAGGGAGCTGTGAGAATTTGGGGGCAGTCTTGTTTGGACTCCTTGGGTAGACAGGCAGATAATTCCAATACACCGTGTGCCTGACTCAAGAGATTTCTTTGAGCCCAACAATATTTATCGCAGGAATATCTGAATGCATCAGATTGAGATAGGAGCAGGTTTGGTTAGTGCGCAGCATTTTCTTTTATTCACTCGTTCACTAGTCACCCTTAATGAGACAGCATGATGTAGTGTTCACTGGTATGGGCGTTGTGATCCAAGTTTTTTTTTTTTAATAATTCCAATTCACTTGCTGTTTATTGTCAGGGTGAAATAAAACAGTGTATATGACTGTCGGATGGAGAGTTGGCAGTCAACCTAGGTTAGTTCCCTTCCTTCCTCGTCATCTCTTAGATTTTGACTTCTAAGTCTTTGATTCCCCCAAGAGGAAGAGCTCTCTACAGAATTACCTGCCAAAGTAGGTTGCCAGGTTATCATTCGATTAATTTATTAGCTTGAGACCACTAAAAAAAACCATGCAAAAGAACTCCCTGGGAGGCAATGCGATATACTGGGTTCATACCTCCTACATCATACATCAGGAGAAAAATGTCACCTTCTCACATGGGGCTGATGTGAGGCCACAAATGTTGGTGTCAGATCTTGGTAGAATACAGTCTGCTGGTAGTTGCCTATTAATCAGTAGAAGATAAACGTGCTGGGATGAAACAAGCTCTGTGGATTTCCAAGGCACCTTAGATTTCCCGACCATGGCTTTAAGAGGGGCAATGGTGGTGTTTATTTTTGTAGAGGTAGGGCGTCCAGCTTCAGTTGAAGTCACCTTTGCCTTAACAAAGGAACTCCCCCCTCTACAGAATACTCTGTCAGACCTGTGATGGACAAAAGTAAAATAAAATCTGTCCTCCTGCTTTTCCTGACCTCGTTCTTTAATCCTTGAGATTGATTGATGTATTTATTTATTTTGGCTGTGCTGTGCAGCACGCGGGATCTTAGTTCCCCGACCAGGGATCAAACCCGTGCCCCTGCCGTGGAAGTGCGGAGTCCTAGCCACTGGACCGCCAGGAAATTCCCAATCCTTGGATTTTAATGCCTAGTTGGATTTGCATTTGTACAGTAACGGGTTTGTCAAATGTGAAGAAATCTCATCTTTAGAGATCCCTTGCAAGGCTATACAAGACAGCGGCTAAATCCTAAGTCATTTATATCCATTTATCTCTGGCTTCAAGCTGTAGAGTCCATATGAAATGACTTTTCAGATTTGAGGGTGAAAGCGTGAATTGATGTTTACGGAGCGAAATAAGTAAACAAAGATTGTAGTGGGGAGGAGCGAATCCCCAGCTACTTTTAATGGACATTGTATCTCATCTCCCCGAAAGATTTTAAACGATGCGCACCCCTAAGGCTTTACAGTGATAATTCAAGGTAGATGGCCTTGGCCTGCTTTTTATTTATTATTTATTTATTTATTTTTGGCTACACTGGGTCTCTGTTGCTGTGCGCGGCTTTCTCTAGTTGCAGCGAGCGGGGGCTACTCTTTGTTGAGGTAGGTGGGCTTCTCATTGCGGTGGCTTCTCTTGTTGCGGAGCATGGGCTCTAGGCGCACGGGATTCAGTAGCTGTGGCTCGCGGGCTCAGTAGTTTTGGCTCACGGGCCCAGCCGCTCCGCGGCATGTGGGATCTCCCCGGAACAGGGCTCGAACCCGTGTCCCCTGCATGGGCAGGCGGATTCTTAACCACTGCGCCAGCAGGGAAGCCCTGGCCTGCTTTTTAAGGGACTCTAAAGCTGCAAAATGAAGGGTGAGGTTCCTGTCACTGCAAGGACCACAGCACTAGTGGGGTTAATGAAAATTAACCTTTTCCTAATCCCAAACACGTGCGCTTGCACATGCGTATATGTGCCCTTGTACACGCGCACGCGTGCACACACACAGAGGTCAGCTTTCATTTCTCATATTGCCCAAGGGTGTGTAAAATATAAAGAGGTCAGCCAAGAAACCCGACTGTCTGTTAGATTTGACTTGCAAAAAGTGCTACTGAAAAAAAACATTTATACTGAGCTCCTGTTGTCCAGAATTTTACAACGTACAATCCCCTTAATACTGATCCTAACTCTGGCGCCACGTTGGAGACACACGAGGTATAGTAACCCACTTTAAAAAAAGCCGTGAGGTATAATAAACACTTTGTTTGTACAAGGCTATTAATGTCTCAGGTTTTTGCAAACTGATCGAATGACATGCTCGCCGCGTAAGGAAATTGGATGGTTATCATTTGCATTAGGTTATTAGGTTATGACGTTACCCAAAGCCTGTGAACGCTGTGAGCAGACGGGACCCCAAAAATGGTGTGAACAGTAGTCCCTCCCCACTGTATTCAAAGAACTGTTAATAATCGTGCAATGGTAACTAATAATTCTCTGTTCTTTTTTTTTTTTTTTTGCGGTACGCGGGCCTCTCACTGCTGCGGCCTCTCCCGCTGCGGAGCACAGGCTCCGGATGCGCAGGCTCAGCGGCCGTGGCTCATGGGCCCAGCCGCTCCGTGGCATGTGGGATCCTCCCGGACCGGGGCACAAACCCGTGTCCCCTGCATCGGCAGGCGGACTGTCAACCACTGCGCCACCAGGGAAGCCCATCTCTGTTCTTTTGCGTAGCGTGGCTCAGTAACCGTGTTGAGAATTATCGCTAACCCACGCAGTGCTTACTGTCTGCTGGGCACTATTTTAAGTGCGTTATAAAGATTGATTCATTTAATCCTTATAATAACCTTATGAGGTGGTTACTATTATTATCTTCATTTTACAGATGAGGAAACTGAGGCACAGAGAGGTTGAGAAACTTGCCCAGGCCACACGACTTGGAAGAGGCAGAGCCAGGATTCTAACGCAGGCAGTCTGGCCCCAAAGGCCATGCTGTTGGCTGCTTTGCCCTACTGGTAGGAGGAGTCCAGGGTTTGGAGTTGGGCTAGTGTGAGTTCCAGGTGTGGCTTTCCCCCGTGGGGAGTCTAAGGAAGTCACATCACCGAGATGATTTCTGTATCAGTAAAGTGTGGATAAAAGCACCTACTTGGCAAGGGTTTTGTAAGGCATGGAGACAATGCATGGAGACTCCTAGCACAATATTAGTCGACTCAATGGTTACTATTATTATGATTAGTATTGTTTCCAAAGCACTGACTTTGAACTTTTATCAGAAACAATCTCTTAAATGTACAATCTGCTCCAAATCTCTTAGGAATGATGACTCACCTTAGCCCCTAGTGCTGCAGGTCCTGGGTTTGCAGTGGCTGCCCCGGAACTTAGCTTCAGGACTTCCTTAGATAAGATTTTCAACTCACTCTGTGTGTGGTGGTCTTATTCAATTGCTGGTGAGTAGCTCTGGGTAGGAACGAAGAGGAACATTGCAGCCAGTCAGCCCTGGGTTCACCTTTCACCTTTTTTATTTAGTAGCTTTCTGGTCTTACAAATCACGCATCTCTCTGAGCCTCAGATTTTCTTCATCCCCTGGAGGTTGACAGTTCTTGTCTAATGAGTTGCTGTGAGGAGAACACAGCTGTAAAGTGTCTGGCACGTTGGCTGAGTCAGGAGTGGATATTTTCACCAGGGTTTTGCTGGTCATGTAGAACATGGTTTATACTTCCCCTAGAGGGGGTTTGTGATGGTAAAACTACTCCATGATGATGTCAGTTGTCTCTGCTTGGATGATGTCATTCATCTCTGATTGGATGAGGTGTCATCTGACCCATTTCTGGGGATCAGTGGAGCAGAGCAGGATTATGGGAACAGCCGTGGTGTTAGCGTTCTGGGTCTTTGCTTTATCAAAACTCCAAGGGCAGCTGCGATGAGTTGGGGGCTGTGACGTGCCTTGCTTTTCTTTTTGAAGAAACCATTACAGAGTGACTGACCCCAGTGGGGATGTCTTTTTACCGCATCCCTGGCCCCATAACTACCTCTGCCTGCCTCACCACCACACGACTAGGCTTGACACCTGCTTCCTGGATTGATTTCAGTAGTTTTATTTCCATCTTGTAAATGTCTGTCAACTTTGCTATAACTCCACCAGGGCAAAAGTTGTTCCAAGGGAGGATATGTGTTTATTTCCTGATAGCAAGAGTAATCAGAATATTTGGGGGGAACTTTGGGTTCTAGAACTGTGTTCACAGCCTACAAATACATAATTGAGAATTCCTTCAATGGGGACAAATCTGGATGTTTTGAAAGGTACTATTGGCTTTTTAAAACTGCCAAAGTTCTAAATAAGAGGAACATAAAAAGTAATTAAGTTGATTTTCCTATATAATGGCAGTTTTTCAAAGATGGAACCGAAATCCAACCACTTTTCCCATCTCTGCTGCTACTACCCTGGTCCCAGGGCTTCTTGTCTCTTGCTTGGGCTTTTGCAGTGGCCTCGTCTCGCTGTTTGCACCTGGCCACCTTCGAGGCTGTTTGCAACACAGCGGTGAGGGCGATCTCTGCCGAGAGGTTGGTCCGATCCAAATCCCCTGGTCAGAGCCCTGTCGTGGCTTCTTACCTCACTCCGCGTAGGAGCTAAAGGCCTTCTTGTGCCTTAGGCTTTCCCTGGCCTATTGCTCACTCGCCCCCGCCAGCCGTGACTTCCCCCACTCAGGGGGCTCCCCCATCCTGGCCTCTTTGCTGTTCCTCAGACACCCTGGGCTCACCCCCTTCTAAAGCCTGTGGCTGCCATTCCCTCTGCCTGCAGTGCTCTGTGGCATTTTCCAGAAGGCTCCCTCTCTTCATTCCTTCAGATCTTTCCTCGAATGTCACCTGCCCAGATACCTTCCTAGCCAACCTGTCTGACATCTCAGGGTCCCTCTTCCCAACACTTCCCGTCCCTGTTCTCCACATTTCTCCTCCATACTCTTGTCACATGCTATACTTGATCTTCTCCACCTTCATCTTGTTTATGGTCTTGTCTCCACCTCTAGAGATAATCTCCCTGAACAGCACCTGGTGCATAGATGATGTTCAATAAATGTCTTTGAATACATTGAAGAAACATTTCAAAATAAGATTTAAGTACAAGGAATATATATATTTATAACTGCATCACTTTGTTGTACACCTGCAACTAACACAACATTATAAATCAACTAGACCCCAATAAAAATTAAAAAAAAAAAGAGTTAAGTACAAGGAACATTGTGGAAATAAGCGTGTAACATCATCAGGGGACTCTTAAGAAACATCAATTATTTGGATTTGGAAATTCCGCTAGGTTTGTTTTAAAGATACCTCTGTAGCTATTAATGAAGAAAGAAATGTTGATAGCTACCGATTTTCTGTTACTTATTCAGAGCTACTTCTGGTTAAGTGAATAATAACCATGTAAGAAAAATACATATATATATATATATATATATATATATATATATATATATATATATATATAATAGAGTAATGAAACTGATACTCTTGGGTAACCCATAAACACAGTAGGAAAACCATGCTCTTTATTTTTTTAGATTCATTTCTTTAGATGTGTGGCACATGCCTCTTTCCTTGCCTGTGCGGATGTGACTTGTGTCTGGTTGAATCGTTTACTCTGCTGTGTGATTTATATCTGATGCTCTTGTGAATGAGGTCGAGCTGCAGCATCACAGAGACTTCCGTTTACACAAAGGACTCCTTCATCCCTCAGACCTGTAGCGATGCATTTGCTTGTTCATGCACATGTGCAGTCAGCACAAAGGCCCGTGTGTGGAGAATGAAAAAAGTGAAGGAAAAAATAGGGAATCATGAGGTGTTTTCATCACAGAGGAGAGGCTTTCCTGTGTGTGTGTGTGTGTGTGTGTGTCTGTGTGTGTGAGTGTGTGCGTGTAGCTTGCTGGTGTCATTTCCATAAAGGTCATTAAAGACCTCTGTCTGCCGTACTTTTACTGCACATGGATCTGTGTAATACAGAAACATACCAATGTACATAACGTTGTACTGTAACGAGAAAGAGTTAATATCGGGACATAATAATGTAGATATCTCAGCTCCAAAGAGACTGTATTTTTAATGTGAGTCTTTCTTTGGAAGCTGATGTGTATTCCATAAGTGTGTGCTATGCAGGCTCTCGTGAAGCCCTTGTGAAGTATGCATTCCTTACGACCTCTTAGAGGGATGCAGTCATAAAGGAGCCGCAGGACGTGGTAATGGGAGAAGTAGGATAAGAGCTGGGTCTGTTAGGCCACTTTCCGAAGGATAATCATGCAGTGTGTCAGTTTGTTAGACACGCCCAAGGTGACCCAGCGCCGTTCAAGGAGGCTGCAATTAAACAGGGACAAAGGGCTATGTTTATGCCTCAGTGGAAGAGAAGCCGTTTACCCAGTTCTGATTCTAAGACCACACTTTCTAGTACTTGGAAATTCTACTTTCTTGCTTTTTCTCATCATTTTCATTCCCACAACAAAATATGTTAAGTAGAAAGGGTAAAATGCGTATAAAATTTTTACATTGTCAGGTGATTCTTTGTCATCATAGATAGATAGATAGATACAGATATGGATATATAGCTATAGATGTCTGTCTGTTTATCTATGAAGTCTCTGTGAGGTGAATGTCCATGTGTATGTGTAAAATTCTGAGAAGTCGTTTCTATCACTATAAATGACTGATTGTTCAGGGGCTTGTATGTCACTTGATCATGTATGTCTTTCTAATGAAGTCTGTCAGTCAATAAGAATTTACCAAGGATGGACTGTGTAAACTACAGTGGAAAAAACTCTGTGGAAGAATAAAAAGGAGTGTTTTTTGCTTTGAAGAACTTCCCCGTCAGATCAAGCATCAGAACATACACATCCCACGGTAATGCATGAACACCTACTGTTATAGGTTGAATTGTGTCCCTTCAAAAAAGATATGTGGATGTCCTGACCTTCAGCATCCCGTAACGTGACCTTATTTGTAAACAGGCTCGTTGCAGATGTAATTAGTTAAATTAACATGAGGTTACACCGGAGTAGGGTAGGCCTCTAATCCTATATGGTCAGGGTCCTAAGAAGACAGGCATGTGCACATGCAAAGATGCTCAACGCCCCTAATTATTAGAGAAATGCAAATCAGAACTACAGTGAGTTATCACCTCACGGCAGTCAGAATGGCCATCATCAAGATGTCTACAAATAACAAATGCTGGAGAGGGTGTAGAGAAAAGGGAACCCTCTTGCACTGTTGGTGGGAATGTAAATTGGTACAGCCGCTATGGAGAACGGTATGGAGGTTCCTTAAAAAACTAAAAATAGAGCTACCATATGATCCTGCAGTCCCACTCCTGGGCATATATATGGAGAAAACTCTAATTGGAAAAGATACGTGCACCTCAGTGTTCATAGCAGCACTATTTACAATAGCCAAGACACAGAAGCAACCTAAGTTAACACTGACAGATGAATGGATAAAGAAGATGTTGTACATATATACAATGGAATACTACTCAGCCATAAAAAAGAATGAAATAATGCCATTTGCAGCAACATGGATGGACCTAGAGATGATCATACTGAGGAAGTGATGGTTTATGTTTGCCTGACTTCAAAGCCTATGAGCCTTTTCCCTACACTAATGATTTCCAAAGGCACTTGGCAAGCACCATGGGTTCTTCAAAGAAACCTAAGGAACCACAGAGGGTATGGAATGGGTCGGCAAAGATGGGCAGGACTCTGGCTTCAACTGGGCCTCACATCTTATGTACACTAGTGAAGTTCTACTTTGTTCTGCTGTATACAACACAAGACAGTGTGTTGATTAAAGAAAACAAGGCCAACCAGAAAAGAAGTAACTATGGATACAGCACCAGGTTATGGCTTTGGCTCTATACAATTTAATACTGTTATCATCAAGCTGATGAAGACATTGCATGCACAGCGGTTGATACTGTGGCAAGGATAGTTTAGAGGTTGAAGAGCAAACAAGGTTCAGAGAGATTCTAAAATGCTAAAAACCCAGCTCTGATAAGAAGTTCAAAGTTAACGGAGATATATGTGGAATTTGCATTTAGGTTCAAAAATGAATTGCGTCAATATAGACTAGAACAGTAGTTCTCCGAGTGGCCCTTAGACCAGCAGTTTGTGCATCACCTAGGAACATGTTAGAAATGCAAATTCTTGCGCACCAGCTTCATCCCTATTAAATCAGAAGCTCTATAGATGTTTTAATAAGCCCTCCAGATGTGTCTAATGCAGGCTAAAGTTGGAGAACCACTGGTTAGAAAAACTAACCTTCCTTCTCTCTTTGCCTTCCTTCATTTCTTTGTCTTTATTCCATGTCCTTCCCAAGAAAGGACTTGGGGTGGAAAATCTGACTTAATGATTTGTGTAAGAACAAAGGTTTTATTTTACAAGAAGTTTGGAATCAATGGTGTGATGTGGCTCCTGCCCAAAATAAATAGTTTGCATTAAAAATAGTGACCAGAACAAGGGAAGCATGAGGCTCCCCCCTCCCCATTTGGCATATTCTGTGTATTTGCCATATTCTGCTAGACTGTACCTTGAATCTGTTGAGGAACTGATTTTAAGAGGGACATTGAAAAAGGGCTTGACAAGGGTGGAAAGCACCACAAACCTTGTCTTGAAGGAATAAGTTGGGGGAAGCCATCTCCTGTGATGGGGGGCTGACATAGAGAAGAAACAGAATTTTTCATCTTGTTCCAGATAGCAAAATACGTACAATGTTCAAAAGCCCCCTCAACTGGTATGAACAGGGCAAGATGTTTCCAGACTTTTCCTACAGGGCTTTGGTAACCCAGGTAAGTCCTTCAGGCTTCTTCTCCTCCTGCTGTAGTATTGAGATAATAAGGGCTAGGATATCTACCTCACAGTGTTTTGTGAAGACTGAAAAATGTGAAAATGTTTCACATTTTTGGAAAGCTGACATCATTGTATGAAGATGAGGCAATGGTACTATTATTAACTAAGACCAGTTGATAGAAGGTTTAAGTCCAAGATAAAGAAAAATTTCAACCTGCCAGTTGGCCCAAAGTGGGATGATCTTTTTCAACAAGTAGCAAGTTCACTGTCATGAGAGATCTTCAGATAAAGCCAGAGATGTTAGAGGATGAATTGTCTTGAGTTGGAGAGACGGCCCCTAAGTGCCTCACTGACACGTGTTTCATGACACGGACGTTAGTGCGTGAGATGAGGCAGATCTAAGAGAATGGTGCTCAGAGCCAGCGGAGTGAACATTTAATTCAGCATTTCCTCATCACTCCGTGCACACCACTGCAAACATTTTAAACCCTGAAATATATTTAAACATTAAGTACATTAAAAACATTTAAAAGGAACAAGATGGGCCCACACTTGTTAAGCTGGTGTCAGTTTTTCTCTCCAGCCCTATTGTTAAATTTCTCTTTCCATTAGAAGTCTGGTTGAATGGGCCCCTGGGTCCTTCTGTAGATCTGTTGATGTCTGAATATGGAAAGTAAAATCGAATCCCCAATGCTTTCTTATAGCTTTTTGCGATGTCTCATAGGAATGGAAGAGGTGTCTTTCACGAGGTTTGAGCCAAATCCTGAGTTGATTTATAGCATTATTCCTTTAAGACTAAGCTCTCCTCTGGCTATAATTTTGCATCTAGAGTTCTGTTTCCTTTTTTTTTTTTTTTCTTTTGGCCCTAAACTATTGGGTAACATCAGCGACTTTTGCCTCTCTCCACTCCCTAATTGGCTGGTTTCCAGTGGCAGAGAGATGAATGGATCCTTTTGTGTAGGGAGTTTTGTAATTCAGGGAAGAACTGAGAGCTTTGCCAAAGGCGATATGTGGTATTTTACACATATTACAGATAATGTGTATATATCAATAACGTAATGAAGGTACCATTCAAGCATGGCTGTGGGTGGTAGCAAGAGACAGCTAAATCTCATTTTTAATATATTAGAAGCTCTCTTCTAATTCAATCAGGAACAGTTGTTGTTCTGTTATTTAAAGACAAAAAAAGTCAGTTCAAGCAGGGAATTATAAAAACATGAGTTGGGGGGCAAACTTTATATTTTAATTTAAAACATATGTACGTGTATGTACGTGTACAACACACACACACAAACACAATTTAAATGCTGAGTTTTCTATAAAATACCGAGGACTTTTCATTGACTGTGGCTCTGCCTGTTGCAATCCACGTCTTATTTTTTGCCTAAACCACATCCATAGTGCATCATCAATGCTTTCTAGTTTTTAGTTTCTTTGAAGAAGAGAGAGACGTTTCAGGACGATTGCTAAGCAAACCGAGTGCAGGATCCTTCTAGATTTTTAACATATGATTTCCTTCTTTGATAGTTATCTCTCCCACATCTAAAACTGGAAAAAAATATATATTGTGGTAAAATATACATAACATAAAATTTACCTTAACCATTTTTTAAAGTTTACTATTCAGAGGCAGCAAGTAAATTTACAATGTTGTACAACCATCACTGCTATCCATTCCCAGAAATTTTTCATTATCCTAAATGGAAACTCTGTGCCCATAAAAAAAATAACTCCCCATTCCCATTACCCCCAGCCCCTGGTAACCTCTAATTCTACTTTATACCTTCATGAATTTGCCTATTCTAGTTATCTCATATAAGTGAAATCGTATAATATTTGTCCTTTTGTGTCTGGCTTATTTTACTTGGCATAAAGTTTACAAGATTCATCCATGCTGTCATATGTCAGCATTTCATTACTTTTCGTGGCTGAATAATATTCCATTGTATGTATATACTCCATTTTGTGTATCCGTATATCTGTTGATGGACACTTAGGTGGTTTTCATCATTCAACTATTGTGATCAATGCTGCTGTGAACATTGGTGTACAAGTATCTGTTTGAGTCCCTATTTTCAATTCTTTTGGGTATATACCTAGCAGTAGAATTGCTAGATCATATGGTAATTTCATGTTTACCTTTTTTGAGGACCCACCAAACTGTTTTTCAAAAAAAAATTTTTTTTAAGCAACTTGTCTTTATGAAGACTTTCTAAGGCATTCAGCTTGGTTCTCACAGAAGCAACAGCTCTCTTTACATTTGGTCCTATATTTCATCAGTTTCTAGACCATCTAATTAACTCGTATAATTACAATATCATGGATTCCCTGGTGGTCCAGTGGTTAAGACTCCACACTTCCAATGTGGGGGGGGGGGTGTGGGTTCGATCCCTGGTCGGGGAACTAAGATCCTGCATGCTGCATGGTCAAAAAAATACAATATCAAGTCCAACTATCATTAACAGGTTTAGAAACATACACAATTGATACTTGCTAAGCATGCAACTCAACTGCTAAGACCAGAAGTCCTTGGAACATACTAGAGCGTAGCTTTCTGGCAGTAAGCCCCAGGGTGCTCTGGGAATCAGCCAATACCTACTACAGAACAAATGGAGTATATTGGTTAATCTGTCCAGTCAAATGGAGGCCAGTTAAGAGAGCTTTTACCATTCAATTAAATTACCTTTGTCATGATAAGATATATAAAGGAATTTAGAAATGACTGTGGCTCTAGGAAAAAAAAAAAAACAGCTGCACATCCAGGACTGTTAACATTCAATACACTTGTTGTTGGGAGACTGGAAAAAGGCACACAGCAAAGGCTAAAACAGAATGGGAAGTTGACCAAGGTGGTCATTTTTGTATCAACTCTTGAATTTAAGAAAGTTCTAATCGATAAGAGCCGTAGGTTAATTTTCTTCCCTTACAGCTTCACTTAGCGTGGGTGATAAATGGAAGATAAACAAAGAATAGGGAGATCATGCCTATTCTTAGAAAGAAAATACCTTTCAGGTTAAGATTCAAGACTTGAGGATATGGGGAGGGGGAAGGGTAAGCTGTGACAAAGTGAGAGAGTGGCATGGACATATATACACTACCAAACGTAAAATAGATAGCTAGTGGGAAGCAGCCGCATAGCACAGGGAGATCAGCTCGGTGCTTTGTGACCACCTAGAGGGGTGGGATAGGGAGGGTGGGAGGGAGGGAGACGCAAGAAGGAAGAGACTTGGGAACATATGTATATGTATAGCTGATTCACTTTGTTATAAAGCGGAAACTAACACACCATTGTAAAGCAATTATACTCCAATAAACATGTTTAAAAAGAAAAAGACTTTGGGATGTGATTAGAAGGTTTTCTAGCCAGTTCTGAAATGAAATCACCAAGCTGTAGGAGGAGTACTTTTATACAGCATCATCCATCCTTGTTGGCGACCCAAATGATTAAAGGTTTGGGAAATTGCCCCTCTAAATATGGGCTAAAGGAACTGGGTTTATTTAGCTTAGAGAGGGAGACTGAGCATGCTGAGGGGGACTTAATAATAGTCTCCAAGAATATGAGGGATATTCTATGAGTGATGGAAAGCAGCTGTTTCCTGTTTCCACTGAGCGCTGGATAAGAAAGCATAGAGTTAAATTGCAACAAGTGGGTTTAAGAACTACTTGGCCATAAAGTTCAAGACAACAAACCCACAAGACCAAAGTCACTTCTCTGTTTCAGAATTATGTAGCTCACTAGCTATCTTTCTTGGGTGCTTTCAACTGGCCTGTTCTTGAACTAGTAGAAGGATATGGAGGACCTTTCACCTGTGTGAGAGTATGAAGTTGTCCAGTGTCAGAACCTACCCGTGTTCCGTGGCTGAGGAAGCCCTTATCTTCTAAGGAGATTTAAAAAGAAAAGAAATTCAGGATCTCTTTGCTCCCCCTTCATCTGCTTTTAAAGCCAGATAATCTAGATCTGCTTCTTCTATATGAGATGAAAACTTTCCATAGATTTGCCAGTGTGTGTTTTTTTCTGCCCACTTGGTCAATGTTGTCACGACTTTAAAAAAAGTTCTGTGTTTTTAGTGAGATTGTGTATACACATACATGTGTATACGTACATGTATATAGGCATGTGTGTATATATGGTGTCTTAAGATATGAGATATATACACATATATCTCATAGATATTGTAGATATTTGATATATGATATAGATATATATTTATCATATGTAATTAATTCAACAATGAAAGCAATGTTTCATTCTAGACAGTGTGTCTGTGCGTGTTAGGGATATGAAGATGAATAAGATATACACCATGGGGCTTCCCTCGTGGCGCAGTGGTTGAGAGTCCGCCTGCCAATGCAGGGGACACGGGTTCGTGCCCCGGTCCGGGAAGATCCCACATGCCTCGGAGCGGCTGGGCCCGTGAGCCATGGCCGCTGAGCCTGCGCATCCGGAGCTTGTGCTCCGCAACGGGAGAGGCCACAACAGTGAGAGGCCCGTGTACCACACACACAAAAAAGATATATACCATGCTAATTAGGAACAAAGCAAATAAATACACAAAGCATTACAAAATAATGCATCATTCTAGAAAGTCAGGTAGGGGAAGAAATTTAAAGACAGAAAAGTGAGTTTGGGGAATGTTACTAGTCTTTAGTCAACGAGGCAGATGGAAATGCCTGAAACTTCTTCTCAACTATTGTTTCACCATTGTTATCCTGTGTTAGGTGAATTTTACTGTTTATTCTGAATTGGATAAAGGGGTGTCTTATTTGCCCAACTAGGAGTGTTTTCAAGGCAAGGTTTCATTTCCAGAGGATTGACTGCTGTTGGGTTATATCTGGAAAATTATAGGTTTTTATCAGCATTAACTGTGTTTGTGTTCCACGTGGGATATTTTCATCTTGTACCCACATTTACTATAAGCTTATTAGAAATGTTTGCCTCTGTCTTTGAGTGTTCTCTGGCATCTGGGAAGCGGTGGGGGCGGGGGGTGGTGGTGGTGGACCGTAATCCAGCCCTGACTCCCACAACTCTTTTGGTCTTCAGAAATCCAGCATTGAAGGAGGAAAAATGACCTGGGGTTGCTTTAAATCACTCATTCACTGTGAAGCTTTGAGCAAGTTACTTAACCTCTCTGAGTCTTACTTTCCTTCATCTACCTGACAAGAATGTTTTCAGGACTAAATTAAATGCAATAGTATGCTCCAAGCTCAGAGCTCATGTGCCCAGCCCTTAAGTCATTGATTCACAAAGGGCTTCTCTTGCCTATGGTAGCATCATGATTGCCTCTAGATTCTCTTCCCTCGTGGGCTTTGCTGGACCTTAGGGGCAGGTTTGTAGGGTAGGGTTGGTTTAAAATTCATGAGGGCACCCGAAGTCCAATTGTATGATTTTTTTTCCCCTTTTCTATACTTACTCAATCCAGAAAAAAAAAGTCCACTATAATGCCAGATGTTCCAGGAAGCGTTTGTTGTCAAACTACTTGAAACAAATGATGTGCACACATGGAAGGAAAGTGCGTTGTAAAATCAGCAGGAAGATTATGCTTTTTTTTTTTTTACAAGGTTTAAAGGAGAATAAATCAGTCTTCTAGATATGCAGGTAGTCATTTAATAGACATTGATTAAATCGAGTGCTGTGCTTTGAAATGATATCAAATTGAAGACATGATCCTTGCCCTGGGAGGGTTTATGAACTTGTTGGAGAGACCAAACATGTATATATGAAATGACCACAGAACGGTTAGAATCAATCTCAGGAAAGGAAGTATAAAACAACAGGGCTTAAGCCCGTAAGTACTGAGGAAAGGCAGGATACAGGTTTGGGTAGGGATTTAATATAGTTCTTGGAGACTTAAGGTCGTGGTTTGACGGGTTCATAAAACAGTATCGTTTAAAGACAGACAGAATTAAAAAAAAAAAAAACCCCAACCTAAAATGTTCACTTCCTATAGAAACCTAAGAACATACTGCAGTTACTCTTAACTTATTTGAAATAAATGCATCCTTCTAAATTCTCAGCGTTCAGGCTGATTTCCTTTCAAACTCTCCCTCCACACTGTGCCAGACGGCTCCTGCCCAAATTTGTTCTTCGTCTGCGGGATATGGAATATCTTTATAAATCATAACAAGTCACAGGGAGGGTAAAAATCCCAGCTCGAGACCTACCTCAAAAGCTGAGGCGTGCCACGTATTTTAATGGCGGTGGATCTAGGAACCAAGGGTAGGACCTTTCTCTCTCTATTAGAAGAAGATTTATAATTCAGAGCCTTCTGAGGGTGAGCCTGGATCCTCTGACCTGGACCCATCCTCCAGCCCGTCCCCACATCCCAGCTCCCCAAATGAAATAAGCAGGGAAGCAGGGCAACAAAACCATTAACTTAATAGCGTCGAATTTATGGCTGAAATCTTGCAAAGCTTATGTCAGCAGAGGAAAATAATTACTGTCACTTTCTTTGAGACACTTGGCTTTATGGTTCCTGTCACCTTTATCATAACACACAGCTGATTTAGTAGCTCTGTTTTTCATGGCAAATGGCCTGGTGTTATGTTTTTATGCATGTGGACATGCTAATGAGATGACAATACATGGATAGACTGGGGTGGGACTAAATTTAGATAATGAACTGGAATACTGTTAACGGTTTGGGTTTAGTCATGCTGTCACTATGCCAGCTGAGCTTTTCTCACTTGCCCTTTCCTCCTCTAGATTCTCAAATCCAAAGATTTAACATCTCCAACCCAGCGCTACATCGACAGCAAAGTCGTGAAAACCAGAGCAGAAGGCGAATGGCTCTCCTTCGATGTCACTGATGCTGTTCACGAATGGCTCCACCATAAAGGTGACCACCGCCCTCTGTTCTCCTCCTTCGATGTTCAGTGATCCTAAGTTATTGCAAGTCGATTGCAGATTGAGGGGTATTACATGCACAGACAAATGACCTCCTTGACTTAATGTTTTCCAGACAGGAATCTGGGATTTAAAATAAGTTTACACTGTCCCTGCTGCACCTTTGTACCATCGAATAATTACATCATCCCCAACAAAAGTGAAGAACTAGAAGCGCGATTTGCAGGTAACTGAAACCGGGGCGTATGAGGTGGGGGAGGGAAGGGCCTCTGTTGATAATCTCCTGGGGGGATGAGGTCAGTTTGCATGTGAAAATGAGATTGCTGGGTGAGGCCCGGGGAGTTTCATTTGTTTGGGCAAAGCTATGGTTGGGGAAAGATATATGAAGGCAGAAAGGACTAGAAGAAAGGGATTCCTTCCCAGTTTACACTGCTCGATGCCCCGTGATGACTTGGCAGTACTAACTGACAGACTTACCAACCTTCCAGACTCTTAAATAGCCTGTTCAGCCCTTTATTCTTCACTCGAGCAAACCAACATTCCATCTATGCTAATAGTATAGAAGAAGAAGATCACGTGCATTCAAGGACATCCATTGATTATCCCCCCCAAACCCAACGTCGTGGGGAAGCCACCACTGTTATCTCACAGAGGACGTCCTCTCCCACCACAGCCTCTGTAACTAACCTGACCTGTACCAGAACACACCCCCTTTTCTAGCTGCTGCCCAAGATTCCAAGTGGCTTCCTTATCAGACTTTCATAATAGTTTATAAACACATAACAAGGTTTTAGTCGCCCCCCTAGTCTTGCTTACCTTTTAGTAAGCTTACTTTAGCCAAAAGTCGAAGAGAATGAGGAGATGCCAAGGGTTCAAGTCATGTCTTACATTAGATAACAAGTCGTTGGAGGACGAGAGGTGAGGGGGGAGTCTGGACCTATTGCGGGTTCAGCACTGGCTCCACACCACCAGGTGAGGGAGCTGATGGCCCTGTCCTAACTCACCCCACCTGGGACCTCCATCCATTGGCAGAAGGCTCCAGTGGACCTTGCTCATGGAAAAATACTCCCAGCGGTCTAGAGATTATTTCAGTCTCTAACCTAGTCACGATTCTCTAGAGCATGGAGATTAAATGCTTAAGCTGGCGGTCTCCTGAGTGTGCTTTGGGGAGCTCGAGTTTCTCCATCTCAGATGGAATCAGGAAGGTGTTGAGGATATCATAAAATCAATGAAAAACCCCTTTCTTCACAGCTTCCCAAAGTAGCATTAGGTAAGGGTGGGTGACTTCTGTTTCACTTGAACCTCATTCACTGCAATTTAGTGTAAGTCTCAGTTTAGGTTCATCAGGGAAATCTTTTGACTTGAGCAGTCCTAGGAAGAGAGGGGACCAGCGGGTGACACGTCCTATGGCCGTGTCATCAGTCGTTGAGGCGTTGAGCACAGCCTACACTGAGGACTGACTAAAATAAACAGTCGAGATTGCCCTTGGACTAGTGGTCAAAGACTTCTTCTGTAGTGACTTTCACAACCAACAGGCCCTGCCTTGGACACTGAACTGCCTTCTGACAAGAGCCCCATTTAGCCGTGTTCCTTGTCACCTGCACTAGTCCTATCCACTGCCGTGGGGAGTGAGCCAGCTGCTGCTGCTGTGTGGTCATCACTGCTCTTTGTGACAATAGAAAAGATATGGCTGATTCTGTCTGATGGTGAAGCTAAATGTCTATTACCCGAATGCATTTTTTCAAGGTATTGACGGCACTTCCACATATACCAGTGGTGATCAGAAAACAATAAAGTCCACTAGGAAAAAAAACAGTGGGAAGACCCCACATCTCCTGCTAATGTTGTTACCCTCCTACAGACTTGAGTCACAACAGTCCAACCGGCGGAAGAAGCGTGCTTTGGATGCGGCCTATTGCTTTAGGTAAAGGAAATAAAAAGAAAACAAAAAGTAACTGTGTTTGTTTAACGTTTGTACTGCTTTTGCCCCCCCCCCCTTCTTTTTTTTTTTTTACTAAAAATGGACTGGAACTGCAACTCATTGCATAAAACCAGGACTAGAAAAGTTAGAGCCATCGTATTTCGTAACATCATCCTTTCCGGAGGTTGAAACAGTTATTTCTATGCTGTATTCATCAGTTCTTTAACAATGAATCTACTGTGAAGGGAGAAAACTAGCCCCCTGAACTTTTTCCCCAAATACCTCCGAAGCACTTTGAGGCTGAAGGAGAAAAGGAGCTGTCTGTTCCCCAGAGCAAAGTTAGGTTTATTTGAGGTGCAGGATGGCGGGTCCCTGACTGGGGAGACTCACCACCTGTAGAAGCCTTCACTCTCCCTGCGAGGTACCCATGGTCAAACCTTCTTCACCGTAACAGTGACGAGAGAGACAGAAGAAGGATGCTGTTTGTCGTGTCTTTTACTAGAGAATATGAGAAGGGAGGGTAACATAAATTTATCTCCCATTTCCACCTGAATTCATGGTGGGAAAGTGTGAATGTTTTTCTGTATTTTTTTCTTTCTCTTTTTTCTTTTGGCCATGCCACTGGTGCAGCTTGTGGGGGCCTTAGTGGCTTGCGGGGATCTTAGTTTCCTGACCAGGGATTGAACTCGTGCCCCCTGCATTGGGAGCATGGAGTCCTAACCACTGGACCACCAGGGAGTTCCCCTTTTCTGTGGTTTCTTAGTAAGCGTGGTAGGAGCTGTGGGGTGGTGAGGGGTCCTCACTGATAAAGTGCTCAAAGTGTGTGAGTTCACAAGAAAAAGGGTGATTTTGGGTTGCCAGAGCCAGTGGTTGCTCTAAGAAAGACTCTGTGTTTCTTATCTCTGGTTCATTCCTAGATCCAGGAACAGGAAATGAAATAAAGGATTTCTTCTCAAAGGAAAATGCCTTAGATTGTTCTCTGTAAATACCTATTGTACCTCACCCATTTTGCATTTGAAAAGGCAATAGAGGATGGATGGCCAAACTGTGCACTGTAGGTTGGAACGGGCTTGGTCTCGTCTGCCACGTCTTTGCTTATATCTCATCATTTAAGGGAAGGGTTTGATTTTTGAAGTCACAGATAAGCGGGTCAGGGCATAGAACTCACAAGGGAGTCCTGCGAATCACCATCACACCTCATCATGACAGTCTCTTGAGATTGCAGTTCAGCCATTAAAACCTGGCCCGTGGTATTTGCTCACACATATTTGTTGAATAAATGAACGAGTCATTTTCCTGGTTTGGGATGAGGGGCGGGGGGATTGGGGTGAAATCAGCTTCAAAATCTCCATTGCTCTTTCTTTTATCAGAAATGTGCAGGATAATTGTTGCCTACGCCCACTTTACATTGATTTCAAGAGGGATCTTGGGTGGAAATGGATACATGAGCCTAAAGGGTACAATGCCAACTTCTGTGCTGGAGCGTGCCCGTATCTGTGGAGCTCAGACACTCAGCACAGTAGGGTAAGTACGGGCCTCACTTGTCTCTTCTATTCTTGGGCTGCTAATATGTACCTGCTGATAGTATTTCCACATGAATTCTAAATAGCCTGGTGCCCTTTTGTCATCACACGTAAATGGGTGCTGGAGACACCGTTTTGAAGGATGAGAAAAAAATGTAAGCTGTAGGTGAACTCAGAAAGTAACACTGATGAGTTTGGACAGTATGTCTGGCCTTCCCAGTTAGATTACAAGCAACTTGAGGACAGTTTAATTTTTGCTTTGTTTTATATTCCTAACAGCTGTAAGCATAAATAGGTAGGATCAGTATATCACTTAGTGTCATGTGCTGTTAAGATGTGCAGGGACCCAGGTCTCCAGCTAAAAAAAGGATCCATTATCACCTCCATCAGGGACTGTCATGTTTGAAAGAACATTGAGGACTTCAGTAGGTGCTTTGGCAGAGTGATTCACTAGTGTATGACAGTTATAAAATCATTTAACTTCTCTGAACCTCAGTTTTCTTATCAGTAAAAAGGAATGTCTGTATTAAAAATTATTTTTGAAATAATAATGTCCAACTCCAGAGTGGATGTGAAGAATATAAAGATGATATATGTAACAGTGATTTGAAAATCAGTATCTCCCAGTCTTTTCGAATATAACCCAAAGTAAATGAGAGTCTGAATATTTTATTAAGTTACTTCAATGAGGAATGAAGGCTAATTCAGAAGGCAGGTCCTAGATTGGATGCCATGGGTTCCCAGCCCAGATTAGCAAAGACTTTTTCTATGTAATGATGGTATTTGTCCAAATGCTTCTTCCTGGTGCCTAGTCATGTAGGATTTTTAGAGATGGAAAAGACTTCACAAGTTATCTTGTTCCATCCTCTAGTACTATATATAAAATAAATAAACAACAAGGACCTACTGTATAGCACAGAGAACTATACTCAATATTTTGTAACAATGTATAAGGGAAAAGAATCTGAAAAAGAATATATATATATATATATATATATATTTATATATATATACACACACACACACACACATAACTGAATCACTTTGCTGTACACCTGAAACTAACACAACATTGTAAATCAACCATACTTCAATAAAAATATAGAATAAAATGAAATAAGAATAAAATAAAATACAAAACAATAATAGGCTCTCTTGTTCAAACCTTTCATTTTTTTAAAGAAATTGAAGCCTAGATCAAGGAGATGACTTGCCCAGGAGCAAACAGTTGGTGACAAACCAGAGCTTGGAACGCAGGCCTCCTTGTTTTATAACCAGGCCTTCGTTCACTGCGTCTTAGAGTTTAATTCCTGAAATGTGGCTACACACTGGGGTTATGCCTCTGTAAATCTCCTTATTAAAGAAACATTAGAAAAATTGCCTTCACTGCAGGATAGGAAAATGAATCTCCTGCCAAAAAGGTCCCATAATGCGTTCAGCTGAACTCAAGAGTTTGGGGGATATCAATGATTTTCGATAATCTGTATTATAAAATTCCTCTTGAATTCAGCTGAAAAAATCTTGTGTTGGTGGAGCATGAAGTCTATTTATTGATAAACGCTTGCATATGCTAAACTTCCACTGGACAAATACGGCTCCCTTTCCTTCAGCTGTTTTCCTGACACCCCTGGAGGTTTTGGCTCCCTGGGCTGACCACGTGCTTGGCCACGTGAGGGAAGCTCGCTTATGCCTGTCGCTTGGTCTGAGCTCTCTGGCCAGGCTGCTTCAGCTGGGCTGTGGCAACAGTAGCTGTAATGTGGGCGAGACCCAGTTGCCAAGTAGAAACATAATTCTCCTCCCTGATACACAGAGGGAGTGTGTGAAGGCTGAGACCACGCTTGTTTTTCAAGGAGAGAGGAAGAATCACTGTCATGATCACAAATATGTGGTTTGGACAGTTACCCAAAAAGCCAGAGGTAGCTTAATAAAGTAGTCAGTGTTGCTGTGCTGAACAGATCTTCTGTCTTAGGCTGAAAACATTGCAGTGAATCTCGAGGAAAAGGTCACTCGCTGTTTGATTAACACATTAATGGCATCCTTGGAAATGTCTCTTTATCATCACTGGGGAAGCTCCATACTTCCGTTGGTAGAAGTCACATACCCCTTTGATATAGGATGGGGTTAAAGGTATAGCACTGACCATAGAACTTGCTTTTCATTCTAAGACTGACTATTCACTCCTCCAACTTAGCCACTACCATTTACCACATGGAAAGCTAAATGGACGGTTGATTATTATTATTATTTTAAGAAAAAGGTAACAAAGTGAATCATTAAGAATATAGATTACTTCTGAGGTCGTTCTTAGCATGACTGTATTTACGAAGCAATGAAAAGACTTTGATCTTTATTTATTTTAAATGAAAATTTAGGTGACATTAAATTGGCCTGAGAAGACACTTAGCCTAGGAAGATTTCACACTGCAGACAGATGTCTTTTGCTCTACCTAAGGGTAGATTAAAGCTCTGATGAGAGTTTTAATAAAAAATGTTATTCTCCTGTTTATCCATGTATTCATTTCTTCACCTAGCATGTGAGTCTTGTTTTGATTTTGTCCAGAGAAGTCTCACTAGGGCTATAAGGTTAAAAAAAAAGAGGTGTGTAGAGTCCCTGACCTCAAGCGAACTCTTCGTCTAGGTGGGGATTGAAACTACTCACGAAACAACTTCAGTTACAGAGAAGTGTAGACACAAGGCGAAATACCAGGTTTGGTATTTGGACCAAGTTTTCTGAGGGCCTGGGAAGTATGGGCAGCAAAGGAGTGATCAAAGTAAAGACTCCTTGGAAAAACTGGAAAATCTGTTGAATGAGCAATTTTGTCTAATCTGACTTTTACAGAAGTATTTGTTTACAATGTATGAGAAAAGGATTCTGTAGGAAAATGGTGAATTCAGGGATTCCTCAGGACGCCTACCCATTTGACTATAATTGGAGAATAAGTAAAGGAACGTGTAAGCCCCAAATAATCTAAATTGCCTACTCAGTGCTGTGACTGATAAGATAACTATGTGCGATGGTTCTATTAAAAAATAATTGCCTGTTTTCTGGGGTCTTTTCCTATGTTTTCTTTCTTCTCCTGTGTCCTTTCAGGTTCTCAGCTTATATAATACCATAAATCCAGAAGCATCTGCTTCCCCTTGCTGCGTGTCCCAGGATTTAGAACCGCTCACCATTCTCTACTACATCGGCAAAACACCCAAGATTGAACAGCTTTCTAATATGATCGTAAAGTCTTGCAAATGCAGCTAAGATTCTTGGAAAAGTGACAAGACGATAATCAAACAGTGATGATGATGATGATGATGATGATGATAGTGACAAAGGCAATGTTTGTAACAAGAAAACACGAGAGAGCCTTGCTTCATCAGTGTTTAAAAAAAATTTGAAAAAGCGGTACTAGTTCAAACACTTCGGAAGTTTGTGTTCTGTTTGTTAAAACTGGCATCTGAAACAAACAAAAAAAAGTTGAAGGCTTTATTCTATATGTTACCTACTCTGTAAGTGAGAGAGACAAGAAGCAAAACCTTTTTTTCTTGAGAAAAAAAAATAAACACTGGAAGAATTTGTTAGTGTTAATTATGTGAAAGAAAAAAAAAAAACAGGAAAATCCCGTTAAGTGGAGTTGCTGTACATACGTTTTTATCCCATGCCTCACTTGATTTTTCTGTATTGCTATGCAATAGGCATCCTTCCATTCTTACTCTTAGAGTTAACAGTGAGTTATTTATTGTGTGTTACTATATAATGAACATTTCATTGCCCTTGGAAAATAAAACAGGTGTATAAAGTGGAGACCAAATACTTTGCCAGAAACTCATGGATGGCTTAAGGAACTTGAACTCAAACGAGCCAGCGAAAAAAAGAGGTCATATTAACGGGATGAAAAATGCAAGTGACCTATTATATGACTGAGCAAGTCTGCATGAAGAAAAGACCCTGCAAACACATGCTCTCTACCAACTGCTGGAGGAAGCTTCTTGTAAGGTTCAAAACTGAAAAGCCTGTTAATAAAGGAAACTTTCGGTCAGAATAAGTCTGTAAGATTTTTTTTTTTTCCTTTTTAATTGTAAATGGTTCTTTGTCAGTTTAGTCAACCAGTGAAATGTTGAAATGTTTTGATATGTACTGGTCAAACTTCAGACCTTAAAGTATTGCTGTATAGCTATGCTCTAGATTTTTCCTTCATTTCGGTGTATGTAACCATACCTATATTACTACAATAGATGGGTATAGAAGCCAGTATAATTGGAAACACATCTGCAGATCTCTTTTGCAAACGATGAAATCAAAACATTAACTACTTTATGTGTAATGTATAAATTTTTACCATATTTTTAATGTTCTGTAATAATGTCAACTCTGATTTAGATTGGACTTAAATTTGGCGCTTTTTAATGATCGTTCGGAATTGTGTGTTTCCTTTAGCTGGCCAGTACTTTTGAGTAAAGCCCCTGTATTTTGACTTGCACTACAAATACATGTTTGATAGTATTTGTTCCACCTGTGCTTTTGCATTGTCCATTATTATGACATAAGCTACCTGAGTCCACTTGTCCTTTTTTTTTTCTTTTATAAAAAGACATAGTTTTCCTTCATTTTCTAAGCATCATTACTAATCAGTTCAGACATTAACAATCTTCTATTTTAGGGAAATTGGGGATTATAGATACATAGATAATTGAGGTGAAATGTTTTAGTTTTAGCAAGGGCTTAAGGATCTGACTGGAACTCAGAATCTTGGTGACTGGGTTAAGAAAGGCTTCTCTAACTTGGTTTAATCAGTATTTTCACAGAATTCTACTGTTACAAAAGAGCAGACAGTTCTTAGGAAACAACTGTTTCTTTAATCGAGTTTTTAGTGTTCAGGGAGAAATGGAAAGATTTACATTTTAGTTGATTTTTTTTTTTTTTTAAGGAAGAAAAAAAGCCCAGGTCAGCATAAGTCATTTAGTTTATTTCACTGAAGTTAAGGTTTTTATAGATGTTCTTTGAAGGTTGAAAAGGCACTAGGCAAATTCTCCCATGATCAAAAAAATCCTTTCTTTCCTCTGAATGAGAGTTATCAAATCAGAGGTTAGAATTTACCTTGCTGAAATACATGATTTGCCACAATTTTGCAGAGGAGGTAACCTTATGTCAGGGGTTGTAGGATATGTCAGTTTGTCAGTTGTCTCTTATTTAGCTTTAGGATAACAATTAATAGTAAGTCAATGGAATATTTGCAGTTTTACCTAAAGAGCAGCACAATGAGGTGTGAATCCAGCGTGAAGTTGTTTGTTTGATATAGTGTACTTCTTTTTTGGAATTTCCTGACCATTATTAAAATGACAAATTGGATTTGTTTGAAAACTGGAAAAGCAAGAGATAGGATGCCACAGTACCAAACAACCCTTGGGTTGGATGTAACCCAATCCCAGATTGGAGTGTGTTGATTTTTTTTTTCTCTTCCACTTTTCTATCCATTCTATGTAAATCACTTATTTCTGCAGGTATTTTCCTCTCAGATAGAATGACATTTTGTTTTGTATTATTTTGTCTTTCCTCATGAATGCACTGATAATATTTTAAATGCTCTATTTTAAGATCTCTTGAATCTTTTTTTTTTTTTAATTTGGGGGTTTTATAAGGCCTTTATTTCCCATAAGTAAATATTGCTATGAGAGGGGAGGGAGTGGGGAAAATGTTAGTATGTGGGTGGGGTTGGCCTGCAGTTTTTCTGTGATAAACAGCAATACGATTTTATGGTTGGCATGATTTTTTTTTTTAAATGGAACATAAGAATAGCTGTTTTGTATTTTGATGACTGATTACGCTGTATTTTAACACAATGTATGTCTGTTTTTGTGGTGCTCTAGTGGTAAATAAATTATTTCAATTATATGTCGATGTGTTTTTCCTGTCCTGGTATCATCCTGGAGACCAGAGAACACTTCTGGTTCAGGGAGCGTGATCTCAAGCTAGAAAAGTCACACCAGCTTTAAGATTGTGCTTTTTTTTTTTTCCTCAGAGAGATTCAGTCCAGAGATGTCATGCTTTAGAGTTCCAGAGCCAGGATGTATCTATCAAGGCCTGAAGAAAGCGCTGTGCAGGCTTTGTATTCCCTTGTTTATTGCTATTTGGTAATTGTTGGAGATTTAGTTTCCATCCAGCTTGACTGTCTACCAGAAAAAAAATGCAGAGAGTTGTTTGGACCATGCTTTGGCTTTCTAATCCTATGTTCTGCCAACCCCAGGGCCAAAAGAACTGGTCTAGACAGTATCCCCTGTAGCCCCATAACTTGGATAGTTGCTGAGCCAGCCAGATACAACAAGAGCCACGTGCTCTTTGGGGTCGGTCTTTGAGAGCAGCTACTCCTTTATTTCTCCCCTACCGCTGCACCAAAAAACCCCTATTCCCGCAAACTTCTTTGGCTGTTCACCCTGCAAGACCAGACTTTGCAAGTGAGTTGCCAGTCTCTCAATAAATCAAAGTAATAAAAAACGTCGTTGTGGCTCCATCTGGCTGTCCTGCTTTATCTAATGAAAGAACGAATTTGTGCCTGTGTTCTAAACATCACCTAGAAACAAACCATCCATTCAAACGTCTAGGTAGAAAAGAAAACGGTTCCCTTTTCTACACTCTGTGTTTCATCTTTTATACTCATCTGTTATAGACAGAGGAAGTGTTTCACTTGAAAACAATTCGTTCGTGCTTCTCTGCAGTACCAGGGGCCAGTACCAGGCCTATCACCCCAGCCCTCACCACCTTTATTTGAAGTGTGAGAAGAAGAGGGTATCATAGGGTCATGAAAAGAGTCACGTAAGAGCTGTATCAACTTGGTAAATTTGTCAGCCACTCTGACCCTCCGTTTCTTTATCTTTAAAATGAAGATGAGATTTACCTGCTTTGTGTGGTTGTGTTTGTGCCCTGGCTATTGTTAAGTAAGTGGACATGGGAAAAGTACTTTGGTGTTTGGCCTGTAGATGACGGTCAGTAAATCGTAGTCTTAACAGCTTTTTAACGTCTATTCAGACTGTAACCAGGGGCCACACTCCTTCCTCTTGATACTGAATGTGTAACCTCCAGACCCTAATCTCATCAATGAATTGGGCCATCAGTTATTCCTGAGAATATTGTCACTTAATTTCTTAACTTTTGGGTTACATGACTGACCAGAAACTGTTTAAAATCATGGGGAGATGTTCAGGTGAAGCTTTGCTTCCCGTCCACCGACTGAAATTCAACGTAACAGAGACAAGGCGGTTAGTTGATGGTCCCATTTTCTAAGATGATGATACTGAGAGCCCCAGTTTGCTGAGCACCCACCAGCTACTGTTCTCTGTTATCCTACGTAACCTCACATGTCACCCTACGATGTAGGCTTTTTTGATAGAACTCCATTTTACAGGGAAATGAGCAGACTCGCAATGGTTAAATTACATGTCCAAGATCACCCAGGTTATAAGAGGAAGGTCGAGCACTTCATTGTTCAGTACACTAGCTACTTGCCACGTGTGGCTTTCAAGCAACTGAAATATGGCGAATCTGAATTGAGACATTCCAAGGTGTAATATCCAAACCATATTTTGAAGACTTAGTACAAAAGAGAAAGAATATCTAATGTCTCATTACATTTTTATATTGATTACATGTCTAAATAATACTATTTTGAATATATGGGATTAAATATAGTATATTATTGAAATTATTTCACCTGTTTCTTTTTTACTTTTTTAATACAATTACTAGAAATTTTAAAAGTACATATGGTGCTCGTATTCCTACCCTATTCTATTTCTCTAGAATTGTTTTTTCAGTTCTTTCTTAGAATTTCCCCATCTCTCTGCTTACATTGCCCATCTATTCTTGCGTGCTGTTTACTTTGTCTATTAGAACGCTTAGCATATTAATCACAGTGGTTTTCAATTCCAGGTCTGGTGATTCCAACATCCCTGCCATGTGTGGTGCTGATGCTTGCTCTGTCCTTTCAAATTGTGCTTTTTGCCTTTTGGTATGCCTTGTAATTTTTTCTTATAGCTGGACATGATGTACTGGGTAAAAGGAACTGCTACAAATAGGCCTTAGAAATATGGTGGTGAAGTGGGAGGGGAAGCAGTCTATAGGTCTATGATAAGGTCTCAGTCTTCCAGTGAACCTGGGCCTCTGGACTGTGACATTCACAAGAGGTGCTCAGATTTCTTCTCCCTCCTTAGCTGGGGCAGGATGGCTAGTATGTTGTAGAGTTGGATATCTCCCTTCCTCAAGGTCAGCAGTTTGTTAGTCTCTGATAATACTCCAGCAGGTGAGCCTCTGGTTAACTGGTTTCCCCAGAGGGCTTGATAAGAACAGAGTGCTCTGGTGTATTGCAAAATGATTCCTTTGCCCCATTCCCTGCAGGAAGTCCTAGATTTTTCTCTGGTATTTACTGTGGGAATCTGGTGGATCTCCTGAAGGTGAATCTCACAATATTGTGTGTGTATGTAGGGGTTGGGAGGAGGCTATGGGTGGGTCCCCCAGAGTTTTTAACTCTCAGAGGTGTTCACACTGAGCTTCCAGCAATTCATAAATTACCATTCAGGTTTTCCTATCCCGGCACTAGTTCCTGCAGAGGTTTCTTTCTTTTTTTTGTCTATCATTAATGTGATGGGTAAAGCATAGTCCATTCATACAATGAAATGTTGTCTAGTAATTAAAAGAAAATGAATTAGATTTAAATGTATCAACATATATACATCTCAGAAATATGATGGTGAGGGCTTCCCTGGTGGCGCAGTGGTTGAGAGTCCGCCTGCCGATGCAGGGGACACGGGTTCGTGCCCCGGTCCTGGAAGATCCCACATGCCGCGGAGCGGCTGGGCCCGTGAGCCATGGCCGCTGAGCCTGCGCGTCCGGAGCCTGTGCTCCGCAACGGGAGAGGCCACAACAGTGAGAGGCCCGCGTACCGCAAAAATATATATATATATATATATATATATATATATATATGATGATGAGTGAAGAAAGCAAGTTACAAAAATACATGTGCAGATGACCATCCTGAAGTTGGATTTTATCTTTATATCTGTATTGCTAATATTTTTACTATGTATGTATTCACAAATAATATTAATTCTTGAATTTTATGTAAATCATATCACCCACAGCACTTTCTGCTTGTAAGTCTCTGCTCTGATAAGTGGTGATGACCTCTATTTTCCCATCCATCTCTTCAACCTTGGGGACAGTGGTTTGCCCTGTATCCTCCCCTCTCTATGGATCCAGGAAGATTTGTTGATTTTTTTTCAGTCTTTTCAACTTGTTACTAGTTGTTAGGACAGAGTGGTGACTCCTAAGCTCCTTACATGTGGAGCCAGAAGTTCTTTCTACTTCTGTTCGACAGCTCTGGTGTAGAATTTGAAAGCAGGTCTGTTTACGGGCTAAACTATTCCCTTAGCCCGCCCCCTGCAGGAAGTCCTAGATTCCAGCTTTTGTTTTGTTTTGTTTGTATTACCAGCTTTTGTTTTTGTAATTAACCTATGATTGAACAATATTGAGTCAAACTCTATGAAATTATTCTTGTAGGTCATGATTTGTTGAAAGTTGCCAATTCTTTAGGGTTCATCCTAACAGTTGGAGCTGATTGACAGATGTGGCAATGAAAGTACATACATTCTACAAGCTCCACTGGCAAAGCTCTTGATAAAATTTATGGTTACTTATCAGCAAAGCACTACTGAGACAGTACAACCTATTTCTAGGGTAGCTGGACTATCATACAAATCTTTTCAGTCCATAGAAATCTTCATTTATGCACCTGTGACAACATTTTCTACTGTGTTGAAGGGGGGAAAAAAGCCAAATACTCACTGTGCTCTTTCAAGTCACTGGTCCCGAGAAGACTCTGCTTTTCTATCTGTAAATAAGCTGTGCTCTCTTTACTAACAGCTCTTAGAAGGGTGGATCCAGGCTTTGTGTTCCGGAAGCTTATATAAGGGAGGTTTTGTTTTTTGTTTTACAGAATCAAAATTACAAATACAAAATTAGATTCAGAGCCTTAGAGAGGGCCCACAAAAGTGAGAAGGTGGGATATTTTGAGCTTTAAGGGCTCCACTGCAAACTGGCCTCTGGGCTTAAGCTAACACAGGCCTTTGTTACTATCAGATGGTCAGCTTGTAATTCTAGCAAAAATTATATCCCATCTCTTTACTGATAATCTACTAAATCACATCTTATGTGCTGAACAAAGGAAAAAATAACCTTGGTTTTTCTAACATTCTGAGTCAGAGGCAATAGAGGCGATGTTATTTTTATACCTCTTTTGAAACACACTATGAGATTGGAGACATTGTTCACATAAACATTAGGCAATTGTGTCAGTAAATATGAATAACTTCACCTGAAGTTGCAAAAAGAATGCTTTTCAATTACTTGTTTTAAAGGAAAGTATTTCTCTGGTCCCCTGCCCCTCCTCCCCAGTTGTGATGATTTTGTCTTTATTTCCCTGAAACACTTTGTAGCTGGTTTCTTTATTTCAGCGAGTAATGGCTATTTGGAGAAGAGATGAGTGTGTTCCTGTAATTGGGCAGAGACCTAGTAAAAGGAACAGAATGTACTGAGGGAGACAGTGCTCTGTGATCAAAACTAGGAAAATCATTCAGCCTAAGAGAACAGACATAATTAAACAGCAAAGCAAGAAATTAGTGGTCCACAAAAAGGCCCAATACAATCTCTCAGGCTTTTCCCCCAAAGTGGGATTTTCTCTCCCGCAGATGCCAACCCAACTGAAAGAACACAGATGTGTGACCCAGGTGACGTCATAAAGGTCTAGCCAGATCTAGAGATGGAAACCCTCTCCTCAGGCCCAAATCTCCATTCTGATTCATATAGAAAATCCCGAATCTCAGGATGTTGGGAGCAAACAAGTAAAGAACTTATGTAATCCCATCCAGCTCTGAAGGCAATGTGAAGTCACGTAGCTTGGCTTGTCCTCAAACATGGGTGTAACACTAATTTCTTCCTTTGAAACAAAATTAAGTTAAACAGTACAGAAAACCGAGGAGACCTTTCAATCGAGTGGTCGTTTTTCATTCCATGAAATATCAGATTTCACATCACCACGTGTGTCTATCTTCCCCTTGCTCACATCCTGGTGTCCCCAAAAGCCACTGGCTACATTCAGATTCCCACAAAGGTGAAACACAGAGAGAAGGTGACAGACCTAGAGGAGGGCCAGGGACGTCTGGCCAACCCCTGAATACAGTCAACCATGAGGAATTATTCCTGTAGAATTTTACCCGAAGAGATTAGATAGATAGGTAGATAGATAGATAGATTTTTTAAATTTTTATTTTAATATCCTCAGGGGTGTAGTGCAGGAAACAATTCCAACCAAGGGTGCTAGGATCAATTTTTATTTATTTCCTCTCGTTCCAGGATTTGGAACAGTGAGACCGATGAACACTCAGGACACAATGGAAGGGGAAGTGGGGAGGGGACGCAAGGAGGGGGACAGGAAAGGGAGTGGGTTATTCTGAGCACCAAGTTTATGTGCATCGCCCACTGAATCAAGAGCATGATGTTTGTATAAAACACCAAAGCAACTAAACAAATATAGTGAGAAATATAAAACAACTGGTCAACCGGCTTAAGCTCATTCAAAGGAAGAGTCCCACTGTGCCATTGTCTTTCAACAGGCGTCTTGAAAAGCCAAGGAGCTGGTTGCATAAATGCTGTGACTGGAAGAAGTGGTTCTTTGTGCTCTGTCCCTGCCCCACTGTGTTGGGTGTTTGGGATGGTCACTTTGACCCCCAGGGGTCTCCCTCAGAACCGTGAGCCATCCCAATCCTACGTTTCCTATTCTGTACCCGTCCTCATTTATCTTGTATTCTCAGCCCCTACTATACAGCTCAGCTCATGGCAAAAATCAAAGAAAGGCATGAGATGGGATTATAGTCCCAACTCTGCCACTGACACTATCTGGGACGCAGAGAAATCATTTTCAGTGTCTCCTTCAATAAAACAAAAGGGTTAGATTAGGTGATCTACAAAGTCCTTTGTAAATTCCTTTTTTCTGATTGGTCGGATGCCCTCGGTGTTCTTCTATGATTGCACCTGTGAGCATAAAACATCTCTCCACTATAATTCGTTCAACAAATAATTACTGAACATATCCTATGTAACAGATTTTGTTTCAGGTTTTAGGTTCTAGGTCCACAAAAGCGGACAAAACAGGCTCAGTCTCTGCCTTCGGGAAGTGATGCTCTTGGTGGGTGTGGGGGGGATTTCACCCCATTGAAACCCTAAAGAAGATGCTGTAACCCATTCCCATTCTCTCGCTGCACCTTCCTTGCTGTGGGCACTGAGACTTGGTTGACCATCACTGGTGGAGGCAGAATCAGCAGCCACTTCTGTGGCTGATTTCAGAGGTAATGGAAAAGGAAGAAGCCCTGCTTCCCCCAATACTTTCTCCACTAGAGCAAAGCCTTTCGTTTGCCAATCCGAGATGCAGCTGGTCTATAACCCCCGTGCGAGAGAGAAACCAACTCTGCAGTTCACACAAAGGAATTGTTGAACTGCTCTTCATGATGAAGAAAGACCAGAACCATGTTGCTTCTGCAGGTGGAGGCTCAGCAAAGAGGGCTTCAGATGCATATTCCACCACCTATAATCTTTCTTACCAGTGAACAGTAGCTAGTTCTGCACCCCAGGAGCTCACAGTTTAGAGTGAAAGAAAAGTGGACCCAATTATACTTACCATTCGTTTTGTTGCCAGCAATATCATCATCAACAAAATCATCACTACAACTTACTAAGTGTGTGTATCTTAGTTTATCTCCCATGGCTAACTTGTTCCATCTAAACCAATGATTCTGAAGCAGGAGCTATTTTGCCTCATCCCCCTTCCCCTGTGGGACATTTGACAAAGTCTGGAGACGTTTCTGGTTGTCAGAGCTCAGGAAGTGCTGTTGGCATCTAGGAGGTAGAGGCAGGGGAGGCAGCTAAACATCCCACAATGCACAGGACAGTCTCCTTCTGTAAAGAATTATCTAGCCAAAAAATGTCAGTGCTGCGGAGGTTAAAAAACTCTGATCTAGATCAAAACTTCTGCAACATTTGGTAGTTATCAAGTATTTCACAAGACAGTAAACCATGACAAACACATCTGCAGAAATGTAGTGTGAGTAACTGTAATGGGTTTCTGAAATAACACAGTAGCAGAAGTGAGAATATCTCCAAAAGCGCTCACCTCAACCTGAGAGTCTCTTGAAGCAAGTTCTGCATTAATTGGTTTCTATTCTAAGGCTCCAATCACAGCTGCATATACTGGAAGGTCATTTCACCCTCAATGTGTTCAGGAATCTTAGGTCTCTGGAGAGAGTAGGCTTCTAGTGAAACGGAGCAGGACCCCGTGGGGCTCTCCTGGGTACAAATCTTTTCTGTGTCCCCCGTTTCTTGTTTGCAGGAAATGGGCTTCATTCAACCTCCTTGACCTTACCTGGGTTCCAAAGGGCGGATTCAAAGAGCTGCTAATCAGGGAAGGGAGGGGATGCAGAAACAAAGGAGGAGCAGTCAAGAAATAATAGTGCAGCGATAAAGCAAGGTCCTGGTTCCTCCTCAAGGGATATGCATAACAATATCTTTGAATTCTTCTGCCGGAACTAAGGCCCTCCTCCACCTGGGGGGGGTGGTGAGGAGTGGCCGGAGGATGGTAACTTCAGGCTGAACACATGATTCCTGGAACACCACCCTATTCCCTCACAACCAGCCAATCAAGAGAAAATCTGCACACAGTGGAAGATAACTCTGACTCCCTCCCCAAATGATTCTCCCTTCAAAAACTTCCATGGTCAAGCAGAATCTTCAGGGTCGGCTTTTGGACACGAGTCTGGCTTCTCCCTAGGTTGCCAGCCTCCTGAATAAAGTGTCATTTCCTTTCCAATCAACACTGTCTCTCAAGTATTGGTTTTCAAGTGAGGAGCAGCTGAACTTGAGTTCGGTGACAATAGGAAGCTCTACTGGAGGGTATGTAAGTTGTCCTCCTCAACTTGAACCAGTAATATCAACCAAATACTGCTCAAACATTTAAGGAAGGCCACTTCTAGACTCCTAAATTTATGCTGTTCTGAAAAGACTAACAGATCTCTCTCCCTCTTACTTGTTTCCCCCAGTAACATCTCCACAGTTTAGCAAGAAAATCTTTCTCCAGCAATGATAAATATGTGAGTCCCTGTGTGAATCCCTTCAGTGCATTCCCATTGCATAGAAGACAAATTTAAAACCCTTCACGTGGTGGCAAGGCATTTTAAGACTGGGTATTTCGATATGCAAAAAGGACTTTTATGTTTCTATGAATCCGCTTAACTTCTGAACCTCTAGTTTCATTTGGGTAGCAGAACAGTTAAGCCTGCCAAGCCAAGATAACTATGTCACTTCAGTTTAAAAGCTGTCTCTTTTGGCTAACCACTCAGTTTTGGATTTGTTCTGCCCACTCCTTTTCCTTTTCTCTGTTGCTTGGGTAGCATGTGGGCCCAAGGAGAGTCTTCCTTACCCTATGGGGACTACAAGGAGGTATATATATATATATATGTATATGTGTGTATATATATATTAATTTTTATTGGAGTATAGTTGATTTAAAATGTTGTGTTAGTTTCTGCTGCACAGCAAAGTGAATCAGTCGTATGTATACATATACCCACACTTTTTAAAATTCTTTTCCCATATAGGTCATTACAGAGTATTGAGAAGAGTTCCCTGTGCAATACAGTACATCCTTATTAGTTATCTATTTTATATACAGTAGTCAAGGAGGTATATATTTGGTCTGTGGTGCTTTTCTCTCTTCACTGGCCTTGGGAGTATATCATAACCCATCAAATCTTGGACATTGCTTCATATCAGATGGGGTCGAAACAGGAAAATAAAAACCACTAGTGTTTGAAACAGGAATTTTATGTACAGAACTGGTTACCCAGGTGATGGAAGGGCTGAGAAACCAAACAGAGGACTTCAAGGCAACCCTAAGATTAGTAACAATAAGGGGCTGGTAACCACATCCAAGCCAGAGGGACGAGAGAAGAAGCAGTGTTTCCAGAGCCCAGGGGCTGGTGGCAGAGGGGCCCCGTCTGTAGGGAGCTGGCGCCCGTGAAGGACACATGACCTTTGCTGGAAATGTTGCCTGAGGCAAAGAAAGAGAGAAGTTCCCAAGTTTCTTTCTTCCTCTTGTCCTCAGTGTTCAGCCTAGGTCTTCACTGGGTAAACGCAGTGGGAAGCCAGGTGAGATGGGAGCCTAGGAATCGTGACATGCAAGAGTTAGCCTCCCTATGTTGGAGGACAGGGCCAGGGAACGGTGAGGATTGATGTCATGGCCAACACACCATGTGTGCTTGCTTCATGGGCTACTAATGTCAGAGGACTTGCTGTAGCCGCCCTCTTGTCAGGAAGATGTGCTTTACCTTCTCCTCATTCTAATGCCCATGTCTCCTCTGGTTGATTGAGCCTCTCACTTCTGAGCCTTTCTCAGAGACGTTGGGTACTCTTGCCTGTTTTTCTTGATTTTAGCTGAGTTCATAAAACTCTCTGATGCTGCCTTAGGTTCATCCTTTCAAACACCTCCGTCAGTCATTGTTCTCCACAGCTCAGGTCCCATGTTTGACTGCCCTATGAGGCTTGCTCTCTAGGGAACTGGGACATGGGTGCTCCTCAAACATGACCAAGGTTACAGGACTTTGGTCCCCTTCTCATCTTCTAAACCCTAATCAAGTTGCCTCCAATCTCCTCTTTCTTACTTACTTGTGAAACTCTTATTTTCTTTGAGGAAATAAAACATATTCTTTTGTTCCATATTGGGCATACGGAAGGGGCAAAAACTTAGTTCATTTGTCTCCAGATCAAGAGAAGCAGTACTTGGGGCGATGCACCTGAGGAATTTCACCTAAGCCTCGTAATACCTAGATCTTATTTAGATAACAAGATCCTGGACTGCGAGTTTATGGACATTGAGGCTTGGAAGGAGGAGTTAAGTGTATGTGGTGTGTGGGAAGGATATGATCTATTGTAGTCAGAGGGAAGACTCTGGCAAATTATAAAATATTTTTCAAAAGTCACTGCCACAGTGTATCCCATCCCACACGCCCATCTTACAGCATGAAACTTCTACTCCTTGCATTACTTGTGGGGTCTATGTCTTGTCCCCTTGGATCTGCCTGGGCTTGGGACTACAGTGGGAGTGCTGTTATTTGATATCCAAGGATAGGTCATAAATGGCAGAGCTTTTGCCTTGTTCTCTTGGGATACTTGTTCTTGGAAACCAGCTGCCATGCTGTGAGGAAACCCAAGCAACGTGGAGAGACCACATTAAAGGTTTCCAGCCAACAGCCCCAGCCAAGATCCCAGCTGACAGTCAATATATCAACCATCCAACTTGTGGATTAAGAAGGCGTCAAAGGGCTCCAGTTGCAGCCACTGACATTCTTCACAAAGAACTTCAAGCAAGAATTGTTTAGCTAAGGGACTTCCCTGCTGGTACAGTGGGTAAGGGATGACCGGGTTCGATCCCTGGTCAGGGAACTAGATCCCACATCCTGGCGCGGCCAAAATAAATAAACTTAAAAAAAAAGAGAATTTCTTAGCTAAGTCCAATTAATGCCCAGAACCACAAAAGGTAATAGTAAAAATAATTATTGCTATTTTTCTTTTTTTTTTCTGTACACGGGCCTCTCACTGCTGTGGCTTCTCCCGTTGCAGAGCACAGGCTCCGGACGCGCAGGCTCAGCGGCCATGGCTCACGGGCCCAGCCGCTCCGCAGCATGTGGGATCTTCCTGGACCAGGGCACGAACCCGTGTCCCCTGCATCGGCAGGCGTACTCCCAACCACTGCGCCACCAGGGAAACCCAATTATTGCTATTTTAAGCCACTGATTTGGGGTGATTGGTTATACAGCAATGATAACTGAAACCATGGTTATTTTTGACTTTGTAATTAAGATGTTAGCTGCATGACTTTTACTAATTAAACTAAAAGCCCCTGTGAAATAAGAAAATTTAATTAGATGGTCTGCATGGACTCTTTTCTCTCAAAAAATAACTTTGTGTGTTCAGTCACTCAGCAACATTTAATATTACAAGGATCTGTATAAATTTCTGGAGATGCAGAGATAAGAAATCCACAGTCTCTGGCCACAAAGTTTTCACAGTCTTCTGAAAGAGCCAGATATATAAATATGTAAAATACAATCTGGAAGTCAAAAGCAATTAATTTTTTATCAAATATTTATTGAGCACCCGTGATGTGATAGGTACTCTACAGGTATTGGGAATATAGTGGTTTTGAGAAGATAAACACATGGAAATGACACCAGTGGGTTATAATAATACATGTGTGAAGCACATTGGAAATGTACCAAGGTTCTTAGTAACAAACAACAGAAAATAAGTCTAGTAAAATTATTAGGTCAGACCATATGAAATTGGTTTATTGTAGGTCAAAAAAGATTGTCTAGGACTTCCCTGGTGGCGCAGTGGTTAAGAATCTGCCTGCCAATGAAGGAGGCATGGGTTCGAGCCCTGGTCTGGGAACATCCCACATGCTGAGGAGCAACTCAGCCTGTGCACCCAACTACTGAGCCTGAGCTCTAGAGACCATGAGCCACATCTACTGAGCCCGTGTGCCACAACTACTGAGCCCGTGTGTCACAACTACTGAAGCCTGTGTGCCTAGAGCCTGGGCTCCATGACAAGAGAAGCCATGACAGTGAGAAGCCCATGCACGACAACAAAGAGTAACCCCTGCTCACCTCAGCTAGAGAAAGCCCGCGTGCAGCAGCGAAGACCCAACACGGCCAAAACTAAATAAATAAATAATAAAATTTTTTAAAAATTAAATTAAAAAAAGATTGTCTATTGATAAATTTATATGACACTCACAGAATCAACAGGATTCAGGGAGACCAGACTTGAGGATTAGCAGGGATCAAGGAAACCCTGGAGGGACCAGAGACAGGGAGGAGGAACAAACCTCCTATTGCAGGAATTGCCACTGGGGTGCTGCTGAGCCAGCCACCACCGCTGCTGTGGAGGCTATGAGAATGGCCTGATGCTTCCTCCATCTGTGTCTCCCTCACTCAAGATGGAAAGTTCCAGAAGAAAGCATCCAGTTGTCTGAGCTTAGGTCATATGCCAATTCCTATGCTTAGAACATGGGTTTATAGAGGAGGAGTCTGGTTCCCTTGGCTTCCATGGTGGGTGTAGCAACAGGAAGTTATCCTTCCAGCAAGGCTGCTTACACTGGGGAAATATCAGTACACAGGGGAAAAGGCAGGTTTATTAGGAAGGTAGATGGAGGTTGGGCCACTAAATACTGACTAATGTTTATGTATTAGTTTAGCAGGGGTGCTGAAGCAAAGCATCACAAACTGGGTGACGTCACAACGTAAATGTATTGTCTCACAGTTCTGGAGGCTAGAAGTTCAAAGTCAAGGTGTTCGCAGGGTTGGTTCTTTCTGAAGAACAGAGTTCTGGCTTTGCTATTGGTCTCCAATCAACTCAATCTGTCATGATGAAAAGTGCAACTCAATTTTGCTAATTTTTCCAAAAATTAAATCAGTCAACTAGTTGATTCATCATAGGTAGCTAACATAACTAGTTTTTGGTTTGTGTTTTGTTTTGTTTTCCAGCAATGCTTTGTTGTCTGCCTATGTGCCTTCAATGAGGATTGTTTCTGAGGCAAGAGGAACATTATCTGGACTTCTGGCATCTCATGAATGCTTTCCCTACTCTATTATAGTAGTTGGTTCAAGCATCTGTTTTTCTCTGCTAGCACCTGTCTGCCAGGTGCAGAGGGAAATGGAGTGGATAAGCAAAGGACTGATTTGCCCGTGTGACCCAATATTTACTACTTAATTGGTTCACGGGAACCAGGTTGCCACAATTTATTTCTAAAGAAAGCAGACCCTGCAGGAGAATGTGAGTGCTTGACCTTAAGAGTCCTGAGATAAAATTGATAAAAATGCCAACTCACGTGGCCTGGCACAGAATAGGTGCTCAAGGTTTTGGTGTCCTTTCTTTGTCTCCCTAATCGCATTATGTCCTTACCTCATGGCATCTTTCTTCATGGCAAAACTCCCCCGAAGGCCGCTTCCTTGCTTTCTTCAAACCTGTTCCAACGAGTCTCGTTTGACAGCTATTAGCTGCCCATCAGGCAACACTTGTGTAAAGAGCTCATCAATTAGGAGGTTCACCCCCAAAGCGAGCCCAGGTCTGTAGATCCCTTGTCTGTCTTCACAACTCTCCAATTACCCACTTCTTTTGGAAAGCTGCCCTGACTCCAGTGCCAGGGTACCCCCCGGGTGCAATTGGTCATCGTCCCTGTCCTTGGAGGGAAGAGGAAATCTGTTTTATAGGGGCCGGGTGAGGTAGCAGTGCCCTGACATGTGTTGAACCCCTTCGGCATCCTGGGAATTGGCTCAGCGGTTCTGTGAAGGTTGTCTGCTCCTCAAGATGGAAGAACACAATTGCTTTTGATGAATGTTTGGGTAAAACATTTTCCAGGCCACATTTATCCCTTTGGAGGACTATGTTATATGTGACAACATTCCAATTTTGAGGCATGACTTGTGCCAATCCACACAGGCAATTAGAGCTGACACATTCCATGGGCTGTTGGTCAAGCCCTCAGTAGACCAGAAAGAAAACCCACAAAGAAAAACTTTACCAATAAAGGAAACCAGTTGGAGTCAGCCATGGAACCTTAGAGCAGAAATTTCTTCCTCGGTTTGTATGCTGGGCTTTTCTACTATTTCACCCTTTCTTCTGCCTAAATATCCCCGAGGCTAGGAATATTTAGGGGGATATTGCTAAAGTGATAGGCAACGTTTGGACATGTCCCACCTGAGACATGCAAAGCTCCGTGACCCTTTCAGATGAGTAGAGTAGTTTTACACTTTGTCACCTCCAATGCCATCACAGTCAGCCTGAAAGTGGCCCTCACCCCATGGAGGTGCACTGCAGGTGGTATGAAAAGAATCTCCCTGCTCCCCCCCACCCCCACCTCAGGACCACTGATCACCATCAGAAAAGCTGGGAAGTGCACAAATGACGAAGTAAACCAACGTCACTCTTGGTAAAGTTGTGATGTCATTTCCTAAATACGAATCTTGTCAACTCTTACTCAAATCTTTCTTTCACACAAATAAAATGCTATCTTGAGGTTTCTGCGATCTTTTGCAAAATAAACTAGCTGTTCAGAAAGGACGCCTGTTGGTTTTGGAAATGTCTACAGCTCTAGGGGACGGGTTCTGATCACTGACCTATTTTTATCGTTAATCCATGCCACTTTAAATTGTAGGAATGTATTAATTGAGCCATTTGAGTTAATAAAAAATCGAAATATGAGAAATCACCTAAAAATGCAATATTAATGTTTTCAACGGGTCGAAGAGCACTGACTCTAGGATAAAGAAAGTCTTATGTAATAGAGACTTTGGGAGACTTAAAGATGAATAGATAAGACACAGAAGAGCTCTTTTTAGCCGCTGTCAGTTTGAGGTATGTAAACAGCTTATGAGGAGCTTTCAATGATTCTCAAGTATGTTTAATAAACTCGGTGCCATCTTGTCTTTCTCATTCATTTTCTCAAGCTTTGTAAAAACATATTGGTTTTTGGGGCTTCCCTGGTGGCGCAGTGGTTGAGAGTCCGCCTGCCGATGCAGGGGACACGGGTTCGACCCCTGGTCCAGGAAGATCCCACATGCTCACGGAGCGGCTGGGCCCGTGAGCCATGGCCGCTGAGACTGCACGTCCGGAGCCTGTGCTCCGCAACGGGAGAGGCCACAGCAGTGAGAGGCCCGTGTACCGCAAGAAAAATATATATATATTGGTTTTTCATACCATAATCAACATACTATGTCGGCACTTATTTTTAATTCATGTTTTCTTCTCAACGAGAATGAATTCACGTACTATCTCTACTGGACTCAAGATGAAATCTCTCATGCTAAGCTCCACGTCAACAAACTAAAACTTAGCTAAGTTCCTATACTCAGCTCTTCCAGTAAAGGAAGGTGTAGGTCAACCCATCAGTGTTTGCTCGCTCAGCACAAGTTACCTGACAGGGTGCCAAGATTCCCCTTCACTCCATATGAGGAAAGTAACCTTTCAGTAACCAGTCTGCTTTTGCCCAAAATAACTTCCTTGTGCCTTCTCACTTTGGTTTATAAAACCCTCTCAAATCGTACAACTCTTCGGAGCTCCTTTCTATCTGCTGCCCAATTGGATGCTGTATGATTTATGAATCACCGAATAAGGCCAATTAAGATCTTTAACATTTACTCAATTGAATTTTGTTCTTTCACATCTCTATCAAGAAAGACTGTAAGTAAGAATTATCTATAGCTGGAAAGCGAAATACTACATGAAGCCACATGGAGTTAAGATACAGCAAGTAGAAGCTACTTAATTAAGGGCAATCTGTTGTATGTGGGGTGATTTGTGTTTGTTTTTACAATTATTATTCAGTTTTAAAAGCAAATGATCACGCACTTGGAGAGCCTCAAGAGAAGATGAGAGGTGGTTGCCTGAGAAATATCTGTGTTTTTAGAAAATATTGAAAATATAGCCCCTCATATGGTCTTTATAGTCCCGTAGAGAAAAGACCATACGATAATTCCGCTTAGAGTCAACTGCTAATAGAATATGTCTTTCCTGATGTAATAGGAAGCTTTCTGTCATGAGATTGTGAGAGAATACAATGTATCAATTACTTATTTTTATTCTGGCTGCCAGTGAACTCAGAGCTAAATTTTATAACCGATCATAGGAGCTTCCTTAGCTTAAGTTGCTAGGTACGATGTCCCCCTCTTTCTGCTGCCCTGCTCTCTGCTACCGAGCTCCCGTCTGTTCTCTCTCTTTTTGCTGTGACACATCCTTTCTGGAGATTTGCTTTTACAATGACCTCATGAGATTGGCTTTGTTATAGTCCCCATTTTCCAGATAAGGCACATGGGTTGATGTGAGGTTAAATAGATTGGCCAAAGTCACCTAGGTTACTGTGTGACCCAGCAATTCCACTCCTGGGTATATATTCAAAAAAAACAAACACACTAATTCGAAGATACATGCATCCCAATGTTCATAGCAGCATTATTCACAACAGCCAAATATGGAAGCAACCTAGGTGTCCATCCACAGATGAACGGATAAAGAAGATATGGTATGTGTATAAAATGAATACTAGTCAGCCATAAAAATGAATGAAATTTTGCCATTTGCAGCAATGTGGATGGACTTGGAGGGCATTATGCTAAGTGAAATAATTCAGACAGAGAAAGACATATACTGTTTGATATCACTTATATGTGGGATTTTAAAAATACAAAAACTAGTGAATATAACAAAAAAGATCAGACTCACAGATACGGAGAACAAACTAGTGGTTACCAGTGGGGAGAGGGAAGGGGGGAGGGGCAATACAGGGGTAGGGGGTTAAGAGGTACAAACTATTAGGTATTAAATAAGCTACAAGGACATATTGTACAACATGGGGAATATAGCCAATATTTTACAATAACTATAAATAGAGTATAGCCTTTAAAAATTGTGAATCACTATATTGTACACCTGTAATTTATATAATATTATACAGCAACTATACTTCAATAAAAAGAAAGTCATATACGTCTCAAATGGAGGAACTAATATAAAAGCAGACAGCTCTCTCCAAGTCTATTCCTTTAAGCTTCATGTAATTCAGCAGAGAAATGTATCCAAATGCTAGCAGTTCTTATGTCCAAGGGGTGGATCATAGTTCTTATTTCTCTGAGTTATTTTTTATTTTTGCCTTATAATCATCATGTAGTAAGCATGTATTACTATGGTACAAATAATTTTTATTCAAAAGGCAAGATCATTGAATAATATTAACAACAATGCTAGTAAACATTGCCTACTTTACAGAGTTTGGTGAGGATGAAATACAAACTCAGGCCCTCACTTGATAAGGTAATGCAACGATTTTGCTAGGATTGTTGTCTGATGTGGGCCTTGGTTTTCACTGCTGACTTTCTGAAGAGCCGTGAGACGGAGGGGACCAGACCTAAAGGAACATCTGTGGGGTGTCCTTAGGCAGGTGACCAAAATGGCGGCTTGGCCAGCCTGGCGGCACTGACCCCAGTGGAAAGGGGATCCCAGAGCTTTGGTCCAGGTGCCCTGAGTCCCTTGCTTTGAGCCTTCAGTCTATTTCCCTCTTGTCTATTTCCTGTCATCTGCAAAGGGTCTTGTTCTGAAAACATTTTATTCATTAAAATGAGCCCCACCTTCTCCTTAAAAGCAGATCCCTGCCATCCAGGTTTCTAACGAGCTCCCCTTCTCCTGGAAGTCCCCCCAGGCAAGACGGGAATCAATGTAGTTGCTGAGACCTTGGCAGCCAAGGTGACCTTGTCTGTACGTAGCTCAGATCCTTCCTCGCCACAGAAATGGGATTCCAAACCAGACCCAGTAATAGCCAGTTGAGAAGCTTCACAGAATCCGAGCAGGGTGTTCAGCCTCATGCATAGTTTAGAGATGACTCACTGCCCAACGCTTCCTAAAAGAGACTCATTAAGTTACGGTAACATTTTAGAATGGTATTTATAGTGCCAATAGAAAATAGGAGGGGGCCAGTTATTTGGACATTGCCTCTTTCTATGCACCACCACCCCAGCTATTTCTCTCTTTTTCAGTTTTCAAGTCTTCTTTGTCCCCTGACCAAAGGCAAAGCCTGTGTGTGAGACTGCCTTCTGATGCCCTTGGGGCTCCGCCACTGACCCCTCACAACCTCTCAAATCCTCGTGTTCCCATTATATCTCCCCCTATCAAACCCTCGTCCCAGCCCCACAAGCTGAACCCTTCAATCTGCTCTATCCCTTCCAGCAGTTCGGTCCTCTGTTTATTAACAATTCAGATGCACTGTCCTGAAATGAGTGGAAATGCCAGAGGTTATTTGTTCTGGTTTCCTTCCACTGTGTATGCTCCGTTTCCGTGGCTGTCGGTTGGTTACCTAGGATATCGCCAGGAGAGGCAATGGATTGGCTGGGAGCTTGGATGGATTCCCTGGGAGGCCGGGGAACAGGGCTTAGTGGTCAGTAGGATGCCCTATTTGAGTGTTTGATTAACCACTCCATGACCCCTTCTGGGCTGAGTTCATAGTGTCCTGTCCAGGGTTCTAAGAGTTCTGCATATATACCCGTGTTGTGGCTTTTCCCCAACTGGTGATATAAATGTATACCTCTGCCTGCCACTAGGCTACAGAATCCTCTAAAGCAATGATCATATATTATTCTGTGCTGTGCCCAGCACAGTTCAAATCGCACACAAGTTGCTTGATATATGTAGGTCGAATACATGCCTAAACGAATACTTGGCCTATTTCTTTGGAGTTTGAAATAAACTCAGCATTTGATATTCCATCAGTGGTTGTGTTGAAAAATAAAACTAACGTATTAATCACCTGTAGTGTCAGGACCCTTTTGGATATATTAACTTTTTTGAACTTCACAACAATTCTGATAAAGTAGGTATGATTGCCCTCAATTTTAAAAGTAAAATTACGGAGTTCAGGGAGGTTAAGACATTTTCCCTGAAGTCTCTCTGTTAGTAAGTAGTGAAATCAGGCTTTGGGGCCCTCACTGCCTTATTGCTTACATTGTTTTATAACGCCCCCCAACTAGGTTACCGACTGTATGCTTTAACTGTGTGAATTAAACTGGGAAACTGTGCTTTTTTGGAAAGAGTCACTCAAAGAGTTGAGATGGAAAATAAATGAATGACTGCATAAAACTTTAAAAAGCTTTTTATTATAGAAAATTTCAAACATGCACAAAAGTAGCAAGAATAGCAGAATAAACCCCCTCCTGTACCCTTTATTCAGCTCTGTTTCGTCTACATCTCTTCTCACTTCCCTCTTCCTGTCACTGGATTATTTTGAAACAAATCTCAGATACTGTATCTGTTGACTAAGATTTTACAAGTCATTAGCGTAATGATACTCCTCTGGAACATAGACAGACTCAGACAATTTGGGTACAACCAGCTAGAGAAATTGATTCTCTCCAGGTGCAAGAACCATACGGCTGCTGCTCTTTCCAAAAGGATAGAGCAAATAGTTCCATTACCCTCAGATCCCATTCGTCCTTTAGGGGATGCCGTGTGTTCTAGATTAGTGGAAAACCAAAGATCCGTTAAAGGGTACTCCATATTTTAGATAGATTCACAGCTCGGGAATAAGCGTGCAATTCAGCATGTGCTGTGCGGAACCCCAAAAGACTCTCTAGATCAGCCCAAGTGTGATAAACTTTCAAGTGTTATTACTTTCTTTTCCATTGCACATTCGATATGCTATATCGTGTGAGGAGGCTTTTTTTCATCCTTTTCCATTTTTCAGAGACTGGTGGTTGGTAGTAACTGCAAGAAGGGCAACATCCACAGCATTTTCCCATGACAGCCACAGAGTTCAAGAGTGGTTTGGAGAAATCACTAATATTCAAATGCTTATAGACACACTTACCACAACCCAGGCATTTTTTTATTACAGTTTTGAGAGGGAAGCCTCGGCAAGAATGGTCTTTTATCTGCAGGAAACAGTTAAATATTTCTACTCCTCAACATGGTTTGGGTTATGATCAAAATTAGGGATTGCGGCAGTAGGATTTTATGAAGGGGTCTGAGGTGTGAGTGTGTGCACACAAATGCCACAGAGCAAGGGGACGGCAGCCTGTGGAGGTGACGGGAGGGGCACGTCCACTAGGATGAGAACCATTTTGGTATCTGTAGCTTTATATACTTCGGAATCTCAGATCTAAAAATAACCCCCTTTGGAACCCTTGTTGTTTATCTGTATCCTGGGTTTTCCCATTCTTAAAAATACCCTGACATGCATATGGAGACTGTGTTCCAAAGGTTAATGCTCCTTAATCCTGAAGGGAGTGGCGAGTAAATTCCTTATATATCAATCTAAGAATAGGACTTGGAGCTATTCTAGTGTATGTCATAACATGAGTGGTTTCTTCTTTTTTTAAAGGAAGCTTATAGCAATGGCTGGGCAAGGAGAGGATTCGAAGGAAGAGATGAATGAATGCGTTTTGACAAAATAAAAATTATCCTTAACATTTGCGTATAGCTTGAAAGAATCATTGCCTCGAAACGGTTTTATCTGAGAGTGGAGGGGAAGGAGGAATTGTGTGAGAACAGCTCCCCTGTCCTCCGCTCCATCACCCCACTGTGGCATTTCCAGTGGAAGCCTAACCAGAAAACTCTGGATATCAGAGGAAAGTCAGCCCTTCAAAAAAAAAAAAAAATTTTTTTTTTTTCTGTACGCGGGCCTTTCACTGTTGTGGCCTCTCCCGCTGCAGAGCACCGGTTCTGGACGCGCAGGCTCAGCAGCCATGGCTCACGGGCCCAGCTGCTCCGCAGCATGTGGGATCCTCCCGGACCAGGGCACGAACCCGTGTCCCCTGCATCGGCAGGCGGACTCTCAACCAGTGCGCCACCAGGGAAGCCCCCAATTTTCTTTTTTTTTAAGGCTGCTTTCCACTCTGATTTTTTTGATTCAAGAGATTCTGATGATTTCCCCTGTGTGTAAGGATAACAGGCCTTGCCACGTCCAGGTTGCTCTCTCCACACTGCATCCTTTCCATCTTTCTGTTTCTGGCAAACAGCCTTTCTGAATCAGCATTGTTTCTGCACTGCTGCTTCTCATGCGCTGGAGTCCAGGGGAAGAGTAAAATGAAAAGAATTGAAACAAACTCATCGAGGCTGGTAAAGGTTTCTGGTAGATCCCAGATTCCTCTCTGAATGGACTGCTCTCTCCCAAGTCCCCTTATGCTCCTGTTCACCACCTTCTAGGCTAATGGATCCCTTCTGCCCAACACCCAACCGTATTTCCCCACAGTACCTGCTTTTTGGTGAATTCTAAACAAGCACAATTTTAAAACATTGTACATCTGAACAAGTTGGAGATATATATATATATATATATATATATATATATATATATATATATTTTTTTTTTTTTTTTAAGGATGTATTTCTGCATGACTCACTGGGCCTTCTTACTTCCTGCTAGAAAGATTACAAAATGAATCCGGGAGACAATGAGTTGCTGAAAGCGACACGGAATATTGGCAGGTCTGCTATAGTATCACGTGTCCCTTTGCCAGTGGGTCTCTCCTTGATTCCCCTCCAGGGTCCCCGGCACAGTCACAAATTGGGCCAAGGTAACAATTTCTTCCTCCAAGCTGGCTTGTGACTTCAGGCATTTTGGGAAAACCAGTGGCTATTCATGGTGCTGAAGACCTCTGCTCATGCGCAGCCCTGGAAAAAGGGCCCTGGAAGGAGATTATATGACGGATTGTGATGACATTATTTATGCTGAGGGTCATTTTGAAATGTGTTCTGTCATAATTATATATGTTGGCACTCAGTTTAGGTGCCAAGTTCTCAAGCAAAATCGTATATAGTAAAAAGGGAGCTCTCTGCCCTGAAAAACATCCTGTTCTGGTGCCAGGCCTATAATCGTATTTGTTCCTATAGGTTATTTAGATGTCTTCTGAGATACTTAGTTGTACGTAGCCAACCTCTCCCTTTATATGGGGTCTTTTTTTTAAAATAAATTTATTTATTTTATATATTTATATTTGGCTGTGTTGCGTCTGCGTTGCTGCACGTGGGCTTTCTCTAGTTGCGGTCTACTCTGCTGCGGTGCCTGGGCTTCTCATTGCGGTGGCTTCTCTTGTTGCAGAACATGGGCTCTAGGCATGCAGGCTTCAGTAGCTGTGGCTCGTGGGGCTCTAGAGCGCAGGCTCAGTAGTTGTGGCGCACAGGCTTAGTTGCTCCGCGGCACGTGGGATCTTCCCGGACCAGGGCTCGAACCCGTGTCCCCTGCATTGTCAGGCGGATTCTTAACCACTGCGCCACCAGGGAAGTCCTGGAGTCTTTGAAGGAAAATCGTCTATCAAAAAAAAACTCACCGATTCAGAATAATGGCAAGAACGTTTTAAGCGTTTTCAAGACATCGGTTTAAGTGCAAAAAGTCAATTTCCTAACTCCTGTTATGTTTTATGCTCTATCCAGTCTCAGGCCCACCTCTTCTCGTAGATTCTCCCCACTCTTCCTGTCTCCCAGATATTATAGATTCACACCGTTATGATGCTAGCTCTCTGCTCTGAATCTTTAGCCCTAACTTCTCTCCTGGGCACTGGTCCCCCATCTCTAAGGATCAATTGAATAATTCACTTAGATGACTGGCTACCTTCACCCCAGGGGTTCCAACAGGGGTGATTTTGCTCCCCTGCTCCCCGCAGGGGATATATGACAATGTCTGGAGATGTTTTTGGTTGTCACACTTAGAGGGGGATATTACTGGTGTGTTGCATAGAGGCCAGAGATGGTGCTAGGCACCCTACCGTGCATGGAAAAGGCCTCCACAACAATGTCATTTGTGCCTAGACTGAGAAGGCCCGTCTTAACCTAAGATGGAATTTATGTATTTTCCTCCTGAATTCCACTTCTTCCATTAAACTTTCTCTGGACCATCCTATTTTCTCCCTTCTTTGAACTCCGTTGTGTGTTTGCTAGTAAGCTGTGTTCTGCATGACATTGTTCTTCTGAATTTATCTATAGCTTATCTCCCTAATTGGATTTGAGGTTTCCCCGATGGCAGGGTTTATCTCCTCTTCCTTTTGTGCCTTTAACTGTACCCAACTTAACACTCTGGATTTAGCTTATATTCAATACGCTCCTGATAAATAAATATATCTTCAGTGAACGATTGAATCCTGAAGTTTGAAGATGATACATTGGAGTGAAAGCAAGGGTTCCCCAAGAAACGTAGCGGTGGGGTAAAAATAGATGCTCTTAGAGATTCCAAGAAATTAAGTAAGCATATAATGGAAGTGGACGGCGTATCTTCTGGCGTCCACAGAAATAGCCATTCAATAATTGGTTAACAATCTTAACACCTTTGAAGACATGCAGCACAGAAGAAAAGGGGCAAAAGAATTAGTGATTTATGTTAAGTCTTATTGAGTGGACCGAAGTGACTGCATTTGGGAGATGATGGGAATTTCATTGAAACTTATCTTTGCTTAGATGACATGATCCTCAAGGCATTCCCCACCCATGGGTTTCAGTTCCACGCCAGCCAAGCCACATTCAGATGAATAACCCGTCTTCCTGGCTACTCAGTACATGGAAAGGGATGTCTTAGATGGGAGGGGCAAGCATTCAGCACCCTGACATAGATATCCCCCATAAGAAATTGGTAAATTGGGCTTCCCTGGTGGCGCAGTGGTTGAGAGTCCGCCTGCCGATGCAGGGCACACGGGTTCGTGCCCCGGTCTGGGAAGATCCCACATGCCGCGGAGCTGCTGGGCCCGTGAGCCATGGCGACTGAGCCTGCGCGTCCGGAGCCTGTGCTCCACAACGGGAGAGGCCACAACAGTGAGAGGCCCGCGTACCACACACACACACACACACACAAAAATGAGGTAAAAATTGGTAAATTGACTTTTGCATTTACACATTACTCTCCTGTGAACTTAGGGTGTGAATCTCTCCTCAAGATTCTGACTACGTCTGAGATTCTCGATAAGGTCCAGTTATAGGACTGAAAAGGCAAAGGGCCAGACTCTGGTCTGTGACTCACTCACCAAAGCAATGCCATGTTGGAAACTGCTTGACTGATCATCTAACCCATTTTCCCCTGTGACACCCTATTCTGCCTCAAGCCTTTCTGTTCAGCTTGTACATATCCTACCATTGTCAGGTTTCACAGCCCATCCCAGATCCTGGAATTATCCCTTTTTCACTTCCAAAGTCCCTTGAAAATTCCATTCATACTTTATTTAGAAGTATTCTTCTTGGAAAAACAAACGAACAAACAAAACCCACATGCAGCTTCTTTTTAATGAAGGAAACTAGATGGGAAAGTAAAATTGCTCTTAGAACTTTTTATACACCTGGCAGCCCTGGAAATATTTCATCATTAAAGAACGTGTGACAAGTCACTGGGACAATTTACTGAGGGTTTCTCAGGGACAGACAAAGAATAGCAAAAGGGAGCTTTTCTAAAAGACTCCATGATTTGTCTTGATTTTCCTGAGAACAGCTAGGACTAATTAGACCCAACTTACAGCTTGTATTAGTTACATCTGAGTAATTGTTAACAAGCTCTTGTATGCAAAACAAAGATGGATTTCAACTTGATTCATCACTCGAGTTCTCGTTCCATGTTCTACTCCCATCTTTTCATTTAAATGCAAGAGTTTCTGGTTTAATGTCATTAATTAACAGAGGAAGTTGGGATGAAAATATCTTGAACGCTCCACCTAATTACAGACCCGGTCATGAATGCTGGAGAAAATGTGGCTTCTTAATAAAAAGAAAACAGTCTAGAACAATATTATGCAGTTTATAAATTCCACCAAACCACTGTACAAATAAACAATGCTACTGAATCACACAACATATCATCTCACAATTAGGCTACACAAGACCAGCTGCTTCACAAAGGAGCCCGTGAGCCAAAGAGGAAAACTTTGAAGATAAATATTGCCATATGTGAAAAGAAAAAAAGAAGTTCCCAACAAACCTTAATTGCACGGAGCATCATTTTCAAATGCTATTTGCCGTGGGAATAAGGGAGCTTGTGTTGTGACCCATGACTGTTGTAAGCATCTTCTTCAGTACGGGGGATAGAATTACGGATCGGATTGGAGGCACCGTGCACCTGCCTATACGTGCTTTATGTCTCCTTCTTGCCCCATCTCTTTTTCCCTTTCCTTACCCCACTGGCATTTCTCACCACCCAGCGTTTAAAATCAATTCTCCATTAATCTGTGTAGATTGTCCACTTTGGACCTCAACTGAAGAAAAATGTTAAGTGCAGGCGGGCCTCCCAGAACTAGGAGTTGGTGGATATCCCCAGGGCATAGACTCATTTTAGTATTTGTTAGAGTTCAACAAGAAGGCTTCCTAAATTTCACGATCAATTCCAAAGCCAAGCATTAATGCTCTTTGGCTTAACTGCAATTCTTAGATTATCCTTGCATTTGACAGTAACTGTAGTTCTTGGATTATCCTTGTCACCACTTCCCTTAGTTTTTAAAGCTTTGACAATGACTGCATTTGCAACTTCATTGCTCATTTATGTCAAAGAGTAACCAGGGTGGGACGATCACCCCAGGAAAAACTACAGAATCCCCAGGGTGCCCAAAGCAAGGTAGTCATGCTAAGAGTTGCAGGTCTCAGCCACCTTTGTGAAGCCGGGAGAGTCAAAGTCACCCAAAGGCTAGAAGGAAAATCCTTGCTCAAATTTCTAAGGGTGTCTCATTCTACTTTTAATATTGTAATCTCTGTAAATGCAATACGGGGAGAGCTCTTTGGAGGAAAATCACTCCATCTTTGTGAAATGTCAACATACCTAACATTCCTTTATTCATAGGTGCACCATGTTTTAGCTTATATGGAATCTTCCTTTGGTCCATGATGGGTGAAGTAGTAACATTAACATCAAAACTGTGCTTTGACAATGTCCTGTTTGCACTCTGTTTCCTCAGATAAGTTCTTTTTTTCCCTCATGCTTTACAGAGGAAATGCTTCTCTTTGCTTTTACTTTCTCCTTCTTCAGAGATTCAGGAATCAGATCGGTCTGAATCAAATTAGAACCTCTTAAAAGGGCAATCAAGCATATCAGATAGGTATGGTTGACTACATTTGTCAAAATATGATGCAGAATATTTTAAAGTTGATGGTGGAAAAATGTTATGCTTTTAAGTAATTACCCTAGTTTGTATAATGTTGTACTTTAGAAAGCCTGAGAAGAAAACTAAAGAGTTAAGAAGAGGTCGGATTCTTTGTTCCTTTGCAATGGGAATGCATCATTAACAGAAAAAGTTTGAGAAGCACCTATTTACTTAAAAAGATATTTAGGATTTAAATTATATATAATTTCAGAGATCTTTTCTCCTGTATAGTTACTGGTCACAGATCATTATCTCCAGGAGTGTAAATCAGGCATCCTCCATTATCATTTTCTCAGGGTTGCTTGGGTTTAGCTCCTCCATTATATCTGCTGTATATCGGAAATCATCAGTGTTAACATAATAAATGTCTGCGGTGATGTTGTAAATAACGATCATTACCTGACGTTTCTTTCTGTACCAAATATAATGGTTCTTGTTGGTTATGAACTCCAACAGCAGTACATACAGTAGTTAAGGTCATGGGTTATGGAGACACATATTTGGGTCATAATAATAGAAGCATTCCATTATTAGATGGAAGCAGTATAAATGAGGTTAGGTTAAAGCAGGTCCTGAAGGCGAATGTAAGTTGCATGTGCAAATGTACTGATGCTCATGGGACATCTTTCTGCTATATGCCTTTTTCCATCTCGAACAAACATATGGCCCCATGGGGGTTCCCTATTATCAGTTGACTGAGGAAGGAATCATTTAGGTCTGGTTTATGGAGAGTTTTCGGCAATATGCTGGCACTACCCCAAAGTAAACAGTTACAGTCCTATAGCCCTACTCTGGGGTGTCCCTAAAGGCAGTGGTAAGGGAAAGAACTTCTAGCAGTGTACTTGGTTGTTCAAGTACACTTGCTTAGAAAGACAGAAGGTAAGAGATATGGTTATACAACAATTCATGGACTGTGGCTATTGGTTTGCCTAGATGGTCAGGAACTTGGAAGGAGCTCAATTGGAAAATTAGTGACAAAGAGGTCTTGGGAAGTTACTGGTCACAGGTCATTATCTCCAAGAGTGTCAATCAGGCATCCTCTGATTGGGGGTGGAGCTCTGTGAATATGCATCAAAGGGCAACCTAAACAGAAAAGGCTCAATTATCAGGTGTACAAATAGCGTGTCTTATGGATACCAGTGGATACCCCTATCCTTGCCCAGTTGGCTCTATGCACAAAGTGGGCAGAGAAGTATGGGCGGAGATTACAAATGGGCTCAACAACACAAACTCCTCTTCACTAAGGCTGATTTGGCTTCAGCCGCTGCTGAAGATATGTCCTACGAACAGCAGAGAATGACAGTGAGCTCCCAATATGGTACTGCTCCCTGATGGGCTTAACCAAGCACCTGGTTGATTCCATTGGGCTAATTCTATCATGTAAGGGCCAGCACCAGCGTTTTGTTCTCATTGGAATAGATGTTTACTCTAGAAGTAGCTTTGCCTTAACTTCCTTCAGTGCTTCTGCCAATACTACCTTCTACAGACTTACAGATGCCATGATCACCATACGACATTGCTTTCGACAGAGGACCTCATTTCACAAGAAGTTAAGTGCAGCAGTGGGCTCACACTCGTGTAACTCACTGGTCTTACTAGGTTTCCTACCACTCTGAAGCAGGTGGCCTGATAGTAAAAGAGTAGAATGACCTTTTGAGACTGGTTACAGTGCCAACCGGATGTACACAGCATGCAAGACTGAAGGAATAGCCTCCAAGATGCATTATCTTCTCTAAACCAGTGAGTAATAGATGGTACTCTCTCTCCCATAGGTAGGATTTACATTCTAGGAATCAAGAGGTGGAAATGCAAACGGTTTCTCTTATTATCATCCTTAGTGATAAACTAGTGGAATTTTTGCTACCTGTCCCTGCTCTGCTGGTCTAGAGGTCTTAGTCTCCAAGAGAGTGGATATGGCAATGGTTTCATTAAACTGGAAGTGAGAACCTGACAGGTTTGCATGCAGTTTTGTGGCAAAATGCACCAGCTCTTGCGCAGGTTATAGGCATCATTGGAGTCGGAGTCTTGGAGGCAGTGAGAGGCTAGCATCGGCTCCAGTTCATCCTAATAGATTCCAGCTTATTCTCATGGATGTCGTTTGTCCTTGCTCTCCCTTACTCCATGTCCATCTTTTCTTTCCTGAAAACCTGCCCTTCGAACTTCAGGCCCAGCTGTATGTAAATGGTTCAGTCAGTTCCTATAATCATGTAAGGTCAAGTATGTATGGCTCCTGGTGATTTTGCTTCTCTGATAGAGCCCCAACTAACTGATTAGGTTAGAATCCAATATCTTTCTCTAGCTGTAAATACAATAGTAGGCAAATCTCTATAAGCAAATTTCTTCATCTATAACATGGGGATAATACTAACTACCATATAGGAGTGTTGTGAAGATTATATGAGCCAAGAGCTGAGTACTCTGCCGGGCATACAGGAAGTATTCAATTAATGGTTACTACTACCTACAAAACTTGACTTTGACTCAATATAATTTTCCATAGTATTATGGGGTTTGAGGACTGGCAGAGATTTTGAGAAATTATCTGAACCAGTAACTTGCCCTAAAAAGGCCAAAACTCCCAGTCATTTTTAGGGTAGATATCTTATTCTTGCTAGTTTAATGTCACTAAACTATAATATCTAGTTTTATTTATAAGATATATACTGGAGAGAAATTCATTCAACTGTCATTACTTCTGAGAGAGGGGTTTTAAAACCAAATATTAGATTTTACAATTCAAATAAATACTATTCTTCAAATAAATCTTTCTGAGTCTGTTTCCTTCTTCAATAAAAAAAAATTATCACAAAAGTCCCTTCTAATTCTAAAATTGTATGAAGATTGGTCAACTGGGAGGCTATTCATTTATGCAGTGAAGATTCCTTTGCTTTTTTCATGCAGAGGCAGGTGTTTCTGCTTGGACATTATCTTCAGAATTGGCTTTATGAGGTCAATCCAGAGAACAAGTCTCACTACATTATATCCAAACTTTGTGTCTCGAATGGAGCTCATGTTATGAGACTTGGCATCAAATGATTTGGGGCTCTTCGCAAAAGCCAGATCTATTGTCTAAGGAAAGAGATGCACCACCATGGAAGATATTCTGATAGATACCTCAAAAATGGGATTACAAAAATCTTTGGGGTAATATCAATGTTATCTTGGGATATTATTAGAATTTAATTTCACTATTTTCCTTGGTAAATCAGAGGAAGCAAAGACTTAGCATATGCCCTAAATTGGAATGTGTAAGAGGTTAGGAGGTACAAGTTTAAGTCCTGGTTCCAGCATTTACCAGCTGTATTCCCTCAGGAAGCCACTTTACTTGTGGAAGTTTTGGGAACTTCGTCCGTAATATGGGGATAACGTATCAAACTAGATTTCTCCTAGAATTATTGTGAAGCACAAATACGATAGTAATGTGAGAGCACTTTGCTTGAAAAGCACCCAAGAATATAAGCTGAGGTTGGCACACTATAGGTCAGATTCAGTCTGCTGCCTGTTTCTGCAGAGCCAGTGAGCAAAGAATGGTGCCAATGAATGTGTGTATCAATTTGTTAATAGGGACCGCTAGCTAACTTTGAACCCCAGCTATGAAAAATGTTACCACTCTCCACACCCAAGAATTCCTTTTTTCTTGTTAGTAGGTCTGTATTACAATAGAATTGCACTCAATTATTATTATTACATTTTGAATTTCATCAAAGATTTTATGGAAATTTGTCTTCTCTTTGGCTATATAAACACCAGCATAATATCCTCTCTTTTGCCTCTTGGCCCACAAAGGCTTAAAATGTTTACTATCTGAGTTGCATGGAAAAAGCTTGTTGATCCGTGCTATAAAGTATTGTGCAAAGGGATTGCTAGTATTGATAACAAGCATAGTCCCTGCTCTCAAGCAAAGTTTGCTGTAAACTATTCGTTTGCTTTTCCACCTAGTTATATTAAATCTCTGTTTATACTTTTAATTTGTATAACACAATGTCTCTTACAGATCGCAAAAAGAGAGGGAGAGAATTCTGTTACCTAGATGAATTATCATCTGAATTTTATAGTCTGAATTGCAAAGTTGCAAATCTGTGAAAATTTGAAGAAAAAGAAAAAGAAAATTAAATAATAAAAGAGAATCTGAAGAATCAAACCAGGGGTAGAGATGCTGGCTTATCCCAAGCTCTAAAAGTCCCTCTGAGGGCTTCTGTGATTGGTAGACCCTGGGGGCGGTTCTCAGAAAAAGAGAACCGTATTATACGGGTATTATAATAATGCACCAGGAGGCATCATGTGTGTAGGTGTGAAAGTAGGAGCTTCCTCACTTGCCTCTGAGAGAAAACAATGCAGTTCTAGCTATAGCAGTAATAACGTCTTTACGGGTAGGAAAATCTTTAAAATGAATCAAAATTTGTTTCGTCTGAGCACAATTTCAGATGTGGATGTCTTTATTGGAAATACGAAATACCAAAGTCATCTTCGGGGGCTACAGCTTCCCTTGCATAGGTCCGTGATACACGTTAATATCTTCATTCAAGAAAAAAGAAAAAAAAAAGAAAAAAAATAGGAAAAGAAAGGAAGGGAAAAAGATTTTTCAAATGTGCACTGCCCGTTTTTAACATTTCAAATATTTGTCTCAAGGTATGTCTGGAGTGCCTTTGTTAGAGATTAATTAGGCAGATTCGATTTTCTAAATGATATGAGCCAGAAGAGCAAAGGTGGCGTCTCTCTTCTCCTGGGAAGGGGAGTTGGGGGCAGATGAAAGAGAGAATAACCTTTACCTCATAATTTCCCTTCCCCTCCTCTCTCTGTAAGCCACATTAGTCTCTCAGTAAAGGTACTTGGAGAAACTTGCTAAAATTTTCCCTCATGCTTGAAATTTACTTACCCTGGGTAACAGGAAATGTGGAGTCTTGTGATGTAGATTGTTATACCAGATGGTAATCTTAGCACATGCTATTTATGTAGATCAGCCATGTGTGTGAGTCACCCATTTGAGGCTGACCTCAGCCACTGTGAAATTGGGTTCCATACCGCTGTTATTAATAAATAAAAACGGTACTGATTAGGCATCATTTTGATGCACACTTAATGAGGCCATTCCCTTTACACAGTATTAAATATGAAGTTGTTTTCTTTTTCCAAGTTGTACTTTTTTTTCACCAACTGGCTTCACTGGTCGAGTGCTCCTCCTTAATGGCGAGGGCAAACACAACATTTAACTCACTTGAATTAGATAATTAATATCTGTCACTTGCATCGTACTTGTCATTGACTGCCCTGATTTTCAAGAAAGTTTCTATTCTTATCCAAATTGTCCTCTTCTAGACCCTGTGATTTGAGTTAATATTTTACTGCTGAAGGTGAATTTGAGTGGACTAACACACACTCTCACCTTCTCTCTTTTCAACCACTGGCTGATTTAGCCATGGGAGACAACTTCACATTTCTTACAACTCCAATTATCGGCTGGTTACCCATAAGCCAGGTCGTGAAGGCTGGGCAAAGATAAACTCTTCAAAGTCAGGGTGTATGTTTTCTTTCCTTCCTACCATCCGGTCATTCAGCCTTTCTGCCATTCATCCTCCTGGACTTTCCTTCCCTTCTGCTTCTTTTCCTGGCACTTTTCCCTTCGTGGTGCCTACAGCTGGGTTCTGCACAAAATAGTCAACATCCTTTTGGCTTTGTAACTGTCTACGGATGTTTTCTAACATGACACTTGGCTGTCCTCTTGCTTGAAGGGCTTCCCACTGACGTGCTGTCCTCTCGTTGACATCAGACGCCACTTTCCTGCGTATCCGACTTGCCCTCACACTTCATAGCACCTGAATAATGTGTCTCTTCTTTTTTTTCTTTCCCTTCTTTCCCAGCTGTTGTTTACTTCTACGTGTGGTCAGATATCGAAGTGAGGGGAAGTGCATGGCTGAGATTCTCTGCTCCTGACCTTTCCTTAGCCCAGTTCTCGGTGTTCTTTCGTCCCTTTAGCTATGTCACATTCTTTTCAGACTTTCTTCTGAGAGGACTCAGTGTTTGCCCTGTCTTCTTCCTCTGTCCTCCTTCATCCTGTTTACATCACGAGGGGTCATCCCACCTTCCTGGAATACTTCCTGCTGGTCTCTGAGAGAAATGCCTCCATCGTTTTTTGCTTGGATTCTCTTATCCAAAGATAACATTTCTGACCCAACATTGTTACAGGATAAGGACTCAATAGTTTGTTGGTAATGAGTTTACAGGCATTTTTGTTCCCCTCTGATTATGACCAGAGTCCTTCGTTTTATGACTGAATTTGGATCAGAAAACAAGGGTAGCAGGTCCATAAGGGGTTTTAGTCTGTACAAAGTTCCACTGGAGCAATGTAATGATTAAGGGTACAGAAGAGAAAAATTTCAATGCGAAAAATGAGATATTGGTTCACCTCTTTCCTTTGGGGTTTAGGGTGTAAACTGTTACTGATATTGTGCTGCTAATATTTCTTAGCCCTAATTTTAGGTGATTGTCTGTTTGTTTTAAGTTGCCTCACTGAGTGAGGGCTAGAGCCGTGAGGTCTCTGCGACTCTTCGGAGCAAAAGATCCTTTATCATTGAGGACTTTCTAGGCATAGCGTTCCCCGAGGGTCCAAGCTGTGTCTTGACAGCTCCCCTTCCCTCGCTCCTGTTCTCTCAGAGCAAACAACCCTTCACAGTTTACTAAGATCCAAGCAGGGGCTCATCTGAGATGGTCTCAGCTCCCTGGTGGGAGGGGCAGTCTCTACCCCCAATCAGCACAGACAGCAGGCTTGGGTATCAGGTCAGCTGCAGGACGCAGTTCCAGCCCCCACGACCGACTGTAACATCTGACAAGTAACAAAACCTCTCCTTGCCTTAGATTCCTCGTGCATTCCATGGAATAACATGACACCCAACTCATATAGTGGCCGTGAGGAGGCAATGAGAGAATCATGTAAAGTACCTGGCACCACTAGACAGCAGCTATTTTTATCTATGATCCAGGAGGTAGAACATTCCTGTGCTCTCTCCAGCCTGAAATGGAGATGCCTTTACATCATCCTTCTTGGTTATTCTTAATGACTCTTGCCATCTGACTTTTAAATGCCCATCGTTAGCTTCCTATTAAGACAAGTACCTATAAAACAAGATGAATAGCAATTACATAAGCCGTCTCTGCAGAGCTTTGGGATCCCAAGATTTTGTCAGAATTTTTAGATCATCAGTGATTAAGGTCACTGAAGAGCAGAGCATTGGAAGTCTAGGTTTATCACTGAAACTAACCAGCACTGCTCTCCTACCTTAAAATGCTAAGGCCTTACCATCATACACGATGCCTAGGTAGTAAGATACAGGTGAACTTTAAGAAGTCAGGACTGGAGTCAGGAGTTGTAGGTTTCAGGGTCAGCTCTTCCAGCTCTAATATCCTGTAATCCGTGATGATGAGCTCCTTACCTAGATTCAAAACTCCTTGAAGGGCTTATTGATTCTGGAAGGAGGAAGTTGGTGGTTAGAATGTATACTGATCTGAAATCAAATCAATTTCTATATTGCTTCCTGGGCTTTTCGGGAAATTCCACTCCTGTCTGAAAATGAACTAGTCTCTCCAAAAGAGTGAGCCTTACTGTAATCTCTACTTGCAGCAAGCATCTAGCTAGTGTCTCCCAGATCTCTTGTACAAAGCTCACACTTCATAGAAGGGACATGCATACTGATTCCAAAGTCATAATAGTCTAGATAAGGAGATAAACAGTTCAATCTTGAAACACAAAGAGCACCCATTATACAGCAATTTATGAGGGGAGAGAGATTGTACTCTCTCCCCTCAATTTTCTTTAATGCACAGAGTAAAGACTCCAGCCTGAGTTGTTTTGTCCTTTTCTGAAGTCCTTAACTTCATTTATTTACTTAAACTCCTAAACATCCTATCTATAAGATGCTGTAGGAAATAAAAATTAGAAAATTCTTGAATATGATTATTATAAAGGCCCATTTTCAAAGATCATGATTTGTTAGTCTAAGATTCTATGACTACAGTTATCAACATGATGGTTGATCAACGTGATGGCCCCATTAGAAAATGCCAAGAATTCAAAGACACTTGTGTGATGAGTCACTGCCATTTAGCTTCTTCCACAAATGGTCTTAACCTAAGCAGGACTCTTAAGTCAACAAGTGGTTGTTGCTAGAAAAAGCATTTGCAATTTAACAGTGAAGTTTTAACTACTTTTCAGTTTCTATTGGTGGTTCTTTAACCTACAGCATAAAATTCAGAGTCTGAAGGACTTAGAGATGGGGCCCAGTCCTTATGCAGTGGGTAAACTCCCTCCACCCTCTACATGGTTGTCCAGCCACTGTTAATACATCAGTGCTGTCCACTAGCAATAGACTGTGAGCAAAAAGTAAAGCCGTATATGTAATTTTAAATTTTCTAATGATCACATTAAAAAGGTAAAAAGAAACAGGTGAAATTAATTTTAACATTGTTTTAACTCAGTAGGTCCAAAACATTATTCCTTCAACATGTAATCATTATAAAGTTATTAATGAGATATTTTACATTCATTTCTTTTTCATACCAAGTCTTGAAAATTCAGGGTATTTTACAATTAAAGCACATCTTAATTTGGACTAGCCACACCTCAAGTACTCAATAGTCACATGTAGTTCGTGGCTACTGTATTGAACAGCACAGATGTACGTAGTCACAAAGGAAAATTATCTTCAATACCCTCTGACCCTCCTCTAGAAACCCATTACACATTTTTTTTTTTTTTTTTTTTTTTGCGGTACGCGGGCCTCTCATTGTCATGGCCTCTCCCGTTGCAGAGCACAGGTTCTGGACGTGCAGGCTCAGCGGCCATGGCTCACAGGCCCAGCTGCTCCGTGGCATGTGGGATCTTCCCGGACCGGGGCACGAACCCGCATCCCCTGCATCGGTAGGCGGACTCTCAACCACTGAGCCACCAGGGAAGCCCCCATTACACTTTTTAACAGCTCTAGGGATCAGAAAGTTCTTCTTGTGTTGCACTGACATCTGCATATTTTCAATTTCTCCCCTTAGTCCTGGTTCTACTGTCTCAATCCTACTTTGAATACTACTGAAATTTCACATTGACTTTCAGTAGTGACAGTATTATCGTCGTAATGTAACCCTGGTTATGCTCAAGTTTTCTCTTCTTAAACCACATTTCTCCATTTTTGAAATTGGATTTTTTTAGATCAGATACAGAATTTTCTATTTAGAGTTATTATCCCCTTGCTAGTTGACTCATCGTTTCAGATCGACCCAGTTTCTTTTGGAACAGAATTCTCGCAACTAACTAATCAGGTATACCTCTCAGTTTCTTGTTATCTAATTATGGAATCAGCTGACTATCAGCATTGTCATTTAATTTGGTGATAAATACATTAACTTGGACAGGGCATTTATGACTTGCTGTGAGAATCATCCTCCCAGGCTAAGTGCTGTCCACAGTCACCCCATATATGTTACAGTCATTTGAACAGTTATAAAGTCACCAGCTAACTGGTCATTTCAGTCCACATTTCTTCATCATCCCCACCAGGACATCATGATTCACCTTGTCCAATGTCCTTCCCAGACAGTCAAGTTCTCAGCTGTCAGAACAGGAAATAAGTTAATACTTCTTGCTTAATTCAGCGAACCCATGGTGAGCTTGATCCAGAACCACATTTTTCTCTCTCCAGGCTTCTGTCACCTTTCATGTCCCTCATAGCTCTTCAAAATAATTGGCAATCGTTCATGGTTCTCATCTTTTGGTTTCCTCATCCCAGGGATCTTGTATAAATTAAGTAGTTGGTCTTCATTCTTTTTCAGCATTCATTCTTTCCTGTTAATATTTTTTCTATTCTTTAGATCTGAAAATTAGTTTCAAACATTCTTGGCATAGGTTATATGACTCAATTTTAAAATCATCGTTACGGTTGGCTTATTGAAACAGGCTCGTTTGCATGTGTGAGTGTGTGTGTGTGTGTGTGTGTGTGTGTGTGTGTGTGTGTGTGTGTGAATTTTCCTATCAGTGCAAGTTTCTGAAGTCAAAAGTGTCTTGTTATCAGAGTGATGAGAAAATATTTACTTCTTGGATCAGAGGAGGAGAGAGAACAAGCTTTTTGCGTAGAAATCATGATTTCCAAGGGTCTGCTAATGTTACTTTCTTTTTCCTTTATCTTTTCCCCCTACTGATTCACTTGTTTTGGCAGCACGGCTTGTTCTACTCTTCTCCTCCTATTATTCCAACTTGCTGCTTCTCTTTAAATTAAAGGGCTAGGCATCAATTTTTTTTTTTTTTTTCCAGTAACACGATCAATGGGTCAAAAGGTTGTTTGTTTGGAAGCACAGAAAAGCAACCCATCAGAGGCCCAGTGGAAGGATATATATTTGTCCAGCTCCTTCTAAAGTTAGGTCCTATGTGTGGTCCAAAGCAGGGTCATATTATCAGCTCATCACTGACTCTACTGTGTTTTAATTTTCTGTTTTGGGGAGTGGCTCACCCACTCTTCTGTGAACTCCTGGATGTCAGGGGCTATATCTTATTAATCTCTGTGTTATCAGCACTTTATGCTTCATAGACATTCCATAAATACTGTGCCATAAATGAAATAGTTAATGAATGAATCACTTATATGACACTCACATGCAACTTCTCCTGGAGTGCTTCTTGTTCTGAAATACTGCTTTGCTAGTCAACCCATTACTATGTTGGATAACTTTAATGACAAAAAGCTTTTCTTTGGTGTTAAGCTAAAACCTATCCTCAGAACTTCCATTTTCCCATAGAAAACATCTTTCCCATGTATTTATTCTAAATATTAAACTGAAGGCTTCAGGCCTGATGAAGATAGCAATTTTGTTTTCAACAGGAAGTACTGTGCTTATTCCTTTGCTTGTTCAACCATCTTCATTCCAGTGGCATTCCAGTGGCAAGTTTCTGGCATGCCAGCCACACAGGTCATCTAGGGAGAAATCCAAATTCCATTTAGACACATTTTGAACTCCTCTAAATATTGTACTTTCTCAGGCTTCCAGGGAGCCAGTGTTTATCACTGGATGAGTACAGTTACAGAGAGATCAAGGACTTAGTTTATTCTGGGTCACATCCATTATAACGGCCTAGTTTAGACCAAGGAGTCCTCTTGTTCCCAAGTACTTTCCTGGGTCTTAGACTGAAATTTTCTGCCACGTTGCCCTCCTTCCCAGGATAAATCCATGTGCCCAGGCTGTGGCTGCTTTTTCTTTATTCTAAAGCAGCAGTGCTGTTTTTCATAGCTCTGATTCTCTCCTGTTTTCACTGCCAGACAATACAGTATGCGGAACCCAGTATCTGACACTCATATTTGGCTCAGAGCTGGTTTGTGAATCACATGTCAGAGCAGAACTTTAAATCTCACATCCAACACAAAGAGAGATGACGCCAGTGCTTTGAAATGTCTTTTAACACAAAATATGTCAATTCAGTGACCCCCCTCCAACCCTGCCCTTTTCTTTCTTCCTTGCATTTTTTTGAGATGTTTAGAAGCTGTGTCATCTTTGTTTGTGAAATCTGATCTTAGGGTAAAAGTATGTCAATATTGTGAAGCTGCCCTAAAAAACACTGCAAGGAACATGAGACCATGATTGTACCAGCTTTGATCATACTGATTCCACTAATTAAAAATTCTACCAAGAAGAGTGCTGTGGAATCCTGTAAACCCTGTGAATTACCTAATAATGATAGAAATATTCAAAGCATTAATGATTGATGAACAGATGTGAAGAGGCAATGCAAACTTATGGGAAACCATTTCTGATGGTGATGTCAGCAAGGAAAAATTTGCAGACATAATTACTAAAAAATTATCAGAGACTTCCTTGTCAAGTATTTTGTATGTTTATAAAGCTGTTGGTGACTCATTTTAGAAGTCTGGGAGACTTATTTGACTTGGAATCAGGATTTTATTATAGCTTAGCTGTTATGTAATAGTTTACTCAGACTGAT